>NC_072771.1:11775633-12095633 GCF_022539595.1 Amphiprion ocellaris | reverse complement strand
AAACACACAATGATCAAACAACGATTAAAACTCTGCACAGTGGAGCAGAAGTCCACACTGCAGAGGCAAAGCAGTGGTAGGAGCCCAAGCAGCGAGGACAAAGCAGCAGCCGGAGACAAAACAGCAGGAGACAAAACAGCAGCGGTCCCAGTTTGCTGACATCAGCAGCCTGCACCAACACCCAAGCCTGCTAAAAACAATGTTAGCATTACTATGCTAAATTGCTAGCACATGGCACGGTCACTAGCGGCAAGTACACACACAAGCACACGAGGAGGGAGGAAAAGAGCTTATGCAGCTCGGTATGTTTCCTGCAACCACGGGAGAATTAGCCAGGTGATAATAGCATACACAATAACGCGGTACAAGAGAGGACACACACCAATGCAGCCAGGAACGGGTGACGTGTGCGTACAGACACACAAACTCGAAGAGTGGACCAAATGGGGACACCATGGACACTTCATGTAAACCCACAACACCTCTCCACACAGGACCTCACTTTCACAAAGGAAAAGCCCAGTCTTGAAGTATCTGATCTGAGTCCTGATAGTTGTTGACCATAAAGTGAACTTGACTTACAGGTGTTAGTAATTTCATTGGTATGTGTTTTTCTGCTCAAGAAACTCTATACTGTGTTGACTTTGGGGTCCACTGTCTAGCCAGAGCTGACTTATGGCTCTTAGGCATATGCAGAGTCGAGGGGCTCCGTCTGAGGGGGTATTGTTTTTGATTAAGGGTTTTTCAAATATTACACCTGATGTTGTAACTCTATCCTTTACCAGAAGGTATAAAAACTGACCGTTGGTCTTTGTTCTCGGAGGATCATTGGGCGACATCCTTCCAGGCAACTTCTGTCTGTGTCGATACTGTTTTTTCTTTCAATAAAAGATCTTATTAAGAAAGTCAGTGTCAACGGGCGTTTCTTCTTCACCTGCACATCACGGACATCAGAGAAACTACGACAAATTTGTGGCGTCACGGACCGGATCAGATGCAGAATTCTTCGGCAGCTGGCAACTCCCTTGGTCGCTCTTCATCATCCTGATCCAACGCGTCAGGTGAACTGGTTTCTCACTCTATTGGGATGCTGATTTGCTCATGGGAGCTGTGGGGTTTTTACTGATGAGCTGCACTGTTAGAACTTATGTGTGCTGATGTCCTGTGATGGGTTGGTGCTTGGAGCGATGTTCCGTCTAAATTGGGGTTAATTGCGCATAAATAGGAAAAGTGGGGAATCGAATAGAGTAGACAGATAAATGTTGGAATAAGACAAATAAAAGTTGAAGTGAGATACATAAATGTTGAAGTGAGACTGTAGGAAGACAGTATAGATGCCAAAACAGTAGATTTTATCCCTGGTCATGGGTTAGTAATTGGCAAAATAGAAAGAGATGAGAAGGAGATAGAGTTTGAGAAAAGTGACAAAAATAGAGGGCTCAAGGAGCCTGTGAATAAATGCGTTTTTTACTGAGTTGAAACAGACAGTAGACAAGGACAAGCCGCAGATTCGGACAAAGTCCTCAGGCAAGCAGTTGGCCATAAAAAAACTTTTTGTATGGGTCAGTTCATAGAACTGGGGGTGTAAATTTTAATTTAATTGTAGATAAGTTCCCACTCGATTTATAAGTAGACGTACTGTAAACGAAGCAGCTTTTCAATTGAACATTTTACACTCCAAAGTCCTTATAAAGTTAGATAATATGGAAAGAGACTTAAAAGAAGCGGCTTAAGCATGCTTTTAGGATATGTGTGAATGACTTGGTTCCGGGATCGAAGGTTGACTGTGTTCTTGGATGATGTTGAATAGGGCTATAAGTTTTATTTTGTGGATTTGATTTGTTTGTGTGTGGGTTGAATGATTGCTTCTGGTTTGTACTCGTGCCAGTGGCTGCGTCTTGGCAACGCACTGTCTCAGCTGCCCCCGTCCCTGCGTGTGTGCGTATGCTGCTGTTGTGTGTGAAAGACTGATATGCGTTTGTAATGTGTGAATGAAATATATAATAGATTTCTTGTTAACGAATATATACATACAGGTTGGGATTTAACAATTTAAAAGGAGAGACATTTTTGTTTCTTTAGTGTCACGGAGGGCTGGGGGTTTGAACCCAGAGTGCAGACACTCAGCCAGGCACAGGTTCCAACAAAAGGTGTTTATTGTAACGAAAAGTGAATAAAGACGGGCAGACTCCCAAGACAAACAGAGTCTAGACACTATTCACAGAGCTAGGAGCTAACTGAGGGAGAGAATGGAGCTGGCCGGCTCAGGAAACCGGCTGTCCTGGGGACGCACACCGGCGCACCTGGTTGTGCTGCGGAGATCGGTGGCGGTTGGATGTGCTGCGGTGAGCGGCGGCAGCTGAACATGCCGTGGAGAACGGCAGTGACTGGATGTGCCGTGGAGAATGGCAGCAACTGGACGTGCCGCGGAGAAAAGCCGGTGTAGTATCTGGTCTGATACTTGTTGCTTATCATATGGAACTTGGGATGTGTGGGTCGTCGCAATGGAATGTGTTCTTCTGCTGAATGCACCCTTATAAGGATGCATATGTCCAAAGTTATGGATGCAGCTCTTTAGGAGCTGTAGAGTCTAGGGGGGTTGGTTGAAGATGCTCCCTGCTTCCCTATATGGTATGTACCAGAGAACCATATGTTGTGACTCCCTACATGTCCGAAACCTATAAAAACTGATTGCTGGCCCTTGTTCTGCGGGATTTTCACATTGGCTCTGAAGTCTCCATGGTGCTGGACAGATGCTGTCTTTATATAATAAAATCATATTATATTAAGTAACAGTGTCAACGGGCGTTTCTTCTTCACCTGCACATCACGGACATCAGAGAAACTACAACACCGGTAAGGCACCGAAGGCAAGGCAGGCAAGGTGACAGGTGGGGCAGGTAGACAGGCTGGCTGTGGACCGGTCGATCCGGTGGAGAGCTAGGAGGAGAGACAAGAGAGCCCGGTTAAGCTCGGTGGCAAAAGCAACAGAACATGGGGTTGTCTGAGCTACTCACGACGATGTGTATCTGACGCTACGATCTGGCAGGGAGGTGAAGGGTGAGCCAGGCTTTATCCCCGGCTGATGGCTGATCCGATCCAGCTGCGCTCCATCTGCAGCTGGAGCCCATGAGCCCTGATGACCGGCGCAGCACAGCCAGAGGCGCAGCACAGAAGAGCGTGGGACCACGAGCGAGAACAGGAGGCAGGAGAGGAAGAGCAAGGAAGAGGTGAGGAGAAAAGGGAGAGAGAAAGAAGGGGAGCAGAGAAAATGACAGACAGGGAGCCAGGGCGGGACTGTAACACTTACGTGTTAAAAATTTACAAGCCCTTTTGTTTGTTAAAACATATGAGCCCCATTGAGGACTTTCTGTAACATTGATAATATAATAAAATAAGTGAGCCTTATAAAGGACTATTGTGAATTGATAATGTATATGAGCCTCATGGTGGACGTTTATATATTTGATAAAACATATGAGACTTGCTGAGTCCGAGAAGACCAGCGAGGACATTCTGTTTGCATAAGCATAAACTAAATATTTTAGAGGGAAAAACACACAGGGAAAGAAAACTCCAATAAAGTTTTTTAGGGTCAGATGGTACATTTTGATTTTACGGATGGCACTGGTGGATTGATTGGTTGATTGCGTGGTGCGTAATCTCGCTCTCTCTTTTCTTTTTTCTTTTTCTTTCTTTCTGCGTGTGTGTGAATGTATTTTGATGTGGACTTGTCTTTTAGTGGGTCCTTTAATTATAAGCATTTTGGCTTTTTTGGGGTTCCCTTTCATGTATATCTGCTGTAAACTACTCTGGTGGAACATATTTGTTTTTCTCTGTGCATGAGTAATACTATTGTAGCGGTCGCAGATCTGTGTTTGAAAACTTATGGTGTGATTAGAAGACATTTAAATACTCACTCGTTTGATTTTTAAATTGATAATACATAATATAAATACAATTATGATACATTTAGAATGAATATAAGTAAAAGTAAGGGATTTGTTTGTAGAACAATATCATAGATATGATAGGTTTGTGCCTATTAATTGTTTATAGAGAGACTTTGTAGGGAAAAATACCCATTATGATAGATTAAAATAATATCAATGTTGGTGAATAATGTGAACAAATTTTATTGAATTGTTTATTGTATTGATTTAAAGTGAATATAGGACATCAAACCTTTGTTCTGTTTTTCTTTCTTTTATTTGATTGTGATGAATGAGAGTTGGGGAAGAGACGATGGAATGCGTCTGAATTCCGATCCTCCAAAGGACAGCTGATTGTGCTCTACACGAACTGAGGCTTTGCGGATGACAACACGTGTGGCTCCTGCATCCAACATCATCAAGGCTAATGCGATTTTATCCACAAACTCTTTTTAATGTGTATTTGCAATTGCTTATGTGTGCACAAACCTACTTATTACATACTCATCTGGTTTTCACATATAGGTCTATGGTGTTTCTTTTATAGTTTGACTAAGATAATCTCTTAGTCTGGGGTCAATAAGGCACCTTTGGTCACACACACACCTGGAATATCACATGTTGTAATTATATGGGAGGAAGCTTGGCAACGGACTGACCATCTGTGGCATTCAATTGATTAATGTATCACTATTGAGCTAATTAACTATTTTTGGATTGATTATTTTGGTTTCAATATTGTAGAGATTCATTGATGGTGGTTTCATTAGCTGTGTATGGTTTTGGTTTCATTTGAGTTGTTTTGGGATTGGATATTGTAATTTTTGGACAATTGGAGAATTGGGTGATAATCACGTGGTTTGGTTTTTATTGATAAATTTGTGTTTTCCTCTGAGGCTGGCAAATTTATTTCATTTCTTTTGATTGGTTGTAGTAATACAGTGCTTTATATATAGCTCTGTATTCCATTTATCTTCATTCATTTTGATTTGAAATACAAGGACACAAGGCAGGTGTTATAATGTCAAAGATGGACGTTAAAGCTTTTAAAGTGATCACTCCTGTTGATGCTGTACAAAAGAACAATCCTCTCGTTAAAAGCATTGCAAAAATGTCGCAGAAATGGAACAAGCGGTCGCCTGGTATCGAGCAACCTTGGCCAGTAGAGGGGACTCTCAATCCTGATGTGATCAAAACGATGCAGGTGCCGGTATCCACTCATAAGGCCGGCCAAAAGAAAGGGAAGAAAGGACAGAGGCGCACTGAGAAGAGACAGATGGAGCTGGGTATCATGAAGTTGTTCGAAAATGAAGGACAAAAACTGTTAGAGGCTGCAAAAGACCGGAGGGTGTGGACAGCAGAAGAGATTGCAAAAAATGTCAAGGAGACAGAAAAGCTGATGGAGAAGGTTAATGCACCTTTCTCACATACAGCGCCAATAAAGAATCCCCCACCTTATGAGGAGCAGGTCAAGTTTGCTGATGTCTATCCTCAGCTCCCAGTGATCAAACAGGAGGGTGACTATCACATTAAGGACGAGGATGACCGAATAATAGAGATGGGCATGGCTAAAACAACCATAAAGATGTATCCAAGTTCCGAAAGCAAAATATAGAAGACCCATCTGGATACTCGGGGTGGACAGAGATATAGGAGGCTGGAAATAGGAGAGGATAGTCAGGAGTCAGATGAGGCTGTGGGTGGATATGATCTAGTACTTAGACGGGTTTTGGCCAAAGCAGAGAAAAGGGGAGATAGGTCAGTGAAGGAAAGGGACCCAGAAAAGGATGAGACTGATGAGAGTGAGGATGGAGAGAGTGATGAAGTGTTAAGGTTTTCTTTGAGGCTCAGGCGCAGGAAAAGAGAAGGAGACAAACAGGTGCTAACACGATGATTTATTATAACAACAAAAGGTGACTGGGACTACAATTCCTTAAGGTCTAGTATCCAGAAAAGGAAACAGATACAGTAACTCAACTTTAGAGCTAGAGTGCCCCTAATGGCGGGCGGTACGAACTACAAATCTCGACAACACAAAGAACTGACCCACGGCAGGCACAACCTGGGCAGGAGAGTTAAGAACTATAATAGCTAATGCTGAAGATTAGTTGAGCACCTAAGCACACAAAAACTAAGGATAACTTGAAGCGAGGCACAACTATGATCACTACATACAGAGGATGAACTACAACTAAAAAGCCACTAAGCTATACTAAAACTAAGGTAGAACCCGAGGCTATGAAACAATGTAGCTCACTGGAAACGAAGTTCGTAATCATTGAACTATAAACCAGATCTACTAACAAGAATACCGGGTGAATCAACTAACAGGTACCTATGACAAACATAACTCTAAAAATCTAGAAATTGCTCGTGTTGAGGCCGTACTGTCGGCTTGGGTGCTAATGGTGCTGGGGGCAGGAGCTGGTGGTCTCGGCAGCGACAGCAGATGGAGATTTGGACGGAGGACTGAAGAGTGACGGAGTTGATCCAGAAGTCAGCTTGGAACTCAGAGGCTTTGATGAGTCCAGTTGGGCAAGATGGCTCAGTCAGCAGAGCAGGTGGGGTCCGCACTGAAAAGAGCAAAGGCAGAATTACTAAAAGATTAAATACTACAAGCTAGGCTAGAGAGAATGAGTGACAGACTGACTGTGAGCATTCATGAACCGGCGTCGAACTGATGACTGGAATCTGAATAAATGGTGTAGAGGTAGATGACAGATTGGTCCTGGCACACCTGTCCCTGCTTCTGCAGATGCCCCAGATTGCTCGCACCTGCTGCCGCTGCCACCGCACACAACACCTAAAAAGGAAAATGAACAAGAGGAGGGAGGAGCCCTAGCCGGAGCCTGCCGAGGCAGGCTTGACATGAAGACTCAGAGAGTGAGGGTCCTTCATATTCTTCCCCATTAGTATTCAGTAGTAGAGTAGGGAGTGAGAGACAGCAGGTTTTAAGAGAGGTTGAGAGAACCATAGATAAATGTCTTGTGGATATGGAAAAAGCTACTTCTCCAGAAAACCGAGGAGCACTTGAGAAGTACCTACAGGAGCCGCGGATGACGGAGAAGAGCCTAAACAAAAAGAAGTCTCCAAAGTCAGAGGCTTCCGGATATGGCTTACGCTCAAGAAAATTAAAGATGCCGGATAAGATGTGTCCAGTGGTTGTCAGAGGTCAGAATCTGGAATACAAGCCTTGGCAGAACACTGATATGTCGGACATAATTGAAAAGATGCAGACTCTTCAAGATGGGGCATATCCTTGGATTTCGAAGCTAGAGGAGGTCCTGGTGGGAACACAGCCTGCCATGGGAGAGATTAAGTGACTTTTAGCTAGTCTCCTGGGAGTTCCTGTGATGGAGAAGATCCTACAACAAGCGGGTCTCAATAGATATGTGGCAACGGCAGTAAATGACCAAGAACTCTTTGCTGCCAGTCGAGGTCGGATGTGGAGAGCGTTGAGAGATACGTTCCCAACAATCATACATCCGGATAATATTTTGATAGAGCCACTGGGACCAGAGGAGAATCCGTGGGCCTATGTGGCAAGGGCTCATCAGACATGGAGAAATGTCACAGGAAATGATCCAGATTTGAATCAAATGGAGCAGTCAATTGTGCAAGACAAAACACAGAAAGGGTTGCCCCTACCAGTGGGGAGCAAATTGGCAGAGGTGATTACTCTGGGGAGCATGACAAGAGCTGACTAAACTAATCATGTAGCTCATTTAGTGGAGCTACACCGTAAAAAGGAGCACCAACAGAGAGAACAGGACCAAGAAACTCTCAGAAAACTTAATCAAATACAGTTAGCAGATAGTAGGCGGAAGGAGAAGAAGCAGGCTTTGGTTATGCAAAATCAACCAAATCCACCAAATCAGCCACCACGACAGCCACAGCCAGGACAGGTCCAGCTTCAACCATCTCAACCATCGTTTGTGGTCCCCACTGTTTCCTTCCCACAGCCAGCCTTTGGTAGATTGCAGAACTGGAGAGGAAGAGGACGAGGAAATTTTGGAAGAAGTAGAGGAGGAAATCTCAACCCGAATTTCCAACAGCCTCCAGAGGTCTGTTATAATTACGGACAAGTGGGCCAGTATGCTCGTGAATGTAACATGTTCAGAGGAGGCTTCAGAGGAGGACTTAGAGGCGGTTTTAGAGGAGGTTTCAGAGGACTATCACGCCCAGGGGACCGGTGAACCCTTATAGGGATCTGGAGCCAGGGTTTTAGGGGTGCCCAGAAAACCTGAAAGGGGGGTGTCAGCTGGTAGTGTCAGGGCCGGAGCAAGATCCAACGATAGAGGTAAAAGTAAATAATCAACCATTAGAAATGATGGTGGATAGCGGAGCTGCTTTTACCTGCATTCGGCCTGAAGATGCTATACACCTCCCCATGTCTGGCCAATTGGTATGGACAATTGGGTTTGAGGGTGTGAAACAGCTGTTTCCTCTCACAAAACTAATTGAGTTCTGCTACAAAAATCTAAAGACTAAAATACCTATATTGGTGTCTGAGCACACACCCATTGCAGTTTTGGGTAGAGATGCTTTGTGCAAATTGAATTGTACAATACCATGTACACCGGACGGCTGTCTGGTGGAAGTGCCAACTGATGTTAGACACCAACTGTTTATGAAAACAGAGACTGAGGCTGTGGTGTTTTAGATTGGAAACCTGAGTCCGGATCTATTGGAGCCGGTTAAGGTGTGGGAGAAATTCATTGCAGCTAACATGCCTGGTGCTAAGCTTCCTGAGTATCCACCTCATTGTACGCTTAAGTATTTTAAGGATGCTATTCAATCCAATCCAACAGAGTGGTTGAGTCATCAACCAAGCCAAGTTCAGCTCAGTTCATGTTGTGTGATTCTGGGACCACAGGGAGCAGCTATGAAGATAAACAGAAATGATTATCTTGATGGGGAGTATGACGTTGAGAAGAGTGTCCCACATGTGACTTTGATGGTGGCTGACGGATATGAGCAGAAACATATAGGAGCAATGATGGCAGAAACTGAGATGGCTACTTTTACTCCATTAGAGGACAATCTTGCCATTTGGAAAAGTGAAGATCAGCGCTTCCTAAAAATTATGATTTTGGCTCAAGGTCAAGGACATCCACAACCTGCATGGATGACACGAGTCAATTTTCAGTGCTAAATTAGACTCAGACTGCATGAGAGAGGAGATGCTGCAACAAGTTCCAGAATATTTGTGGTCACGACATAATACAGATATTGGACTTCTGAAGTCAGCTCAACCGGTGAAAGTTGAACTTAGACCAGGAACCAAACCTCCTTGGAAGAACCAATATCCCTTAAAGGAGGAAGCAATTCAAGGGATTGGACCACAGATTGAAGGTTTGCTGCAAGCAGATGTATTGGAAATAACTTTGAATCCACAGAGCAACACACTGTTGTTGCCAGTGAAGAAGCCGGATGAGTCTTATCGTATGGTACATGATTTGAGAGCAGTGAATGAAGTGGTTGCTGATTATCCAGCTGATGTGCCGGATCCTCATACTTTGCTAGCTCAAATTCCTCCAGAGGCTTCATATTTTACAGTGTTGGATCTGTGTAGAGCGTTCTTCAGTGTTCCACTCAGTGTAGAAAGCCGAGGCTTATTTGGATTTACTTACAATGGACAGTTCTATAAGTACAAGAGACTCCCACAAGGATTTAAACATAGTCCTCACATTTTCAACAAAGTGTTGAAAGATGACTTGGCAGGAATAGATCAAGTTTTGAATAGCACTGTTGTCTAGTATGTTGATGACATTATCATCTGTTCATCAACAAAAGAACCTTGCCATGAGGATTCGATTAAGCTGTTGCAAATATTGGCCGAGAGAGGACACAAAGCCTCTCAGAAGAAACTGCAGTATTGCCAGGAGAAGGTGGTTTATCTGGGTCAGACAATAACCCAAGGACACAGAAGTATTTCTGACAGTCATTTGGAGGCTATTCGGAAGGCTCCAAAACTGAGAACTGTTAGAGAGATGATGACGTTTCTTGGCATTGCTGGGTATTCTTCAGCATGGGTAGAGGATTATGCCAGTTTGACAGGACCTTTGAGGGGCATACTGGGAATGCTCAACTTCATTGCAATCTGACATGGACACAAGAAGGCCTTCTGGCATTTGAGACGATCAAACAGAGATTACAAGAAGCTCCACCGCTAGAGCTGCCAGATTACTCTAAGAACTTTTTGCTGTATGTGTCTACTTCTGTTGGAGGTAGATATGCGTGTGCAGTTTTGTGTCAACCAACAGGTACTGAGGCGAGTCCTCAGCCTGTTTTCTATTATTCTACTGCCTATTCAGAAGTAGAATTGGGGTTGTCGCTGTGCTATAGAGCAATGGTGGGAGTTTATCTGATGTATGACAAGGCATCATCTGTGACTATGGGATACCCAGTAATAATTCTCACTCACCATAGTCTCAGAAATCTTCTGAATTATGCTAAATATACATTGACTATGCCAAGGCTCAGAGACTATTATAGACTCTTAGAGCAGGAAGATGTCACCCTGGTGAGGTGTACTACGATAAACCCAGCTGAGAATTTGCCAACTCCAGAGGATGGGGAACCACATGATTGTGTTCAGGAAGCAGAGAACTACTCAAGGCTCAGGTCAGATTTGCAAGCTCTTCCGTTGTATGAGCCAGACTTGGAGTACTGGACTGATGGATCCTGTTATCAAATAGGAGACAAATTGTGTGCTGGTTATGCAGTAGTGAAATTTCAGGGGAATGGATTTGTTGTTGAGAAAGTGGAGGTAATAACACAACCTGCCTCTGCACAGTTGGCTGAACTTGTGGGGCTGACTGAAGCATGTCTGTTGGCAGAAGACAAGCAGGTGACGATATACACAGATTCGGCGTATGCTCATAATGTGTGTCACTTGTTTGGTGCAGTGTGGAAGAATCGAGGATTCAAGAAGATGGATGGTTCTCCGATACAACATCACGCTCAGATTATGAAGTTGCTGCATGCAATGATGAGGCCTAAGGAGATAGCAATAGCTAAGTGTGCAGCACATAAAAGTGATGTTTCAAGGGTCACAAAAGGTAACAAAGCAGCTGATGAAGCAGCCAAAGCAGTTACAGGAGCAGACAAAATTGGCAGAGTAGTTCTAGTTTCCCATGAAGTGGACTTGGAGGTTAATATTACGCTCAGAGATGTGATCTTGAAGCAAGAAGCCGCATCTGCCATGGACAAACAACTCTGGCTGGACCGAGGTGCCACCCAGGATTCTACTGGTCTGTGGACGAATTATGTGGGGTGGATGGTGGCACCCCCAGATCTGCTGGGTCTGATGATTCATGAAGCACATGGACCAGCTCATGTTGTAAGGGGGGAAGTTAGGAGAAAGATCACAAAAGAGTATGGTTTTTGGGCACCATACTTGCTTGAGCAGATTGATTATGTCATAGGCAGATGTACTATTTGTCTAAAACATAATGTTAGGAGGGGAGTGATGGTTCCTCCTGGCCACATTCCAACTCCAAAGGGCCCAATGCGTGAGCTAGTTGTGGACTTTGTTGACATGGTAAAACCGGTAGGAGGAAAGAGGTACATGCTAGTCGTGGTTGACAGGTCTTCGCATTGGCCTGAGGCGTGTCCAACCAAGTGAAAGGATGCTCAGTCTGTTGCTAAGTTCTTGTGCCGTGAGGTCATAAGTAGGTGGGGACTTCCAGATCGAATATCCTCAGACAATGGGAAGGAGTTTGTGGATAAAATGGTAAGACTAATCCTACAAAAACTGGGAATTAAACAATGTCTGGGTGGGGTTTATCATTCACAAAGCCGAGGTATTTGTGAAAAAATTAATGGTGTATTGAAAAATTGCATTGTTAAAATCTGCCAATACACAGGTTTGAACTGGGTAGCGGCGCTTCCATTAGCATTAATGGTGTGTCGTTCGAGCGAGCTCCGTGATTTGCGTATGACACCTCATGAGTTGGCTACAGGAAGACGGATGCCAACACCTTGTTTGCACACAAGTGGAAAGGGTCCAAGTTTGGCACATTTGGAAGATGAAATGCGAGTGTACATTAAGTACATGGCTGCTTTGCATAAGCGAATATTCACGTATGTTTCTGACAGGCAAAAACAGGAGGAGGCGCAAGAGAGGCTCGATGAGCAAAAGAAGAACGTGGTGCAGCCTGGAGACAAGGTATTTGTGAAGGTGTTTAGAAGGAAGTGGTTTAACGAACGCTGTGAGGGACCATTTGAAGTTTTTCGCAGCACTGGAACTGCGGTACAGGTTAACGGGTCCCCGACGTGGTATCACTTGTCGCATTGTGCTAAAGCACAAAGGGAAGCTGTGCCATGCTCACAGAGCAGAGATGATGAGGACTCAAGAGTACCAGGAGAATGTGCTGAGGTAGCAGTGGTACATGAGGACCTCCAAGGTCAAACTCCAGAAGGAGATGTGGATGTTCTTGATGACGTCTGACGTTACGGTGAGCGTATTGCATCACTTCCTGTTGTAGCACTGTGTTGTGTTCTGTGACTGTTGTAGCTTATCCATTCCATCTAATTTGATATTCATTAAATCTGTGTGTAGCGGTAATATTTGAATTGTAACATACACTCATTTTCTTCAAGCACCTTCTCAGTACTTAATTCTAAGTTAATCTGTTATCTCTGTCCGCTAGCCTAGCACTTAGCAGTTAGCATGGCTTCTCCCTCTTCCTCTCCTTCTCTTTCGTGCTCAGTGTGCCACATGGTTAGTTACTCCTCTGCCTCCTTTAGTGATAATGATACCTTTAATAAATGCAGTCTCTTTGTAGCTTTGGAGGCCAGGCTCTCTGAATTGGAAGCGCGGCTCCGCACCATGGAAAACACCCCGCTAGCTGTTAGCCAGGCCCCCTTAGCCGGTGCGGACCGCAATAGCATAGCTGCTAGTGTAGCTTCTGCTAGCTTGCCCCTAGCAGCTCCCGAGCAGCCGAGAAGTCAGGGTAGCTGGGTGACAGTTCGTAGGAAACGTAGTCCTAAACTCAAGCCCGCTGTCCCGGCACACCACAAACCGCTTCACATTTCTAATCATTTTTCCCCACTCAACGACACACCCGCTGAGAAACCAACTCTAATCATTGGCAGCTCCATAGTCAGAAACGTGAAGCTAGCGACACCAGCGACCATAGTAAAATGCCTCCCAGGGGCCAGAGCGGGCGACATAGAAGCAAATTTGAAACTGCTGGCTAAAGATAATCGGAAATACAGTAAGATTGTTATTCATGTCGGCGGTAATGACACCTGGTTACGCCAATCGGAGGTCACCAAAATTAGTGTGGCATCGGTGTGTAACTTTGCCAAAACCATGCCGGATAGTTTTCTCTGGACCCCTGCCTGATCTGACCAGCGACGATATGTTTAGCCGTATGTCGTCGTTTCGCCGCTGGGTGTCTACGTGGTGTACTGCAAACGACGTTGGCTTTATAGACAATTGGAGCTCTTTCTGGGGAAAACCTGGTCTGATTAGGAGAGACGGCATCCATCCCACTTTGGCTGGTGCAGCTCTCATTTCTAGAAATATGGCTGATTTTATTAGAACTCCTAAAGCATGACAACCCAGAGTTCAGACCAGGATGCAGAGTTGTAGTCTTCCACACCTCTCTGCAGTTTCCTCTCAGCTGTCACCCTCCAGTATTTCAGTTAACTTTATTGAGACTGTGTCTGTCCCCCGACCACCAAAATTCAATAAATTAAACAATTCAAAAATAAACAAAAGACATAATAACCATAAAAATCTAATAAAAATTAATACCACTATTTCAACTGAGCGAAGAAAGAGGACAATTAAATGTGGTCTGTTAAATATTAGATCTCTCTCGTCTAAATCTCTGTTAGTAAATGATTTGATAACTGATCACCAGATTGATTTGTTCTGTTTGACTGAAACCTGGTTGCAGCAGGAAGAATATGTTAGTCTAAATGAATCAACTCCTACTAGTCATACTAACTGTCATGTTCCTCGAATAACAGGCCGAGGAGGAGGAGTGGCAGCAATTTACCTCTCTAGCTTAAAAATGAACCAGAGACCTAAACCTAGTTACAGTTCATTTGAAAGTCTTACTCTCAGTCTCTCTCATCCAGATTTAAAAGTTCAGAAACCAGTTTTATTTGTTGTTGTATATCGTCCTCCTGCTCCTTACTCTGAGTTTTTATCTCAATTCTCAGACTTTTTATCTGAATTAGTGCTCAGCTCAGATAAAGTGATTATTGTGGGTGACTTTAACATTCATGTTGACGTGGACAGTGACAGCCTTACGACTGCTTTTAATTCAATATTATACTCAATTGGGTTTTTTCAACATGTAAATAAACCAACTCATAGGTTTAATCACACCCTTGACCTCGTTCTGACTTATGACATAGAAATCAAACAGTTAACAGTATTTCCCCGGAACCTTCTTCTTTCTGACCATTTTATGATAACATTTCAATTTACAACAATAGATTGTATAGGAGTTAAGAATAAATATCATTACAGTAGATGTCTGTCTGACAATTCGGTGACTAAATTTAAGGAAATAATACCCTCTCTATTTAGTTCAGCACCACTTACTGATAAAATGGAAGGGAATATTATTATATTACCCCCACAGAAGTGGATTATGTTGTTAATAATGCTGCAGCCTCACTGCGTACAACACTTGATAGTGTTGCACCTGTAAAAAAGAAAGTTCTATCTCAGAGAGGACCTGCTCCTTGGTATAATTCCCAGCTGCGGACTTTAAAGCAGGGGTCCCGAAAGCTGGAAAGGAAGTGGTATTCCACTAATTTAGAAGAAGTTTATGTAGCTTGGAAAAATAGTCTAGTAATTTATAAAAAAGCTCTTCGTAATGCCAGGACAACATATTATTCATCTTTAATAGAGGAAAACAAGAACAACCCCAGGTTTCTCTTTAGCACTGTAGCCAGGCTGACAAAGAGTCAGAGCTCTGTTGAACCTTGTATTCCTTTAACTTTGAGCAGTAACGACTTCATGAGCTTCTTTACAAATAAAATTATTATGATTAGAGAAAAAATTAATCTGGTCCTTCCTACAAATGTCACAGATGTATCATCGAGTACAGATGCTTTAGAATTGGCTGTAAGACCTGATGAATATTTAGAATTTTTCACTCCCATGCATCTCTCTGAACTAATTTCAATAGTTTCTACATCCAAACCATTGACATGTCTTTTAGATCCTATCCCAACTAGACTGTTCAAGGAGGCTTTACCTTTAATTAATTCCTCAATGTTAGATCTGATTAATCTCTCTCTAGTAACAGGCTATGTACCACAGGCTTTTAAGGCTGCTGTAATCAAACCTTTACTGAAAAAGCCCACTCTTGATCCAGATGTTTTAGCCAACTATAGACCAATTTCCAACCTCCCATTTCTCTCCAAAATTCTGGAAAGAACAGTTGCAAATCAATTATGTGAACATTTACAAAGGAATAGCTTGTTTGAAGAGTTTCAGTCAGGCTTCAGAGTGCATCATAGCACAGAAACAGCTCTGGTGAAAGTTACTAATGACCTGCTCATAGCATCAGATAATGGACTGGTCTCTATACTTATTTTGTTGGACCTTAGTGCGGCATTCGATACAATCGACCACAAACTTTTATTACAGCGACTAGAACATTGTATTGGCATTAAAGGGACAGCACTGGACTGGTTTAAATCCTACTTATCAGACAGGTTCCAATTTGTGCATGTCAACAATGACTCTTCTGAGCATACTAGGGTTAATCATGGAGTTCCTCAGGGTTCTGTCTTAGGACCAATACTGTTCACATTATACATGCTTCCCTTAGGCAATATTATTAGGAAGCACTGTATTAATTTCCATTGTTACGCTGATGACACTCAATTGTATTTATCTATGAAGCCAAATGAAACTAATCAGCTAGCCAGACTGCAAGATTGTCTTAAGGACATAAGGACCTGGATGACCTATAATTTATTACTACTAAATTCAGACAAGACTGAAGTCATTGTATTTGGCCCCAAACATCTTAGAAAATTGCTTTCAAAGCATATAGTTACTCTGGATGGCATTACATTGGCCTCCAGTACTACTGTGAGGAACCTCTGCGTTATCTTTAACCAGGACATGTCCTTTAACTCACACATAAAACAAATCTGTAGGACTTCCTTTTACCACCTGAGAAATATTGTGAAAATCAGGAACATCCTGTCTCAGAGTGATGCAGAAACACTAGTCCATGCATTTGTTATTTCTAGGCTTGACTACTGTAATTCTTTATTATCAGGTTGTCCCAAAAGCTCTCTGAAACATCTACAGCTGATCCAAAATGCTGCAGCCAGAGTACTGACGGGAGTTAGCAAGAGAGATCATATTTCTCCTATACTGGTTTCTCTTCATTGGCTTCCTGTTAAATCTAGAATAGAATTCAAAATCCTTCTTCTGACATTTAAGCTCTTAATAACCAATCTCCATCATATCTTAAAGACCTGATAGTACCATATTATCCTAGCAGAACTCTTCACTCTCAGACTGCAGGCTTACTTGTTGTTCCTAGAATCTCTAAAAGTAGAATGGGAGGCAGAGCCTTCAGTTATCAGGCGCCTCTCCTGTGGAACCAGCTCCCAGTTTGGGTTCGGGAGGTGGACACCCTCTCTATTTTTAAGACCAGGCTTAAAACCTTCCTTTTTGACAAAGCTTATAGTTAGGGCTGACTGGGAGACCCTGACGGGGTGAGCTGGTGTTTTCATTTGCACAACTGACTTCCCCTCTTGACGTCCCTTTAGTCTGCCCCTAGTTCTGCTGCTATAGGCCTAGGCTGCTGGGGGACCTCTCTGGATGCACCGAGCCCTTCTCTAACTACCTATGTATTTACTATATATACCATTATTGCATTACACTCACTCTTTCTTTCTGTGTCCTTTCTCCGAGTGTCCCTGGTCCCAGAGCTGGATGCTTCAGATGTGTGGTTGTTCTCCCACCTCAAGCTGCCCATTTCCACCGATCTACTCTGCCTAGCCTTACTATACTTGATTTGCTCATCTACATATTTTTGAATTTACCACCAGCTATATATGTAGTATATTTAATGCCAGAGCCGTACACCATAGCAGTAAACTGTAATTATTTTCCATGTTAGTTGTACTTTGCATGTATCATCTGTCTTATCATGCATGTATTATACTGTGTGTTTTATGGTCCTTGTGCCCCCCCCACCTCTCTATCTCTATCCCTCTACCTCTGTCCCTCTACCTCCACCTATAACCCTCTACCTGTAACCCTCTACCTCCACCCCTCCACCTCTCTACCTCTTCTGTCCCTGTCAACCTGCCCGGCCAGCAGGCAGATGGGTCCCCCCACATTAGAGCTGGGTTCTGCTCAAGATTTTTTTCCCTGTTAAAAGGGTGTTTTCCTTGCCACTGTCGCCTTTTGGCTTGCTCTGGGGGTCAGGCATATGGGTTCTGTAAAGAGACAATTTGACTGTAATTGGCGCTATATAAATAAAATTGAATTGAATTGAAAAAAAAAAGATTCTGATCATACTTTTGATGATGCCAGAGATGACTTTTCAGTCAATGGACAGGAAAGAAGATTTGAGGACGTTGACTTACAACACGTCCCAGAAACAGCAGAGTCCGTTTCTCAGGAATGTGACTCAAAGACTCCAGAGAGCTGTGCCACTCTCCAGGAGGGTCAGCCGACCCACTTGGATCAAGGAGCCCAAGGCCAGTCCAGAGAAAAGTCAGACCAAGACGCTATGAGGACTAGGATTGAAGTGACCCTGGGGAAGTCAGTTCGGCTTCCATGTCAGTGTACCAAGGGATATCGAGTCCAGTGGGAAGATAATCATGGTAAAATCCTTGATTTATCAGATACATCGCCCTCAGGAAAGTTTGTGTTCAGTAATGACCTCAAGAGGTTGAAGATGGGAGGAGATTGTAGTATTTATCTACGTAGGTTTCAGTTAGAGGATCAAGATTGGTTGGAGAACCCAAGCGCAGACACAGATAAGTCAGACAGGTGGGAACGGAAACAGGTATTTATTTTAACAAAAACTAACTAAACCAATACAGAAAGGGGAAAACAAACCAGGAGATAAACTAAACCAAATCTAAGACAATAATGAACTACATTACAAAACCTACAGACATGGGGAACCTGTAAGTTGGCGGGGAAACAGGACAGGCAGACAAAGAGCTGAAGACAGAGGGGACCAGCAGTTATCCAGGAATGGGGGTGACAAGAGTCCAGGTGGGGCTATGGCAGGCTGGAGACTAGAAACAGGGCAGGTGGAAATCCTGAGAAGAACAGAGTCCAGGTGGGGAAAATCCAGGGGGAAAAACTGAGTCCAAGAGTGGGGAAGCAGAGTCCAAAAGAGAGCAGTGAGTCCATGACGGGGAGTGAGTCCTTAGGATCCAGCGGGGAGTGAATGAAAGGACAGAGCTTAAATAGGTGGAGGTGAGGTGGAGAACAGGCGAATTACTGCAGCTGAAACTCATAGTAATCAGCAGGTAGCAGAATGCAGGCAGGTGAAACAGGGAGAGCAGGAGGGTGAGTGACAGGGAGAGAGAGAGAAAT
This sequence comes from Amphiprion ocellaris, assembly GCF_022539595.1. Lineage (NCBI taxonomy): Eukaryota > Metazoa > Chordata > Actinopteri > Pomacentridae > Amphiprion > Amphiprion ocellaris. The sequence continues at coordinate 12,077,141 of NC_072771.1, read as the reverse complement.
GAGGGAGAGGTGACAGACAGAGGGAGCCAAAGAGACAGGTCAAAACAGAAACAAATCAGGACCCAAGGGAGAAAGGAGGAAAAAGAGGAAGAAGGGGAAAGAAGGGCAGGGGCTGGAGCAGGATCATAACACTTTATTTCGGCCAGGTTCTATTTGTTCTTGGCTAAGGACATTGCCATATGTGAATTTGTTGGACCAACATGAGAATATACTGACGGCAGTTCCTGATGCATTTGATGTGAAACCTGTGAGAGCTTTTGGTTGTTTCTGTTCAAATAAAACGCATATGGGACCTGGAATGTTTATGGGAATATCCCGTTGTAATGAATATAGGATGCATTTGGGTAAGGGAAAACTTGTAAATCCTCATGAATTGTTTCCTGTAACTTTCAGTTTGCCCTATCACCAGAATAAGACTGTGGGTGCTTGACCGTCCTTTGCCTGCAAACGTTACTGTAGCAAATTTTAGGGATATTTGGTGGGTTTGTGGTGACAAGCCGTATTTGTTTTTGCCATATGGATGGACGGGGTGTTGTTATATGGCAACATTGAAACTCCCTTATGAGGTTTTGGCTGTGAAGGAGACTAATGCAACTGAGAAGGTTCAGTCTAATGTTGCTCTTCCAAATAGGAGGAGAAGAGAGTTGGCACAGTTTCATAGTTTTCCATTGGAGGATAAGTTTGGGTGAGAAGTGGGGCATAGGACTCCTTCTGTGGTATGGTGTTACGTTTTTGGCTGATCATATTGATAACATCACCTATACCCTACAGGGTTTTGCGAATGAGACCATAAGAGGTTTTGGATATTTATGGCAAATGGTCAGAGGAGTCATAGACTGACACTGTTAAAACATGATATGGCTCTTGATTATTGTGGTAGGACGGCCCAGTCCGCCTCCACTCCTATTGTGTGTATCGGATCAGGTCTGCGCAGCTGGGAGTAATCTTCCTAATGCACCTTGCTTGCTGGGCGGTGCCACACCCAGTTATATCTGGGAGAGGGCTGCGCGTCTCGTACGTGCATCCTCTTTCCTGTTCCTGAAGCCGGAGGGCTACATCAGTAGCGTGGTTTGGCGTGGATTTGCGTGGTGGTTTTGAGACGCTGGCTGTCGAGCTTTCACTATTTCCTGTCATCACATATGTGCCGACGCAATCGCTACATCGCTGGGCTATATTAGCAGTGTTTGATGTGCTTTCTGCTTTCTAGCAGAGTCGGGCCGTATTCTGGCTGAAGGCTGGGAGTTGGGCATAATAATTCACGCGCTGCATTGAATTCCTGAGGTAGGCTGGCTCATTTTCTGTCTATCGTTCTTATGCGTCCTTGTTGGGTTGCACGTGAAATGACTATGTTTCTGGTTGCTGTTGGCAGTGATCGAGCTGCATTTTTCTGCGGCTGTCTCCCCTGTTGCCTGACAAGCTGCATCTTCACTGACTGGCGGCTCTACCTCCTGAAGTGGGCTACTGCTGTTCTGTCTGCAGTTCATCGCGGCAAGCTCTCTGCTCATCGGCAGTTGTTTTATTGTTCCCTTGTTGTATGATGTTTTAAAAAATGAACAACGATCTTGGTGTGCACGTGCCTCTTGCCCAGCACGCCTGTTATTGAGAGTATAATTATTATTATTATTATTATTATTATTATTATTATTATTATTATTATTATTAGTATTAGAATTATTAGTATTAGAATTATTAGTGTTAGTATAGATCTTGGGATTCTTTATTAGTTAGTTTTATTTATTTATTGTTTATTTACTTATTTGTTGTGATTGCATATTTAAGTTATCCAGTTATCTTTTTTTTTGGGTTTGTAAATTTTGTTTTCCTTTTTTTGGTTTATTGGGTTGACTGGGCGAGGTAGTAAGGGGTGCATGTTGGCATAATTGGCCTTGGTGGTGACCTCCTGGGCCCAGCCTAGTGTGGTGTTGGGGCAGTTTATTTGAGATCTATGTAGGTGTGCCTCGTTTTCCCGTGACTAACAGTTTGCCTCATTTTCTTGGACCGGAGCTGTTGGGCCAGGTGGCTGGTGGCTGACTGATTCCCCCGGCGGTGGTGGTCCCTTCACTCCCTGTACAGTAGTGCACTTGGGTGTCCGTCAATGGTTTTGTTTTGTTCACGTGTGGTGTGGTGCATCAGGACCCTTCCCTTCTCCCCTTCAGTTAGTCATCTCTGCCTGGTAAGCCCTCAGCCCTGTGACTAGCGACTGTGTTTCGGTGGCAAACTTAATTAAGTCAGGGGTGCCCCTGGAGGATTAGATTAATACTGTGCCACTTACTACTGAGTTATGTCTTGGCATCGCCAGCAAGGTTTGTTTTAGAAAGAGTGTAAATTTTTAAATATTGTTAATAAATTTCATTTTTCTATACTTGAAGTGGAATCGCCTCAGTCTCCGGTGTCTCTTGTGCCTGTGTGACCTTTCTTTTGTCTGTATTGGAGTGGTGGGCCTCCCTAAATAGATCTCCTGGGGGGTGAAACTCCCCCAGGTGGCGTTGTCGGACACGTGGTAAATAACAAACATACATCTAACCCTCATAGTCTTGCCACATTATATTTTGGCCAGACAGGGTGGTCTCTGTGTGGCTTTGAACTTAACTGGGGATGCTTGTTATACGTTGGTTCCAGATAATTCTGATAATATCACTAGCGTGATCGATGCGTTGCAACTTATTAGGGATGCGTTTGGTCCATCGGAAGGTGCTGGATGGTCTGCTAATGCTTGGCTGGAGGACCAATTGGGTCCAATGGGTGCTGTTCTAGTCCAGATTTTGATAGCTGTTCTTTTGTCACTGTGTGTGATGTTTTGTTTCTGTATGTTTTGTTGACCTTTGCGAAGGCTATGATATTGAGATGGGTTGGTGTTGTAATGCCGGGTGAAAACGTTCAGATGCCATTATTGAGTGGGGCTTCCTTAAGTGAAAAAATGGGGTAGATGTCATGGAACGTCAGATAGTAGATAAATATCCATTTTGACTGTCTGACTTGTTGTAGTCCTGATTTTTCTTTTTGATATTACTTAAAGGGGGAAATGGGAATTTATATTATGGTTTTTGATTTTGTATTTTGGACCTTTGAATTTTTTACTTTTTATCCTTTAGTATATTGCAATATATTATACTGTGTTTGATGTGTTTGTTGCTGCAAGATACTGGTTGGTGTGTTTTTTCCTTCTTCCCAGGAGACTATCTGGGAAATCGAGTAAAGAGCAGCTGTCGTTCAGAGATCCCTACAGCTGAATGGACTCACATGCTTGAATATGGATAATGAAATGGATGGAGAATCCTGAGCGAGGACATTGCAGTGATGGCATACTACAACTGGAGCTGCTGCTGAAGAGCGACAGTTTGATATATTCATGTTTTCCATATATGCTTACTGTATTGGGTTCTGTTTATCATATGTAATGTTTCATTATTAGGTGTTTACTCTTGCTTACACTTCTCTATTAGTATGTTTTATTTTAGTTTTTGAGTTTTTATACCTATATGACTGATATGAAGTGTTTATGACAGCGGGTTTCATTACTTGGATGTCTTTTTGATATGAGGTAAGTACATTGGGATCTCTGGTGTTTCCTTTTTTCCGATTGTTTAGGGACAGTAACGCTAGGTAGGTGCAGGTCCATTGAAGGGTACGATGGGTCGACCAGCCTGACACTGATTTTTGATTTCTGGGATTCCCAAATGTATTTGCTTCTACTTGTTTCACAAACTTGTTTGAATCCTCTTTCCTAATTGGCTTGGAGTATCATATATGTGGTTGCTTAGGGCAGAGGGACCGTGAGAGAATTTTCCTGTCTTGATTGTTTGATGGATAATTTGGAAAGACAGCTGCCGGGCAGGTTTTTCGCTCTCACACTCCTCAACATTGTTATACTGTTAAGTTTATGCTGTGATTAGCACAGACAAAAAGGAAATTGTCATGTATACTATGTAATTAATGCTATAGTGATGTTTTCGACGCTTGGTTAGCGCCGAAAGGGGAAAATATGAAGTATCTGATCTGATATGAGTCCCGATAGTTGTTGACCATAAAGTGAACTTGACTTACAGGTGTTAGTAATTTCATTAGTATGTGTTTTTCTGCTCAAGAAACTCTATACTGTGTTGACTTTGGGGTCCAATTTCTAGCCAGAGCTGACTTGTGGCTCTTAGGCATATGCAGAGTCGAGGGGCTCCGTCTGAGGGGGTATTGTTTTTGACTAAGGGTTTTTCAAATATTAAACCAGATGTTGTCACTCTATCCATTACCAGAAGATATAAAAACTGACCGTTGGTCTTTGTTCTCGGAGGATCATTGGGTGACATCCTTCCAGGCAACTTCTGTCTGTGTCGATACTGTTCTTTCTTTCAATAAAAGATCTTATTAAGAAAGTCAGTGTCAACGGGCATTTCTTCTTCACCTGCACATCATGGACATCAGAGAAACTATGACAGTCTGCAACCAGATGTTCATGTTGTCATTTTAAGGTAACAAGTCTCAGTATTGTGTTCAGTTCAGTATAAAATACTTCAGTCCGGGTGTCTCAGTTTTGAAGTTCCAGGTTTGTTCTATGACTTGGTGTTTACTGAACATGATCATGATTTATGAAAGACTAATTCTGAAGGCAAGGTACCTGAAATGTGATATGCAATTTTTAAACAGATTGTTGACAGCTTGTTAAATATCATTAATTGTTTTTATAGATTTTTCTTTTACAAGACTTGAATTACTTGAAATTTGTTGACTGCTGAATGTGTTCAATGCAGTAGTTAAAGAATTTAAATGATATACAGGTATCTTTTGTTACAATTCAGGAAAAATGGAAACCAAACTCAGGGTACCTGAACTAGGACATGCAGAATGAGAACCTATTCACCATGAGGAAATGATTGTATGTTACTAAAATTTAATGGGTTAAATAAGTCAGTTTTTGAAATATGTTTGATACAGAGTTGGCTTTAATAAACGCTTAATGTTGAAAAGTCATCTTATGTCTGAGCCATTTCTATGCTATGCTATTTTCTGGGGCTTTCATTTTGAGATGTGACATTTTTAAATCTGTGGCAGCAAGAAGTAGAACAAGCTAGTTGCAAGTAAGCCAACTTTATTCTTCTTAAGCCAGAGATAGACAGTATGAACCAAAACACGTGCCTCTCCTAGGGTCTTGTCCCCTCCCCTAAACCCCCCGAACCTCTGGGTGAGAGACCCTGTATAACCTGTACACCACACAGCTCCCCCCCGAACACCCAGAAGGGAACATGGCACACAAAAACAAATCAGTCTCTCAACGGGGGCTTAATAGGCCTGCCGAAATGACTGCGCCGAACCACGGAGTCAGGGCGAGGAACCTGCAAAACAGAGTGGTCATCAGTGGAGCGCACAGGAACAGTATGGTTCCTCACAGGCGGGGAGACACAGTCAGCAGCAGGAGACAGAGCCAAAGGTCTGGTAGGAGGACGGCCACGACGGGGAACCTGACCGGGTAACACAGTCTCACCTGCTACAACATAGGCCGGCTTAAGGCGATCCACAGTTAACAACTCTTTACGCCCACCCATATCCAACAGAAAACCCTTGGCACCTCGATCAAGCACACGAAATGGACCATCATATGGAGGCTGGAGGGGGGAGCGGTGGGCATCGCGGCGTACAAAAACAAAACGAGCCGAATTGAGTGCCAAAGGCACAAATGACCGCGGAAAACAATGATGCATTGGACCAGGAGCCGAAGAGCCGCCGGACAAAAAACTGTCCATAGAGGAGCGGAAAACCGGAGCTGCTGATTCTGACAAAAACTCACCCGGAATACGAAGCGGCTGACCAAAAACTAACTCTGCAGAAGACGCATCGAGATCCTCCTTAGGGGCTGAACGCAACCCGAGAAGGACCCACGGCAAACGGTCCACCCAACTGTCATCGACAAGGGAAGCACGCAGAGCCGCTTTAAGAGAACGGTGGAAACGTTCACATAGCCCATTAGCCTGAGGGTGGTACGCTGTTGTACCACCCCTAGGGAGCGCGCCATCCCTGTCCAAAGCTCTGAAATGAACTGGGGGCCCCGGTCAGAAGTAATATCCGAAGGAACACCAAAATGGGCAACCCAGGCCGAGAGGAAAGCGCCAACCACATCCGCTGATGCGGTGGATGAGAGGGGAACCACCTCAGGCCACCTTGTAGTACGATCCACCATAGTGAGCAAATGAGTAAAACCCCTCGAAGATGGGAGTGGGCCGACCAGATCCACGTGCACATGATCAAAACGCCTGGCAGGGATCGGAAACGGTTCAAGAGGAGCTTTAGTATGCCGATGCACCTTGGCACGCTGGCACGCAACACAAGAAGCTGCCCATCCCCTAACGTCTTTGCGCAAACCTGGCCAAACGAAACGGAAACTGACCAGCTTAACTGACGCGCGCACACCAGGATGTGAGAGAGAGTGCACGGAGTCAAATACCCGCCGCCTCCAACCTGCCGGAACTATGGGGCAAGGTCGACCCGTGGACACATCACACAGGAGAGTCGGACCACCTTCGTGCAACACTGTCTCTTCAAGCTTCAGCCCTGAACCCGTAGAGCGAATGGCAAGGATATCCGCATCCTCGACCTGTTCCGCAGCCATAGCCGAAAAATCTGTCCCGAGAAGCACAGGACAAACCAGCACGCGTGAAAGACAGTCAGCGACTGAATTGGATTTACCGGCAACGTGACGTATGTCAGTCGTGAACTCTGAAATAGCCGCAAGATGACGTTGCTGACGCGCTGACCAGGGATCAGTAACTTTAGACATCGCAAACGTCAGCGGCTTATGGTCCACGTAAGCGGTAAAAGAACGACCTTCCAACAAAAAGCGAAAATGCCGGGTAGCCAAAAACAGAGCCAACAACTCGCGGTCGAAAACGCTATACTTCCGCTCGCAGTCCCGCAACTTACGGCTAAAGAACGCGAGAGGCTGCCACGTACCAGCCACGTGCCGCTCAACAACAGCCCCGACTGCCACATCAGAAGCATCCGTTGTCAGGGCAATACGTGCATCCGGATCAGGATGAGCAAGGAGAGCTGCCTCAGCTAACTGGCTGACTTAGCCCCATCAAAAGCAACAATCCGCTCTGAAGTCCAGACAACAGGATCAGTAGCCTTCTTAGAACGCAAGCCATCATAAAGCGGCTGCATAAGATGGGCAGCGTGCGGAATGAACCTGTTGTAGAAGTTCACCATGCCCAAAAACTCTTGTAGAGACTTAACCACAGCCGGGCGGGGGAAATCTGTAACAGCCCGTACCTTGGCTGGCAATGGAACTGCGCCACTTGCTGAAATCCGATGACCCAGAAAATCGATCACCGGCAACCCAAACTGGCACTTTGCGGGGTTAACAATCAGGCCGTGGGCATCCAAGCGCCGGAAAACCTCTCTGAGGTGCGCGTGGTGCTCTTCCAGAGACGAGCTGGCCACTAAGATGTCGTCAAGATAGACGAACACGAACGACAAACCATGCAAAACCGAATCCATTAACCTCTGAAAGGTCTGCGCTGCCCAAGTCCAAACGGCATCAAATGGGGTGATCACTGCGGTCTTAGGCACATCATCTACGTGCTCCGGAACCTGATGATACCCGCGCACCAAGTCCACTTTCGAGAACACGGACGCACCAGACAACCGAACCGAAAAATCTTGAATGTGAGGGATCGGGTAACGATCCGGAGTTGTCACGTTGTTTAAACGGCGAAAGTCACCGCATGGGCACCAGGATCCATCAGCCTTAGGCACCATGTGAAGGGGAGAGGCCCAGGGGCTGTTAGAGCGCCGCACTATTCCTAACCTCTCCATAGTAGCAAACTCCTCCTTGGCGCAGGCCAATTTTCCCGCGTCAAGACGCCGTGCGCGCACAAAAACCAGCGGACCGCTTGTAGGAATGAAGTGCTCCACTCCGTGTTTAGCAACCGCAGAGGAAAAAGCTGGTGTGGTTAGAGACGGAAATTCAGCAAGAAGGCTCTGAAAAACATCGCCGGACGTTGAAAAAGTTGCGTGCGGAACCGACCCAACACCCCCAGACTCGCAGGGAAAAGTAGCAAAAGTCACAGCGTCTATGAGTCTACGATTAGCAACATCAACCAACAAACCATGAGCACACAAAAAATCAGCACCAATAATTGGAACAGTCACAGAAGCAACTACAAAGTCCCACTCGAAATCACGCCCGTGGAAACAAACAGTTGTCCGTTTTGTACCAAAAGTGCCAACAGCAGAGCCGTTAGCTGCGCTTAGCTGTGGGCCGCAACCACCACGGGTCGCCATGTCGTGGCTCGTGGGGTGCAACAAACTCTTCTGAGAGCCAGAGTCGATCAGAAAACGACGTCCTGTCAGTGAGTCATTAATAAAGAGCAGCTCACCTCGGTCACCAGCGCCCACAGCCGCCACTGCGTTCCCAGAAGAGTCAAAAGTACATGGCGGGACACAGCGCCTAGCTTTGACGCCAAACCTCCGGTGGTAGAAGCAGAGGGGGCTCCCACGCCGAGTCCTCGCGCTGACAGCTGAAACCACCGCGGGGTCCGTTGGGGACATCTGCTGGGGATCCATCGTAGCACTTTGGACCATAACCCGTCTGGAAGCCAACAGGACACGGTCAGCCTCCTCTGCTAGGCCGCGGAAATCGCCAGCGGCTAGAAGCGGGGAGTTAGCCAAAGCAGCCCGAACTTCACGTGGGAGCTGCCGCAGAAAAATATGAGGAAAAAGGAAACCGCTTTCGTCTGAGCCCAGGAGCGAGAGCATGTCGTCCATAAGGTCCACCGCAGTACAGTCTCCCAAACCGGACAAGCTGAGGAGTTTATCCGCTCTCTCCGCGGAAGACAGACAGTATCTCCGCACCAGGAGCTGCTTGAGAGCGGCGTATTTCCCACTGTCAGGGGGGCTACGCAGCAGCGACATCACCCGGCGAGTGGACTGCTGATCCAGGGCAGCAACCACCACTATGCACAGGAGCCAGGAATCCGTGCACCTGCACAGGAACCGGCTAACTGTGCGGTGCTCCCCCCCTCCACCACCCCACATCCTTATCCCAACTATCCTTGTCTAACGTCACGCTTTGCCTGTTTGCGGGTTTGTTTTTTTAGGTTCCTTCTCAAATTGAATTTCCCAACATTGGAGGTTTCATTTGGTACAACGAGCCTTTTTTTTCTTTTACACTTTGCAATCCCTACCCAGATCCCAACATGTCCGTTTTCTTTTTTTTTTCTTCAAGAAAGGTGCGCGCAGCACTGCGCAGCAGCCGGAGCTGTCATTGGCAGGGCAGCTAAAATGAAATTTCGTTGTATATGAAAATGTGCAATGACCAATAAAGATTGATTGATCAGTTTTATAGGTAATAAACTGTTTATGAAGTTTACAGTACAAACAGTAAAATAACAGTAAAATGGCACCAAAATACTGACAGTAATATACTGTAAGCATAAACTCTAAACAGCACAATACTGTAATATTTTTTACAGTAATAAACTGTTGTTGTAGAATACGGTAGGTTTACTGTACAATAACAGTACTCTGCTGGCAACTTTTGCTGCCAGCTCTTTACTGCAAAATTTACAGGGAAATTTCTTAGAGTGCGTGATGATGGTGTCATCAGCAAACTTGATGGTGTTGGTGGAGTAAACAGGAGTACAGTGGTGTGTGAATAGAGAGTATAGTAGGGGGCTGAGGACACCCCTGAGGAGGACTGGTGTTCAGGATGAGAGTGGAGGAGATGTGAGGAAGTCCAATATCCAGGAGCACAGTGAGCTGCTGAGCCCAGGGTTGCTCAACTTCAGAACCAGTTTGTGAGGGAGAACTGTACTGAAAGAAATCCACGAACAGCATCCTCACATAGGTGTTACCTCCTTCCATGTGTGTGAGGGCTTTGTGGAGAGATGTGATGATGGTATCTTCCATTGACCTGTTTGCCCTGTATGCAAACTGATGTGGATGGAGGTCAGCAGGAATAGCAGCCTTAATATGGGATGATATGAGTCTTTCAAAGCACTTGGTTATGATGGGGGTTAGAGCAACAGGGCGATAGTCATTCAGCTCACTGTGTTCTTCTTGGGCACAGGGACGATGATGGCTGTCTTAAGGCAGGTGGGGACTGCAGACTGTAGTAGCAAAAGTTTAAAGATGATGGTGAAAACCTCTGCCAGCTGTTTTGCACATACATCCCAAACAAATATAATGCAGGAGATAATACATGTATGATTTTTCAAATCATCACTAGAACAATCTAGTTGTATAAAAATGTAAATTTTGGGAGACAGGACTCGTCACATAGGCCTTATTTTTCATTTATTTTTCTGAAAAACTGAAACCCAATAACCACAGATTAATAATTCAGGATGAGATGAGTAATAAAACATTTTCCATGGTCCTCAGCAATCAAACTCATGGTTCTGTGCCACTGTGATATTACAGAGAGAGGTTCATAATCATGAATATATTATGAGAGCTGGGTACTGGACTCCAAGATGGGGCTTATTCATTCAATTCAAAGGTGCTCATTAAGCAGATGAGCGAAAAAAAAATTGTCTCAGAGGCTCTATGCTGGAATATTGTTACATAGATAAAAAAGTTTGACTTTGCTTCATAAATTTTATAAATTTTTTGGAATCAAAGTTTATGATGTAGATAGTAATAACTGATATTATGAGCAGTTAGAGGTGCCCTGTCGATGGGACATCAAACATCTAACTGATTAATGCCACAAGGGGCTTTATTTGTCTCTGTAGGTTGATCATGAGGGTAAACTGGCAGCAAAACTGTTTCTGTGGGCTCATACTTGTTACAAAATATAAAACAAAATGTGCAGAAAACTTACTGTGACCCCCATAAACAACTGAGCTGATCAGCAAGTCTATGCACAAGAAGTCTGGTTAAGTCTAGGCAAAGGTTGTGGTTAATGAACTGAAATTATTACTCGCTTGTGGTCATCAGTCTTCCTCCATTGTTGTCATGGTTAGAATATTAATCATGTGGGTAGGTTTGGGAATGATTGTTTTTATGCTTATGTGAAACAGAGCGTGTCGGAGAATGTGTTAAACTCTGATATTTGTTGCTCTATTATAAAGTGACCTGATCCCAGTTTTGCTCAAGTCGTAATTACAGCGTGCTGTTTGCTGAACTGCTTGCATTTTTCTTCAGCAGACAGTCTGCTATGCAATAACTTGAACTCACTCCAATAACTTGACATAAATCTATTCAAACTGGTGAAGATGCACACTGAATGAAACAACAAAAAAAAACACTCATTAGTGTGCACAACATTAAAACACTTAACATGTTTTAGAGAAATACAGTAGAACCATTAAAATAGGTTTTTGTTTTTTCACAATGGGTTTGTGTTCTTGAGCCAAACCTCAGTTTCCCCGACCCGCTCCCCCCTCCTCAGCTGCACTGCTTTTACATTTGTACTGACGCATTTGCATGAATTTCATCATCAAAGTGCAGCTGTTGGCCGCCACTGCCAGGAAATGTGGTTGGCAACGTGTCCTCTGTCCATAAATCAATGAAGCATTTCATCTATTTCATTAGCCTTCAACAATCCTGTGCCTCTCCCAGAAAACAGTGGAAGAGTCTCACTAATGATGATATCATAGTATTAGCTAGATTTTGTTCTTGTTATAGTATGGACACAGAAACCGTTCCAGAGCTCAGTGGAAACTGTCTAGGATCATCACATACAGGCGGATTTGGTCATGGTAGGGATTGTATTTCTATTTTTAGTTGTTGTAAGATGGGTGGTGTATATACTGACAATCAGAACTCTAATCCTCTCCAGGCCTCAGATGGGCACCTGTGCATGGTTTGCTCCTTCAGTGACAACAGGATAACTGCTCATTTTATAATTCATGACTCAAAATTACAGAGTGGCTGGAATAGTCAGTTCATAAACAAGAACCACACTATCAGATGGGATGCAAATGAACTGTTTATTGAAGATTTATGTGTAGCATCTGGCAGATGGGAACAATGGAGGGGGAAAATGGCTACAGCATAGGGAAGGTTTCGATATAGATCTGCCATGATTTCCATGCTCAGTGGATTCCCTGGGGAACCCAGTAGAAAGAAGAGAGGACAGAGACGGAGAAAGAGGGTGAACAGGTGGGGCACAGAACACAAGAACAAACAGGTGTGCAGGGCAGGAAGGCATTTATAGACATATGGCAGGATGTGTTTGACTTTTTGAACCTCTAAAGCTAAAATTATGTGATATGCAACATTTTATATTTGGCTCAGAATTAGAACATTTTAATTCTACCTCTAGAGTGCAGTTTGGTAGCTACTGAATTTCCCTTCAGGGATTAATAAAGTTATTGTATTGTATTGTAAGAGAGAATTGTTGTTCCATTAATGCACGCTTACTGCTTAGGATCACACCATCTCAAATTCTTTACTTGTAGCTACTTGTAGCTATTAATTACAAAAAAAATTTCAATTTTGTAACAGTAAATGATATTTGGCAATATACAACCTAACATGATCTCACTTGTTTAATCTGCTTTAGCTGTCACTAACATAATGCATAAGATCTGTACAGAATTTTTTGCTGAATTGATCAATACTAATGTAATACTGGGTTCAGAGTGCACAATATCATCCCAATAATTGCCTGACCCACAAGTTGTTGGTTGTCTAGACCATAAACTAGATAAAGATGGACAAACTCTCTGTGATGTCACCCACAGGTTTCCTGAACCACAAGTTTAAAGTTCAGTGTGGTGGCCTTAGCAATGTCTGACTCTTTGCCAATCCAAAAATGAAAATCGTGGTAGATCATTAGTACGATTATTTTTTTTTTATTGATTGTGTTCGATTTATGCGTTGTTTGAAAATAATCTTAACACAGACACATTTCAGGGCGACACTGTGCAGTGGTTAGCACTGTTGGCTCACAGCTAAAAGGTCCTGGGTTTGAATCTCTGCATGGAGTTTGTATTTTTCTTGAGTTTCTAACAGCATTTCTGTAAGTTCAGTTGTCATAATGTGACCTAATGTAGGTCTGGAGCTTAGTATGTAAGGACATATATTGACCAGCCACACTATCAAAAACAATACTGGTTCGCACAGTTGTCTCACAGCTCGATGGTTCCTGGTTCAAATCTCAGCCTGAGGTCTTTCTATGTGGAGTTTGCATGTTCTCCCTGTGCAGTATGGGTTTTCACCAGGCTCTCTGGCTTCCTCCCACAGTCCAAAGACATGCTGAGGTTAATTGGTGATTCTAAATTGTCTGTAGGTGTGAATGTGAGTGTGCTTGATTGTCTCCCTGTGTTTCCCTGCGACAGACTGGTGACCTGTCCAGGGTGTACCCTGTCTTTGTCCTGAGTCAGCTGGGATAGACTCCAGCCCCCCCACGACCCTAATGAGGATTAAGCCGTGTATAGATGATGGCTGGATGGATGGGTTGTGGGGTGGTCCCTCTGTGATTCGGGCTTCTTCCGGTGCATGCAGTTGGTGCTTGGATTAGGACAGCCTGGAGGCCTGTCAGTGCCATGGACTCTTAGTTGTGTTCCTTGAGCTGTTCCTCTGCAGTTTCTGTGATGTGATGGTGTATTGTTGTATTGTTCTGCTGAGGGAGCCAGCAACAATGGGGTGCAGTAGCCATGGGAGAGCATGATTGGTCTGGAACAATGTTTAGATAGATGGTATGTTTCAAAGTAACATCCACATGACTGAGAGGATCCAAGGTTTCTCAACAGAACATTGCATTTTACCACCATGGTCAATTTTATCTCTGATTAAAGATGGTGTGATGTTGTATGCCGTGTTACAGCTGTCAGTGGCCCAGAAACTGAATGACCACAGGAAAGTCAGAGCCACATCGACTGTGAAGGAATCAGAGACCACTGGGACACAGCAAACAGCCAGAAAAAGACCATTGGGACAGTCACATCTGACAACAAAGCTCATTCTTATACAGTATGTCAGGGAAAAAAGCTAAAAAATATATTGTGTGGCAATCTGATTTACAGCAGCTCCCATTTGTTAGGGCCCACAAAGGCAAGGTGCTTTTCAGCGTGTTGTAAAAGCCTCCAGTCACTTAAATTATTTGGATGATGCAGCAAGTTACAAGAACCGAATACAACAATACAGACATGTTTACAAGAGACATGCTAAGTTAGATACAACTCTGGGGGATAATTGAATAGGACATGTGGCTACGGCTCTACAACACATACCCACTGGATCCAAACACACAAATTCAAACATAACCATTTTTTTCCCACTTTTCTGCAGTTTTCCCACTGTCTTGTAAATCATACTATAATTGTGTAGCACTTGCTTAGATGTGAGCCAATAGCAAAGCTAGATAGTTAACTAGGTTCTGGAGGAGTTAGTTAAGAAAGTGACGTATTTGCAATTTATAACAGCCGGCAGATTTATTGCAGTTTAACACACTAACAACAACTGTTAAAACAGCACAATATCAAATTTTAGAAAACCTAAAAAATAAAATAGTCTCTTTGCATAAGAAAACAAAATAGTAAAATAAAATACAAAATGTCCTTCATGTCTGTGTTAGAATTTTTTTCAGAACACACAAAATAATGCTCTCTCTGTGTGTGTGTGCGTGTGTGTGTGTGTGTGTGTGTGTGTGTGTGTGTGTGTGTGTGTGTGTGTGTGTGTGTGTAAATGAGCTCTGTTCTCAGACAGTCTGCTCAGTACCATCAGCCATCATTGACATTTACTCAGTTAAAGTATGCTTAGGTGTGTTTGAAATGTATTCTGCTCAGATCTTGACAATGTGTCATCTCTTCTTAATTCGTTTCCTCTGTTGTTTGTCTCCGCTCTTGTGATAACAGTAGAAATTACACTGAAACAAGCCAAACAAATGTCCTCAGGGATGTCTACACATACATGCACTTATCTGATCAGAGATTGTGTCACCCACTGAAGGATCTGTTCCATCTATAGCTTCTTTTTCTTTTGTTGGCAAAGTTTAATATGTTCAATTCAGTTTCTGTTCAGTATGCTTTATTGGCCTGAATTCCAGGTTAATGATGTTCATTGCTGTCTAGATCTATGAAGTTTGAGATTAAAAAGCCAAACTTATTAAAGTATTCTTGTCTTATATTATTATATTTGTCGTATTTCAAAAGGAAGTTGCTTTTGCTTTTCTGACAGTAATATAGTCTGTTGATTTATATAGATATATCTATAGATAGCAGAGAAGTTTGTTAGAAGTTTTGTTTTAATCCCTTCAATGTACCAGATAAGTATCTTTGTGTAAATGTAATGATTACTGAGATCTGGAAGAGGACAGCTATGATTATGTAATATATACAATTGTGATATTGACGGAAAAGTCCTAATCCTGTAAGCCCTTGATTGTTTTATAGGGTAATTTAACCATATTTTTTTTCTTTTAAAGCTTCTGGGTCATTATAAGAGCTGGCTATACATGGTTTTTATTTTTTCATTTTTTATCTGAACATCCAGGCTGTCCAACTCCTCTAACTTTGATATGACAATGCTTCCTGATTTTTTATTGGCCTTTTTACTAACCTTTATATCATATTTTGTATTTATAAAGTTGCTATATTTTTACCAAAAAATCCTGGTAGTGAAGATATCTTTTAATCATTGTGTAGCAAAGATTGCTTGAAATCTGTCTGAAAACCAGGCAAATGTCATGACTTATTCAAGACCAACACCAACAAGCAGAAGTGTAAAAATGAGTGAAGAAATGAGTTCATGCATTTCTTTCCAGAGGTTTGAACTGTCTTCATAACATTATTTTTTCAGTATGTACAAATATGCAATGCCCATGACTACAAATTTCTGGTTACAATGGTTCTTGAAATTTGATTTTAATATAGGTTATAACTGTGCAATGACAAGTTCATGATTGATTCAAACTGATTAATGGGTGTGGAGATGGACACACCACTGTCTACAGGCGGTGATTCAATTTTATGTAAATTCTAAATATTTTTTCTTGCCAACACTTTCTCAGACAGCCAAGCAACTAGCACTGTCGGAAAGGTCAAATTGTGTACTTTTGATATTTGCTATGCATCACTGCAAAAAATATTTAAAGAGCATTCTTACAGGTTTGTTAACACATCATATAAACTGGTGATACTGAAAGACAGGAAGGGGGTTTTGAGGATTAGATGGTTTTATTAGATTGCATATTTTTAGCTACCTCTCAACATGTCTAGCTGTGCAAGTGAAATATTCAGCAAACTCAAATGAGGCCATTCTCATCCATCACACAGCAGGTGTTATCGAAGGGCTCTGTTGTCAAACTCTGTTTTTACTGTCATCAAATGTGCATTACGGAGAATAATAAGAAGAATTAGAATAAGAAGCAAGATGGCGCCTGTGATGGCGGCTCCGTAGTCCTGTTTAATCAGTCCAACAAGTGGCTGGGGTGAGAATGCTCAGGAAACTGAACTCAATTATGAGCAATGATTCTGACCCACTACACAGTCTGGAGGTGTTTAGGCAGAGCACCTTCAGCCACAGACTCATCCCCTCTCAGTGCATGTCTGAGCACAGCAGGAAGTCCTTTCTACCAGCTGCAATCAGGCTTTGTAATTCACATTCATATTTTCACTTATGATGTATATGCTGTGCATATGTTAACTTTCATATTTTTTCTTAACATGTAGCACTTTGAGATTTTGCCTAAATGAAAAGTGCATTACAAATAAAATTTTGTTATTATTATTATTATTATTATTATTATTATTATTATTATTATTAATAACATGCAGCTGTTACAAAGTAACTTCATATAAAGGATCAATAAAGTATTATTGTGTTCTACAAGCTATATAAGTAAATGCTCTGAAACTGGGAAGCGAATAAGTTTTGAATTAATTCTGTTGGAATGGATGAATGCAGAAATCAAGTCAACATTTACCCAAACAGCAGTGTTTGAGGCTGACCTGTATTTACACAGAATGGGTATCCATTTGCATGTGAAACAGCACATCAAAGCATAACAAAGATGTCTGTGTTTTTTCCTGTGGCATAATTGTGTTGAGAGATTATATGAACATCCAGACACTCAGAGCAGGATGTGTTGGTGATGCTGTTATACAATGTTAATTACTCTCTGTATTTTTCAGTTTGAGCTTTTGACGATGGTCACTGAAACAAGTTGCCTAATCAGAGCGTCTGACCTTATAACATCATCTGGAGCCATCTGAGCTCCTCAGTTACAACAAAACAAGACTCTTCAACATTTTATACAAAGTGTACTCACTAGCAGCTGTCAGCTCATTCAGAATGTCAGGGGAGAATATTTAACACATGAAAGCTGAGTTATAAGCACCTGTCTAGTGTGGAAGTACACTTTTCCTTTCTGATGTTTAAATACATTAATACATTCATATTATGTGTGGCAAGGCTATGAGGGTTAGATTTACTTTTGTTAGTTAACAAGTGTCCAACAACGTCACCTAGGGGAATTTCACCCCCAGGAAATCCATTAGAGGGGACCATCGCTCTAACATCGACAAAAAGGTCACGCAGGGGTACGAACAACACCAGAGACTGACGCGATTCCAAAGTAAAGTATACAAAATAGAATTTATTAACACTTAAAATTTACAATCTTTCAATTAAAATCTCTTACTAGCGATGCCAATAAGTAATCCAGTAGTAAGTGGCACAATATTGCACAATCCTCCAGGGCCCCTTCAAGGCTTAGTTAAGTTTGCTACTAAAATACAGACACTAGGCACAGGGCCGAGGGCTTACCAGACAGAGATGATTAACTGAAGGGGGAGGGAAGGGTCCTGATGCTACTACCACACGTGAAGAAACAAAACACACCATTGACGGACATCCAAGTGCACTACTGTACAGGGAGTGAAGGGACCACCACCGCAGGGAATCAGTCAGCCACTCGCCACACTGGCCCAACAGCTCCTGTCCAAAGAGAACAGGCAACTGTTAGTCACAGCAAAGGGGCAAAAATATATAGAGATCTAAAAAAACTGCCCCGACGCCACACTATGCTGGGCCCAGGAGGTCACCCCCCGAGGTTGATTATACTTTCATATGCCACCTACACACACACACACACACACACACACACACACACACACACACACACACACACACACACACACACACACACACACACACACACACACACACACACACACACACACACACACACACACACAGTCAACCCAATAAACTAGAAAAAAGAAAAAAAAAAACAAAATCTACAAAACCAAAAAAACCAAAAACAAAACTGGATAACTAAGCACAAGGTCGCTAGAAAATGACAAATGATGAATGAAGATAATAAATGATCCCAAAATCTGTAAACAATAACAATATGTAATAATAATAATAATAATAATAATAATAATAATAATAATAATAATAATAACAAAAATAACAATAATGATATCTTAATTATAATACAAAAAAAGAACAATAATTAACCAAATATTAATAGGTTAGCCGATGAGCATCAGTCTGCCTGAAGCAGCTTTAAATCCTACACTGCCTTAATTTCCTTCACAGAGACAGCATCACATGCAGTGCAACCCACACTCAAATGTTGTCCAGAATAATTTACTCCAGACGTGCCAGGCAACAGGCATGCACACACACAAGGGTTGGAAAAAAAAAACAATTGCAGTAAAACAATTGCAGACGAGCAGATAGCTTGCCGCGGTGAACCCACAGACAGAACAGCAGTAGTGCAGCGGCCTGCTTCAGAGGTGGAGCCACCCGTAAGTGAAGGCAACAGGGGAGGCAGTCGCGGAAGAATGCAACTTGATAACTGCCAACTAGGGCTGCCACTAACAACGAATCCATGAATTGCCTGAGCACGATACGTCATCAAAAGCGGAAGTGAGCATGCAATGCAACAGAAATCACCGTCCGAGCGGAGTTCACGGAAATCCGCGTTGTATCGTGCATATATAGTGTATGCATATATTATATATGCACGATACAGCTTGGACATCTGTGTTTACGATACAGCGCAGACATCCAGCGCGGACATCCGTGCTGTATCGTGCATATACTATATATGCACGATACAGCACGGATGTCCGTGTTTACGATACAGCGTGGACATCCGTGCGTGTTCCGTGCTCTGCTCGGATGGTGATTTCTGTTGCATTGCGCCCTCACTTCCGCTTTTGATGATGTATCGTGCTCAGGTGATTCATCGATTCGTCGTTAGTTGCAGCCCTACTGCCAACAGCAATCAGAAACCAGAGTCATATTTCATGTGCAGCCCAACAAAAGCGCATAAAAATGCCAGACAGAAGCGAGCCAACCTACCTCAGGAATCCAACGCAGCATGTGGATTATTACGCACGGCTCCGAGGCCACACATGCCCGACTCCAAACCTTCAGCCAGGATACAGGCCGACTCTGCTAAAAAACAGAAAGCGCATCAGACACGCCACTAATATAACCCAGAGATGCAGCGACCGCGTCGGAACATACCTGACAAAAGTGAACAGAGGAAGCTCGACAGCCAGCGTCTCAAGACAGCCACGCCAAACCACGCTGCCGATGCAACACTCAGGCTCCAGGAAGAGGTAAGAGGATGCACCTGCGAGACGCGCAACCCTCTCCCAGATATAACTCGCCGCGGCACCGCCCAGTAAGCAGGGTGCAATAGGATGATTGCTCCCAGCCCAACGGCATTCAATGGGCAGGGAGCAATTGAGAGAACTACACCACGATTCACCTGATCCAATACACACAAACAGCATGAGTGGAGACGGACTGGGCCGTCCTACCACGTATGCATTCAGTGTCTGTTAAAATTCAAATCTGTGTAACTTGTTCATTTCAAGAGGTGTTTCCTCCTGTTTGGAAAGCTCATGATCAGTTGGAACATTGCTTTATGTTTGACTTAGTGAAAGACTTTCATTGTTCTATCCTCAATTTGATTTGTACAGCACATTTTTACATCTCATTTTTCAGTGACATGTTGTGACTGGAAGCTGCTTTGAAACTGTCTCAGTCTGCTCATCCTGCTGAATAAATTAGCTTCAGTTTCCGTTTGTATCAGCACCTGCAATGCAATGACCAGCTAATCCTTGTCAACACAACATTAAACCAAACTGCTAAACTGACTAGAATAGTCTGAAATATTTTCTTGAATCAAGAAGAAACAAAGAGGGCCTTGTTTTATATGCCCATCATGTGTCCTTGCAGTGACTGAAATGAATAGAAGGCTTGAATCCATGGAGTGACTTTAAATGTGTGAATGCTGACTAAAAATGATAAATTTTACTTCTTCAGTAACTACTGCTAAGGTGCCCTTGACCATGATGTTCACACTTCAGTTTATACACACGTGGACAAAATTGTTGGTAGCCCTCGGTTAATGAAAGAAAAACTCACAATAGTCACAGAAATAATTTGAATCTGACAAAAGTAATAATAAATAAAAAATTCTATGAAAATTAACCAATGAAAATCAGACATTGCTTTTGAACCGTGGTTCAACAGAATTATTTTAAAAAATAAACTCATGAAACAGGCCTGGAAAAAAATGATGGTAGCCCTAGAAAAGACTGGAAATAATGTGACCATAGGGACATGTTCAATCAAGGTGTGTCCTCTAATTAGCATCACAGGTGTCTACAAACTTGTAATCAGTCAGTCAGCCTATTTATAGGGTTACAAGTAGTCACTGTGCTGTTTGGTGACATGGTGTGTACCACACTAAACATGGACCAGAGGAAGTGAAGGAGAGAGTTGTCTCAGGAGATTAGAAAGAAAATTATAGACAAGCATGTTAAAGGTAAAGGCTATAAAACCATCTCCAAGCAGCTTGATGTTCCTCTGACTACAGTTGCACATATTATTCAGAAATTTAAGATCCATGGGACTGTAGCCAACCTCCCTGGACGTGGCTGCAGGAGGAAAATTGATGACAAATGGAAGAGACGGATAATACGAATGGTAACAAAAGAGCCCAGAAAAACCTCTAAAGACATTAAAGGTAAACTCCAAGGTCAAGGTACATCAGTGTCAGATTGCACCATCCGTCGTTGTTTGAGCCAAAGTGGACTTCATGGGAGACGACCAAGGAGGGCACCACTGTTGAAAACAAATCATAAAAAAGCCAGACTGGAATTTGCCAAACTGCATGTTGACAAGCCACAAAGCTTCTGGGAGAATGTCCTATGGACAGACAAGACAAAACGGGAACTTTTTGGCAAGGCACATCAGCTCTATGTTCACAGACGCAAAAGTGAAGCATATCAAGAAAAGAACACTGTCCCTACTGTGAAACATGGAAGAGGCTCTGTTATGTTCTGGGGCTGCTTTGCTGCATCTGGCACAGGATGTCTTGAATCTATGCAGGGTACAATGAAATCTCATGACTATCAAGGTATTCTAGAGAGAAATGTGCTGCCCAGTGCCAGAAAGCTTGGTCTCAGTCGCAGGTCATGGGTCTTGCAACAGGATAATGACCCAAAACACACAGCTAAAAACAGCCAAGAATGGCTAAGAGGAAAACATTGGACTATTCAGAAGTGGCCTTCTGTGAGCCCTGATCTAAATCCTATTGAACATCTGTGGAAGGAGCTGAAACATGCCGTCTGGAGAAGGAACCCTTCAAACCTGAGACAAGTGGAGCAGTCTGCTCATGAGGAGTGGAACAAAATACCTGCTGAGAGGTGCAAGAAGTCTCACTGACAGTTACAGAAATGGTTTGATTGTAGTGATCAAATTTTTCAGCTCACTGTCTTAGGTATTTCTCATTACTTGGATCCATCAGCATAAATTTAATTTAAAAACTTCAAAAGATTAAGCAGAGGGTCTGGGGTTGAAACCCCCAGGAATTTTTGAATGTCAAACACTTAATTCTCTGCATCTTAGCAGTACATGACTCCTTCTAACTCCTGGCTAATCCATATGGAATTTTAACGTGGTCTGTGGGGATTGTCTCATTTCTGGAGCCAGAATCAACAGCTGAGGACAGCAGAGGAGCAGCAGGCTGGAGTCTATCCCAGCTGACTTAATAAGGTGAAGACAGGGGACACCCTGAACAGGTCAGCAGTCTATCACCAGAGCTGTACATAGAGACAAGCAATCACACTCACATTCACACCTTCGGAGAATTTAGAGTTACCAGTTAACCTCAGCATGTTTTTGGACTGTGGGAGGTAGCTGGAGGACAAGGAGAAAACTGAAGAAGCCTCTTTGATGAGAGGTGAATCGTCATCAAGGAACTTTCTTAAAGTTTAGTTGGATTGATTTAAACAACTTTGGATATTTGTCCTTGTTATGGGGCACTTGGTTGTTAACGTTACTGTTGAGAATGTTGACTCGTATTCCACAATGAAAACTGAAATCCTGTAAGGGCAGCTTCTGTAAATGTATGCGCCTGCCCCTTGATTCCCTCTGAGACATTACATGGCTTTAGAATAGAACAGAACAGAATAGAATAGAATAGGAACTCTGTATTGTCATCATATTGCAAAAAATTCTATTAAATTAAGAGTGGTACTCCTAATCAGTGCATTAGGAAGCACACACAAAAATAACCTTAAAAACTGAAAATTGTATACAAATATGTAGAAAAAATAAATAACAAATTTTAAAATATAACAGTAGAAGTAGAAGCTGGTGTACCAGTTTTCATGTTGATCATTGCATAAATACTACTACACTAGCAAAAATACAATTATTGCACAAGATTGAATGAACATTAATGCACAGGAATAAAGAATTGCACCCCATGAGTCATTCGCTGCTTGTTTGAATTCAATGCACAAACGGCCCTGGGAGAGGAATTGTATTTGTGTCTGATGGTCTGAGTTCAAATGGTCTGACTAGACTTTGTGTATTTAGGGAGAGGCACATTCAGAGGTGAGCTAAAGATGGTAGTGTGCGAATGGTTGAATTTGTATCCATCATTTGATTCTTTTGTTGTATTTCTTGACAGAATGATGACATTACAGCAGTTGTGGCTTTAGTCTGAGATCAAAGATAAAAAAATTCCAGTTTTGATTCAAAGAAGTTGTCATTTTTGATTCCCAAGTAATTTTAAGCTGGTCTCTTGCAAACTTCTTTGGACACACCTACTCTTTTGTGTGCCATTGTTAAGATTCAGTAGAATGAAAGTTGATAATATTATCTCTCACTCACCATAATCCTCCAAATCTGTTCTTGCTGTTAAGCAGCACAGTGTTTTTCATGCAAAAGTGGCCCTCTTGCATACAGTTTAAATCTCAATAAAAACCTCAACCACAAATATCGTCTCTCCTCCCATTACTCACTTGATCCTCCATCAAATGTATACTAAGACAGAGATGCATGTAATTTTCCAATTTTGAAGTTTTTTTGTATTAGTATTTTTTTGTCTTTCTATAAAAATAAATCACTTATGCAGATATGCTGGTATCTGTATTGCATAAATAATCTGCATTCATTTTGGTCATGGTGTCATTATTTTGGACCTCCTAAATGCCACAACACAAGCTATAAAACCAACACTGACATTTTGTCACCTTTTATCAGTGCTATTCAACTTACAGCCTGCAGGCTGAATCAGGACCGCAATTTCATAATGAAATTAAAAAGGTTCACACTCATAATTTCATTTGTTTGCTCTGCTATGAAGCAAATGTTCAGTAATACCCATAGGCTTTCAATTAAGAATTTCAAAGAAAGATGAGCTTTGGACCTTTTAATATTTATTAGTTTTTATCTAACTAGTATTATTATTTGTTTATTAAAGCTACAATAGGCAGAAATCTGGAAAAGCCAAAGAAAAAAAGGTCAAAATTTGTGAGAATACAGTTCTCGTCCTAAAGCTCTGTCCTTTCAGCTCTGCTGTGTGTCAACATTTACATTCTATTCTCATTACTGATTCTGTGGCCCTTCATAACATATAACCTGTTTTAGGTTAAAAAAAAAAAAAAAAAAAAGAAGACCAAGCTGGGATTGGCCAAATTCTTTAATATCAGATTTGGTAACCTGAAAGCAGAGCCAGAGGAGGAGATGCAGATGTGTAGCAACCTCTAAAACTACTTCCATCCATCCATCCATCCATCCATCCATCCATCCATCCATCCATCCATCACTTAATCCTCATTAGGGTCATGGGGGACTGGAGTCTATCCCAGCTGATTTAGGGTGAAGGCAGGGGACACCTGGACAGGTAACAGTCTATCACAGGACTATACATAGAGACAAATAATCGCACTTACATTCACACCTACGGACAATTTAGAGATACCAATTAACCTCAGCATGTTTTTGGACTGTGGGGTGGAAGTACTCAGAGAAAACTCACACATGCACAGGGTGAACATGCAAACTCCATGTAGAAAGATTGCGAACCAGGGATCTTCTAGCAGCAAGGCGAAAGGGCTAACCACCAAGCCACAGTGCAGCCCTCTAAAACTACTTGAATTAAATTTTTCTGAAAGGTTAGTATACAATTTCTGTCCCAAAGAAACACTGCCTACTCAGCTTCAACTGGCTCCCACCTCATCTGAGTGGCCCCACGAGCAAAGCCAGTAAGGTGTCACTACCCTCTAAATGTTGAAGAAGATTTTTAGCGGTCATCTTTATGTATTCAGCAGATACGGATCAACATTAGCATCCATCTGGATGAGTAGCCCAGGTCATTTCATGTCTGGTGCAAAAACGGTTATGGTGATAATATCCTAGTTTGTGTCCACGACCAAGACACATTTGCATGGTCAGTAAGAGAACAAGAAAAAACAAAACAAAAAACAAGACAGTAGTGTTGGCCTGGTCTGCCAGATGTCAACTTTCATCTGTTTTTGTAGAGCTGAGAGTCTAGTGTCCTGATGGTGACAATATCTCAATATTATCAGCTATTTCAGAATTATTAGAAAGCACATGTTTTCATAACTATGATATACCAAATCAAAATTATAAGATAGTATCCAATACAATATAATTGCAATAAATATGGGAAATATTCTATCGGGCGATAAGAAAAGTTCATCCATAGGAGAACAAATATTTAAAAGTATTACAAAATGCCTGTGATTCTTAGTGCATTACATTCTATTGCACTCGATTTGAATTGGCGCCTCAATTTAGTATTTCTGTCATGGCCCCTCTCTCCTCTGTGCTACACCCTGGATCAGCTGACAGTCCTGGCCGATTGGACTCAGCTGCGCTCTCACTGCAGCTGAGCCCGATCAGTCATCAGCGGCATTTAAAGCCGGACTCGCCCCACCAGTCGCCCCTGGATCATTGTTCCTGCTGGCTCCCAGCTAGCCACTCTGTCCAGGTCTGCCCCCACTCCGGACTTCTTCCGCCTGCTCAGTCCTGCCCGGCTACTAAGCCAGCACCCTGGAACTCCCCAGAGAGAGCCCGGATTTATCCCAGAGTTTCCCCTCCTCTGTCTTCGCCTCAGCTTCCAGCCACCGATCTCCGCTGCACTCCTCGCAGCCCCATCTCTACTGCTTGTTAGCAGCCCCATGCCGTCTGGTGCACGTCGGCAGCCCCGGCGTGCGCCACCACAGACTGCCGGCTTCTGAACCGGTCTGCCGCCCCCCCCCTGTTGGACTTGTTAGCTGTAAGTCAGGCCGTTGTGTTTTAGTTTGGTTATTAGCCCACACTGAAAAAAGAAAAGACTTGGAACAACTTAATTGAATTGTTTCATGTGGTAACATCTAATTATTTAAGATATTTGAAATTAGGTTACTGAGTTACATTAACACAATGATTTAAGTTACATCTACTTAATAATTCAAGTAACATGTACTTAATAATTCAATTATTCTCAAATCAACATTTTGCATTAATCCAACTTAAAATTAAGAAAAGTCAACTTAAAATTTTCAGTTTTTCCAACTCAGTAATTTGCATAACCCAAAAGTAAAATAATGCTCATTTCTAACCTAATATTATGGTTTCATGAAAATTACTTTTTGTAGTAACCTTGAAATGAAATTTAATTTTAATATAACTAAAATTACAATTTTAAGTTGGCTGAGAATATTTTAAAAAACAAAAAAAAACCAAAAACCAAATCTGATCGGGTTTTTTTATACTTTATTGTGTAAATGTTAAATTCACGGCCACCAACACAGCTTTTGGGCCAACACAGTGCACGTTTGTCCTTTTTAAAACACATGCACAAAATGCACAACTGTTAGTAAGACCACAAAGTAATTTTGTTGGCAAAGTGCAAAATAGTGCATCAAAGTATTACACAAATATGCCTAACAATATCAACACATACAGTGTTCTCACAACTATGAAAATGTGCCAAGACTATGCAGAAACCTCTTTCATCAACTAAAGCCAGTGAATGTTATGGATCTGAACACTATAACTGAATAATGGGGATGAAAAAATATGAACACTTCTATGAGAGTATTAAATCACAGTTACACATGGTCACAACTGTTTGTTGTGTAACTGAACACACCAAATTGAAATGCAACCTTTCCCTACAAACAGAAGAAAATATGTTTGGAGAAAACAAACTTCTGCCAAACCATGACAAAATCAGTGTAAAAGCACTTCAAATTGTGGTTTTCAGGAACATTTGTTGAGTCTCGTCGAGCATTAAAATGAGGCCCAACAACCGAAAGAGACACGTTTTTTAAACGCATTATGTGCAAACACCATTGTTTTTTCACAGTATGGCACTAGGCCGTTTGTTGGCCCAGAGGAGGAATCCATCGTAGTGTATCGTTACTGTGAGGTTTGAAGTTTGCTATACAGATTATAGACTTTGGGGGACACCTTATGCTGATCAAGCTGCATCAGGATTTTTTGGAGTACTTCAAAAGTGAAGCGAAGGGGTTTTGGATAAGCTAGGTTTAGTGCATGAATCAAACCTAAAAGCATGGCACAAGCTGAGGCAACCGAAGTCAGTTCATGCAGTACTTCCGTGCCGTCAATGATGATGCCAATGTCTTCAGGTGGCTCCTGAAGTCCTTCCCCCTCCTTCCGAATGACAAACACTGCCATGGTGAGCTGCTCCAGCTCCCTCTGAGTATCATCTGTTCCAGAGTCCTACAGAAGGGTACAGGACACAAACACAAATCATCATTTGCCTCACTTCTTACTGTGATGAAATTTCTGGGTGATATCACATTATCTGTGTTATGTGCTGGGCTATTTCTTGACTGGGTGTCATCACACACCACAACCTGCAGAGAGAGGTGAAACTATTCCTTTGAACTTGCATAATCAAATAAGCCAGGCAAAAATCATTTTTATTTAAAAAAAAAAAAAAAAAAAAAAAAAAAAAAAAAAAATATATATATATATATATATATATATATATATATATATAC
Organism: Amphiprion ocellaris; assembly: GCF_022539595.1. Taxonomy (NCBI): domain Eukaryota; kingdom Metazoa; phylum Chordata; class Actinopteri; family Pomacentridae; genus Amphiprion; species Amphiprion ocellaris. The sequence goes on along the minus strand of NC_072771.1, from coordinate 12,049,902 downwards.
ACACACACACACACACACACACATTTGATCCAATATGTTGTGCATTGGTGCTGGCAATTACATTATATCCAATATGGCCATGATAATAAAAACAACAGTTGAGAAAATCTCTCTTTTATAGTGCATTAAATCTAGAATATTTTGTGTCCCTTTGACAGATGTACTGTCATGCAAATAACTGTTGAAACTTACAAGATATTCCTTGATGAGGTCATTTACATCTTCTCCCATGAAGATGGTGAGGGCTTTCAGCACACATTCCCTCCGAAGATTAATGTCCACAGTCTAGAACAACAAACGATTAATTTTATTGTTCTAAATTTCATAAGACAGACATCCTTACTTTTATAGCTTAACTCTTGCACTTTATTCAAAAACAGTCATTTACAAGCCCAGAGATTCATTACAGAAAAAAAGGAATGAGCTCAGTGTAGTGTTTGAGTCGCTAAAAACATTCATGCATATGAAAGCCATGATCAGCACTGGCCTGCCCATATTAATGTATTTATGAAGACTACAGATATATTGTGACAACCCTCTTAGTTATGAAGGGTTTCGTTTGATGGTGCAGATCTACCTGGTCCAAAGTGTCCATGATATCTGAAGTCTTTTGGCGTGTTGCTCCTCCTTTGGCACGGATGACTTTGATCAGCTGACTTGAGTGCATGTCTAACTGTGCCATGAACTTCTCCTCAAGAGGAACAGCCGTGATCCTCTGGAACTCTGTATTAATCTAAAAACAAAACACAAATGACAGTAGATATTGTATTATGGAAAAAAGTTACTGGTCTCATCCTGTATACAAACTCAGAATACACAAAATAACCACTGAAGCATAACTACCAAAATGTCAATACCCCAAAAAGTATAACATATATGGAAATTAAAAATGTAAATTGTATCATTAAGTTCAGTGTTTACAATCTCAACCACATCGAATTATGAACAATTCATGAAAGCTCACTGTAATAAACACGTAGGCATACAGACTTTTCAGTTAGACTCATTTCAGTTCCATTCTTACCTCTTTCTGTGTGAAGAGAGCAGGCCATCTTTCCTTCAAGTCTTGAATGCTTAGTTCTTGGTTTACCACCTCATATCGTCTGTACGCAAACGTGCTCGCCATTTTGTCTGCGATGACCTTTTCGTTGTTCCTTATCCCAATCTCTGAAGTTCTAGTCTCACTTTTTCCAGGCTGTCCATAGTCTCACCAGTAGGAAAAGATGGATAGAAGTTAGCTTCAGCCCTTTTTGGCTTCTTCACTTTTTTAGCAGGAAAAGCATCTGTAGTCGCTTTAGATTTCAGGGAGTTAACACACAGCTCTGGACACCCCTGCAATTTGAGCTGAGTCCTGTAGTTTGCCATTTTGTACTTCAGCCGCTGTTTCCAACCGTAGCAGCCATTGAATGAGCCAGGTTCTTTCAAACATGGGTGCTTTTTGATTAGGGCTTCTGCAGCTGCGCAGAAATGTGCGTCCTCTGGGTAGGCCTTGTATCGGTAAATTTCTTCTGCAACTCTTTTCAGGATATCAGACAGCATTCGGGAGCTGACAGTCAACATTTTTTGGCTCACACGGTACTCAGCATTCCCCTTCTCTAGTTGTAGTTCCGTGTCATATGAAAACTGGGGAATTGCAAAGTGCTCTGGCCACTGCTGTGTTCGAGATGACACAGACTCAGGGGATGAGAGGATTATTGTGTCATTTGATGTCAACGAAGCGCCGTCATCAGAGTCAAATGAAAGAGACAGCGATGAAGTGGACTGAGTGGCACTGATCAAATGAGGATTTGTTTGCTGGTGGATCACCTTGATTGTCCCAAATCCTGAAGTTCAGTGGTAGAATTAAGATTAAAGAAGTCATTGCCAAAATCTTGGTCCATGTATTGCAGTCTGACGTTCCCCTTTAACCCAAAGGTAGTCTTTATCTCGCTGAGAAGGTCATCTAGTGTCTCTGGGATGCCATTTGGAAGAGTCAGTTTTTCAACGTTGTTCTCCCCTAAAATTACCTTCAGTCTTGCAGGTGCCGAACAAGCCATGGTGGTCTGAGAGGAGAACACAAGCACAGTTAGTAAGGATCAACACATAAAGCAAATCCCGTCTAGGAGTACCACTGACTCATTTCTGATTAGGAGAATTTACTGTTAAACTATTATATCAAACTGCATTAATTTTAACTAGATGGACTTAATAAAGTGGCACCTGAGTGTAAGTATTATATTATAAAAATGGGTTTTGCAAATGTAGAAAAGACGAGCAGAAGGAGGAGAAGAGGAGAGGTGGAGGAGAAAAGGAAATGAGGAGACGAGAAGGAGAAAAGGAGATGAGGAGGCGAAGAGAGGAGGAAAGGGAGAGGACGAGAAGAGGAGACGAAGAGAAGAGGAGATGAGGAGAAAAGGAAGTGAGGAGGAGAAAAAGATGAGAAGAGAGAAGGCAAACAGAGGAGGAAAGGGAGAGGGAAGGATGAGAAGAGGAGACGAGGAGAAAAAGAGATGAGGAGGAGAAGAGAGAAGGGAAAGAGAGGAGGAGAGAAAGGAGAAAAAGAGGAGGTGGGGGAGAGGAGAGAAGGCAAAGAGAGGAGGGGGAAGAGGAGACGAGGAGAAGAGAAGGCAAAGTGGAGAAAGAGAGGGGAGGCGAGCAGAACATTTACTGACTGGAATCCAGCAACCTACATAAAAAAAATGACATCATGCCGAGAACTGCAACTATTTGGTGATTAACTGATTACTTGCCAATCACATTGTCACACTATTTCGGCTTACAGTTTGAAATAAATATGTTTTGAGAACACAATTGTTTTGTATGATTCTGGCTTTTGTGTCCCCATTTAATAAAATACCATCACATTCAGAGTTCTCACCCTTTAAACATGGACATATCTTTTCAAAGTGACAAGACGCATCCCTCTAATTTTGTAATCTGCCAGTGGGTAGGTATCATGTAGTTCTTGTGGCTCAACAAGTTCCACTTCCTTGCTTGGCGATGTTTTAAGAACATAAGCTTTGTAGTGTTCCATATACCATCCACTAAGCTTCTTTGTAATGAAGATTAGTTTGTCCTGCAGTATCACCATTTGGATGATTTCACTAAACTCCGGCAGTCCTCCCAGTGAGCCGTGGATCAAGATCATCCCATGCTTGTAGTGTAGTCCATTGTATACTACACTTTTAGCCAAGCAAACATTGTCCAAACTTGGAGACTTCTGTCTCAGAGCATTTGAGATTTCCTTGTTAAGAACATCAATGTGAACAGGGGAAACATGTGTTACTTCCAAAGGGGGTTTGGTAAAGCTACTTGCATGAAAAATGATGTGCAATCTGATACTGATGTCTCTGTGAAAGGGAAAGAAGCACATTTTTGAAGCATCTGAGATTCCTCGCAACTCTTTTAAAAAAGCTATGCTTTGCTTCAAAACGCATAGTCCATAGGGCAACTAGTGGCCCAAACTTACGGATCAAGTATGGATAATGCTCCAAGAAATGGTGCTTTGGTTTAAGCTCACAGTCTGGAAAAACCTCTTGAAATCGAATTCTGTGCTCAGAGATCTTAAAACCAAGATATGCGATGGAGTCCTCTGTATGAACAGGACTGACAACGAGATCAACAATGTCCTTCAGGTCTGTTAAGACCTGCCAAGCAGGCTCCTCATGGGGAACAGTCTCTCCAATCAACAAAGGCAAAAATCTGATGAGACTCCAGTTCTCATGTGCATTTCCCCCAACAGTTTTTTTGGATGCAAAGTTGAGAGCCACAGGATGAGGTCAATTTGTTTTGTCAGTCCACTTAAAGTTGAAAGATGAAATTGCTTCATTCAATGTACATAATGTGAAGTACTTTTTTTTGATTAACAAACTGAGGGCAAAGTGCAAGTTCAAAAGGAACAATTCCTTCCAAAAGTTCATGTACAATATCTGGTGGAAACCCAGTGGTAACATCAAAATATGAGAGGTGCTTTGATAAAACACACTGTGATTTCACACCATAATAACTGGGCAATTTGTTTTCCTCAAGGATTCGTAAATGAGCTGCATGAATGTCTTTTGTTCTCAAAGTAAAGACTTCACTTCTGACTTCTTTAGTCTGGAACTCTGATCTTTCTGCAGTGCAAAATCTACATACATATGTCCCTGAGAAATTTTCAACAAATCCAGCAATACCGTGTGCACCAAGGTTGTCAGCGACCACACACTGAACTGCACCTTTTACTGTTCTACCCAACTTTGGCAGAAATATCCCACTCTGTTCCAAAATTACAAGATCCTTAATTACAGGTTTTAACACTTTCTCATACCCATAGCACTTCAGATCATTACTTTTGATTAAAGCAGCCAAATAGATGGAGGATAAAGCAGAATTACAGCCTGGTAACAACATGCATGAAGTGGCCAGTTTTGTTGATGATCCTTAGTTATTTTAGAGCTCTGTTTGGTTTTAGTTGAATATGTTAATTTCTGTATGGAGTTTGGTTTGCTTAGTTCACTCAGCCTTGGTTTGTGGAGTCTGTGCTACCTCCTGTGTGCCTGCATTCTGGGTTCAACCCCCCCTGCCCTGTGGCAATTTCCCTTTACATAACACAAATTTCCAACAAAAACTGATGCAAAAAAAGGAGCAAACTAATGCTTACCATTTCACAAGAATCTAAATGTTCAAATGAAACCTTTGGCCATGGAAGAATATGTTGGTATGAGGAACTTTGAAGCCAAGATATCTGGCAGTCTGCTGTTCTACTTATCTCAATATAAACCTTGACGTTCAAATTTGACAGCTTGGCCCTAGAAACAAAAACACAGACATGACCATTTACTCTTTTCATGCAAGTCATAGTGCGGAGTGTGATAGCTGTCCAGTTAATTCATCGAACGGCACAGTGACAGACTAGCTCCACCAAAACCTGCAAAAAGTGGTTATTTACTTTGAACTGAATATTTACATGTTCATTTATAAGTGACACTGAGAACATACTGAGACCGTGAAAATGTACTTATGTTATCATGAAGCCTCTGCTTTTTAAGAGAGGATGGGAGGGAGCTCTTTGCTTTGCTAAAAGCCTGCATGCTTGGTGTGTGTGTGTCTGTGTGTGACAGCAAGAGGGTGAAAGAAAAAGAGAATAGCAGCAACAAATACAGTAAAGATACATAGTTAAATGCAGACTTAGGTAAAATGACATCTGTGGAAAGATGTCTAATGTGTAGGTGGTATGCATATAAAACTTTTTCAATTAGCTTAATGGAAATGTTTATGACTGAGAAATCACTTTGAGCATTTATAATTTAACTCTTGGAAAGATGGAAATACCACTTGGAATGGAGACACCCACACACATTGTCTGCACACAAAGGTTTCATTGTCTAAATAAATTGCTTTTGAACACCTCCTGAAATACTATTGTTTTTCTTGTGTTGAATCCTGGGAGAGAAGGATAAGTGGAGGAGACATGAAGCAGCCCATGACTCACACTGTGGTTGTGTATGTCTCCTGATCAATGAATACAGAATATCATCTTTTATCTCTGTTTATATGTAATTTGTGTAAAATTTAAATTGACAATTACAACTGTGAAATCACTTCTTGTTTGCTATGATGTCAGATCAATTTAATTAGTCTTAATACTTTCATTAATCCACCTCAACTCCTTCACATTAGTCCGGTTCTCAGGGTTTGATCTTGTTCAGCTTACACAAGGCACAAAACTCATTTTCTGATTGGATGATATGTGTGCTCAAGCAAAATGGCATTTCATGGTAGCTGATTAAGTAAAAATAAAAAGTGAACAGACAAAAGACATTTCATCATCTCTGCAAGTATTAACTCTTATTTGACTTGGCAGGTTGAAGAGCACAATCATATTTTCAACACACAAACAGCCCTGGATAGTAGAAACAGGAGAGCTGGTTAAACTCGTAAATTATCACAAATCACAGCACTGAATATTCAATGTGTGCTGCTCATTTGCTAAAACAGTCATCTTGTGCTCTGATTAGAAAGGTCAGCCATTACAAAAGAGTACAAACTAATTTAAAGAACATTCACTGGAAGATGTGTTTCGCATTTCAGCTTTCATAGCTAACAATTTCTGCAAGCACTGAGAAGAAACATCCATTAGTAGCAATATCCTTCATCCTGATTAATAACAGTTCTTGAAAAAAATAATTTCATAATACAGCTGACTAAAGGCTCATCCTGTTGGCAGTATGTTTGAGAGAAATACAATTGGGAATATATTTATGCAATGACTAGCAAATTAGACGAGTTAATTTGACTGAATTTCACAGATTTTTGGTGTACCGATGCAAAGACAGGAAGCAAGATGATGAATATTGGTTACTAAGAGAGAGACCTGCACAAGACTTCCAATGAGCCTAAACTGTCTGTTTGCACACAAATAGCAAATAAAAAAACTTGAATCGTGAATCTCCTCAACAGATTGATCAAGAACCTGACCAGCTGCAGTGGGGTTCATCAGGATAATTTCATCAAGCCCCAAGATTAGCCTGAAGTTGGTGAAGATGCCTTTAAGCAGTATGGTGCCATTACTGCCCTGGACATGGACGTCATGATGAGTACAATCTACGCATGGTTGGAGAACCTGCTGAAGTTTGTGAACTCACACATTGTTTTTAACACCTTGGATACTGAGATCGTCCCAGAGTTAAACCACAAGGAGAGGAAAATTCACATCCTTATTGTGGAGGCTTCCTTTTGCTGAACCCATGTCACGTCATTTCCATCCCGTAAGAAGAATGCAAAAAGTGGAGTTGCTCTAGGAAGTACATGGTGCCCTTAGTCTGTTAGATGGCTACATCTGACCCATGTATTTGAAATAGAAGAACATCATCACTTAGTGGAGAAAATGGCTAAAATACTAAACCAAATAGAAAGCAACGTTTTATGAAATCCTCAGTTGTCCCTTATGATATCTATGGTCATGATGCCATCCATTTCAGTTTTACAAGCATCAAGTTCCATCAAAGGTGTCAAAATTTGGTACACATGCAAGGGCATCAACATTCTGATAGAAATGCTCCTGTATGATATCAATGCTGGTTTTGTACTTTATATAATTTCTTAGATCATAATCTCAAAAGTCTAAAACGTTTTGGTATTAGAGTAAAAACTCAACCACACACAGGGGCGTACTTGAATCTCAAAATAAACCATAAACTGTGAAGGAAAATAAATCCTGGTAATAATCTGCCTGCTGATGATTTCTGTACTTACTATTTGGGCAAGAGGAGGAAGAAAGGCACTGCTGTTTCTACTATTTTAAACTTTCCACCACCATTATTGAAATAGAAAGGAGCTGCCAGGGCCACACAGACCAATTAAGTATTGCTACAGAGATGTGGATATGGAGATACGACAGTTTCTAATCCTGTTCCTTGTTGTTCCTCACTCAGCTATATTGCCAAGCCTCATTGGTGTGTCATTGCTATGAATGATGTCCATGCTGATGATGAGGTTGTCGTGGATGATATAATTAAGAGTACCACAGGTGGACACTCATAATTATCCATGATCATGACTATCAGCAACAATTCTCTGTGTGCCTTGATCACAGCTACAGTCTTCTGGAGTCTTACAGAACACAGAAGCAGAAAGCAGATGCATTTCAGGGTCACCTTGTTGTGGCTTATAAAAAGCCTCACTTGAAGTGTCAGCAGCCAAGGAGCATGAAATCACAACTTTCATCCTTGAAAGATGTGACAGATGTTCTTCAGATAAAATTGCTGACGTCATATGCATGTGCTGCTCTTCTGAATTCCATAAATTATGTTCCTACAGACATTCTGAAGAGAATTTAAAAGAAGTCAGCAGCGTAACCCGAAGAACTAGTTTGCGAATACACCACTAGTACTCTCTAAAGGCATATGAATTTGTCCGAGAAAGGTTCAGTGTAGCTTTGCCACATTCTCAGATTATTTGCAAATGGAATTGCAGTGTGTTGGCAGATCCCAGAGTTACAGTGGCGTATTTCCTTGCTGCAAAATGTCATGACTCTGAGAGGAGAAAGGAAAAGGGGAAAAGAAAAAACCTGCTTATTGATGATGGATGACATGTACACTACCAGTCAAAAGTTTGGACACACCTTCTCATTTAATGTTTTTTCTTTATTTTCATGACTATTTACATTGTAGATTCTCACTGAAGGCATCAAAACTATGAATGAACACATATGAAATTATGTAGTAAACAAAAAAGTATGAAATAAGTCAAAACATGTTTCATATTTTAGATTCTTCAAAATAGCCACCCTTTGCTTTGATTACTGCTTTGCACACTCTCGGCCTCTTCTCATTGAACTTCATGAGGTAGTCACCTGAAATGGTTTTCACTTTACAGGTGTGCCTTATCAAGATTAATTTGTGGAAAAATGACAATTTTTTTTTCAATGACAATCTACACTGTCCCTGTTTTAGCTCCACAGTTTTCTCCCTATCATGCAATCTTTCTCTGATTTTGTTGGCAAGCTTTAAATTTTAGTAAAATTCAGCCAAATTTACAGCAGGGTTGTCATTTTTAACTTGTGTACAACAAGTTGGTGAGACGACATGCAATTGTAAAATCAGGACTTTAGTGGTGCAGAGCAGGACCTTAGACGTGACTGCTAGTTAAAATGTGGTTTTCATGGGCTGCTTTTCAGTCACTGTTTCATACTAGTTCCATTATCTGACAACAGAAAGAAAAATATGGAAATCAAAAGTGAAATGGGAATTCGATTGTTTTAAAATACAAGATATGTGAGCACAGTAAGACGAATGGAAAGAAACAGATCTAAAGTGCCTCTGCATCGAGATGCAGCCATAGTTTTCTCTTCAGGTGCTTGTGCATTGAGCTGTCCTGCCGTGGTCTGTCATCAAAACTTTGCAGTGTAAAAATTACCTTTTTGTACTCCTTATTTTGTAAGCCTTGGTCTTTTAGCAAATTTTACACACACAAGAGTCAGATTTTATTACCAACTACCATTGTCTAAAGTGCAGCTGACCAGTACCTGGACCCCAGAATGACTGATGTTATGATACAGCAGTTACACAGGGATACAAAAAGGCTCCATTTATAATAATGAACTGTGTCGAATAAAAATATTGATGTCAAAGTATTTTCAGTGTTGATATCCACTGTAATTGACTAATTTCAGCAGCTCTGTAACTCATAGTTCACAGTGCTTTGTGCAGCACTGTTCAGTGAGTCAAGTTCTTAATCTGGGTTACGGTTTATACAGAGGCTCAAATGCACCAAAGGAAATGTCAGACTAATGAGTAGTTTTATGTATGCCTTTATTTATATGACAGAGAAAATACAAACTACAAACACTACTGGAAGTCTAACTTGTGACACGGAAGATAACTCCAAAGATGGAACAGTGCGCAGCACTAACTATTGGATGTTCACAATCTGGTGCAGAATGATGAGTGGCGTCTGGTTCTATGGAAAGCTGGAGCGACTGATTTGATTCATATCACCTGCCTGTGCCCTGCGACTGCTGATGATTAACGGAGAACACCTGCTGCCAGGCCTCTGTGCACAGGCACACCTAAGAGAGGGAGAGAGAGCAAGAACGGAGGAGTGGGAGAGCACAGTCACAGATCACAGCCTCTGGCTGTGGCTGTGACAGGGTTAATGAATAAAAGTGAAAGTGAACTTAGTGTAAAAGTCATTAGGTCGGCTGCAATGCGTAGTTAAAAAAGCTGTTGCAACTGTCCACAAGTAATGAAGATAAGGTGCAAGAAGGCCAGCAGTCAATTTCATCATGAAGCCTTGTACGTGAGACAGTTTATATGTAACAGACTCACGGGTTGGTGGAGGAACCTGTTCTGAAGTCTATCCATGTTTCAGTTTCTTTTTAAGTGATTTTATAATAATCAAGAATTCTGAACTTTGTAAATATTTCATGAAGGTACAGTTAAAGTGTCACAATTTATGACAGCCTTATCCTACATGAGGGCAGAGTATCAAAACACCACAGGAGGTGGGGTAGTAAAGGATGGTGGCTGCGTGCATCTTTTATATCCAGTCTATGAGTGCTCCCCCATCACCCTGGCAACGTCTTCTGCTAGAGAAAAATTGCATATGGACACATGCCCTTAACTTAGAACAATGGAAAACTGGCCATGCTTACCAAGAGCACTATTCCTCATTATTTAAACAGTATAAGCACAGGAAAAGTGCACCAGGCTCACTTCTAACTCTTGTAACATTTCTATACAATACACTCTACTTAAATTCATTGAATCAATATCTACATGGATGTCAAATTATAACAAGGTGCACATTAGTGATGGGAATTCTGGCTCTTTTAAGAGACCTGGTTCTTATGGCTCGATTCACCCAAAAGAGTTGATTCTTTCAGCTTACAGCAAGTGGCTCCTCAGATTTTTCATTGCTTAAATGATCAAAAATAATGTAAAATTATGTGTAAAATTAATTACTACTCTCTTCAAACACTCTCCATATTCAAGAAACCCAAAGACACAACTTTTCAACACTGCCTATAACTCATAGCTTTCCCTTTTCTATATGCTCCCTTCTCCACTATTTTCTATTTTGTGTGCATGTGTGTTTCTACCTACTTTGTTGTTGAGTGTATTGAAAAGGCTATATAAGAATTGTGTATTATTATTACTAATGTACAAAACATACATTATATCAAATGTTTATTATTTATATGACTAATTATACTCAACTTGGACAGAGTGCTGCAAAAATACATTTTAAAGTACAAAAACATATACCTATCTCAATTTGACAAAAAGATCCAATCTCTGATTGTATAATATTCATAAATTTTTAACTATATACAGTGAAACAACATAGAAAACCTTAGAGAATTACTCATAAGCAGTCATAGCCTTTTGCACAAACTGTCTCATAGACTCTGAGCTGTAGGTCTAGGTGGCCGTAGTGGTTACTGGATGTACTGTATTTTCATTAGGATGGATGGATGGATGGATGGATGGATGGATGATACAATGTTGCATTTGAAATACTTGGCTTTGCAAATGTTTTGTGACAAAGGCAATACATTAAACACAGAAGAAGATACAAATAATACTTTGCCATTGAATTCAACATTCATAACTTTTGTCAGTTAAATAGAAGTGTCCCGATGACACCTCCATCCATCCATTATCTATACGCCGTAGTCAGCTGGGATAGACTCCAGCTCCCCCATGGCCCTAATCACGATTACAGTGAAGGCAGGAGACACCCTGGACAGGTCACCAGTCTTTCACAGGGCTATACATAGAGACAAACAATGACACTGGCATTCACACCTACAGACAATTTGGAGTTACAAATTAACCTGAGCATGTTTCTGGATTGTGGGAGGAAGCCAGAGCACCCAGAGAAAATCCACACATGCACAGGGAGAACATGCAAACTCACCATGACACCTTTACTGCCTCAATAAAGATATCAAAGGTATAAATCGTAGCAGCTGTGGCTCAGGTGGTAGAGCGGGTCGTCCAATGATCGAAGGGTCGGCGGTTCGATTCACTGGAGTATGAATGTGTGTGAATGTTGGTGGTGGTCGGAGGGGCCGTAGGTGTGGATTGTCAGCCATGCTTCCGTCAGTCTGCCCCAGGGCAGCTGTGGCTACAAATGTAGTTTACCACCACCAGAGTGAGAATGTGTGAGTGAATGAATAATGGATCCATTGTATGCGATTTGAGTATTCCTTAATAGAAAAGCGCTATATAAATCTAATCCATTATTATTATTATTATTATTATTATTATTATTAATAAATCACTGCCACCATACCATGTACAGGACAGTAACTGAGATGTCATTCAGGCAGGTGGAATGTGGACACCTGTTAGGGTGGATTGCTGTTCCTGTGGGAGTTTGTTGGTATTTGAACTCAACAGCCTAACAGATCTGTCCCCTCAGTCCTCCTTCAGATGTCGGAGTCACAGAGGAGTCCAGCAACAGATAGAAGTCTCAACCTGTGAGCGAAAAAACAGTCAGAAAATCTTCGGAATCAGTTTCTCACTTAACATTGTCCATTAACATTTCTAACTGAGAAAAGAGGTGGTTGCCGTTGTCTCTTCCATCTGCTCTACAAGCTGCTGATGCAGCATAAGAACAAATCACTGCTAAAACTAAGGGGGAGTGGTATTTATAAAATATTTATAGAGATTCATAATTCTGTCTTGTCCCGTAGTCTTCAAGTGCCGGAGCAAGAATGGTCACAGTTGCTGGTCGTCCAGAGCAGTGCTGTGTGAATTAGTCCGAGACACTTTGTTCTCCAAATACAGGCACAGGGCTGTGTACGAAAACCAGATATTTGAAATCTTTGGACCATAAACCATGAGGAGATATTCGATGAATCTCACAAAATGTGTTAGATTAGACTGGCTTACCTTTAGGATGTGACAGGTTGGTGATTGATCACCCCCCTGTATTTTTTTAGAGTTGCTCCAGAACATGCTGAAGTGGTGTGCAATGTGTTGCAGTCAGATGGGTGGAAATAAGTTATCTCTTTGAAAATAGTTTTGTATTTAAATTATCTGGCTTGCTAGTGTGATGTAGAAATAGCTGGGATGAATAGTTGCGTCATAGACAACACTGATGATCTGTACCAATGCTGATATCACTGAATAAAACTGGTTGGATAATATATTTATTAGTCACATGTACCATCTGAAGAAAGGCTGGATTCTCTGGGGTGCCTGAACTATATGAATATTCAATGTAATGTAAATGATATATGAATTCTAAATGCCTGCATTCATTTGAAAGTAAACTGTGGCATCTTTATAATTGCCTGCGAGTCAGTACATTTTTAAATGTGTATTTTTTGCATGTGTGCATGGGTCATACAAGCTTACTTCAGTTTTAAAAACTGAACCTCAAAATTAAGAATGATCAAATACTCTGTCATGTACTGTTTGTGCCTTTGCAGTCTTTCTGATGCTCTTTAGAGTGACTGTATTTGATTTATAATGCCTTTGTACAAAATGTTAATGTTGCTGCTCATCTGGTGGTGAAGAAATCAGACCCAAGTGGAAGAAAAAAAAAATCCGATGACAAGAAACAATAAAAGCCAGTGTTTTGACAAGGCTTCCAGGAGAGCTTTGCAGCAAAGAAACCCACAATTTCAGCAGATGCTCTTTAAATTCTAAAAAGATGGAAACATGCACAAACTGAGCAAAGAACAGGGGGTGCTAGCGAGCAGCAATATGTGAGTACGTGTTTATGCAGTGCTCCCGACTGGGGTGAACCTTTATTTAAAAAAATAACATTCTTATAAAACAACTTCAGACGGACTGTGTCTGTCCCTGACAATTGCATAACACCAGGGTATCATACTGATAGCTCCATCTTTTTGCAACATACAACTAAGCGACAAAATGCCGACGGGAAAACGCCTCAAGAAGGAGGCCTTTATTAAAGCCTCAGATTCAGCCAAAACTGCGACCGCGAGTGAGAAATCTTCAGAGGAGGAGGCTACAGATCTAACAGCTGTCATGGCTGACATTGTAAGCAGCGAAAGCAGAATTTTGGCATGGATAGACTCAAGTACAGCTGAGTTGAACACTAAGATAGACGCGCTCCGGGAAGATGTGACAAAACCGGAGACCCGCTTGACCAAGCTGGACTCATACTTTTTAATTGGAAATCAAATTCAGCCCCATCATTTCTGCAGTGGTTGAGGGATGTACTATCTTTTCTTCCTTTAGAGAAACTGAGATATAAGATGTGTAAAGCCCACAGAAACTTCACCCTGACCTGGAGTGCTTTTATAGAATTTGTGAAGGTTTTCCCTTTCAATGATATACCCTAACATTAGTTGTACTGAACTGCTAAAACTACTTTATAACATGCCCAAAACATCAACCAACTCAATATATGATGAGAGGTTCCTGCCTGACTATTTTTGTATTTGTTCTTGTATTTTTCAGTTTTTCTAATTTGATTTTTATGTATGAGCCTTGGGGGAGCAGCAGAACTAATCTATAAACATCATACAGTGCAAAAGAAGCAGTTTGCATTCCTTGTTGATAGAAGTGCACACACACAACTCTATAAAAGGTCAGAATACAGATTACATTAAGACACATAATGAGCAAAATAAGCAGTCAACATCATGGCTGGTAATGTCCACCTTGAAACTGACGTGTACTCATGACAGTCTCGGTAATATCGGACTATCAGACTCAGACTTCTAGGGTTTCATAAGAAAAAAACCCAAGGAACCAACCCTGTCAACTTGCAGGGTAGAATATTCTCTATGTATAAATGACTCCAGTAATACAACTTTGCATTTTGTAGCATTTAGTAACATAAAGGTGCAGGCTTCCATAAATACTGGAAGAAAGCTTGATGACAAGACTGGAGGAAAAGGGAAGTTCATGAATAATGATTTCGCTTACGCAAAGCCTGGGGTTAAATAGACAACCACAGAGATAGTTTAATGGCAGATGAGACACCCCCAGGTGAAAGACCTACCTTGACACAGGACTCAGGGCTCTGCTATGCTGCTATCTTCTACTTTGATTGGGTACCACATGATCTTTGAAGTGTAAATATTAGGACTGGGACTTTAATGCATTAATTTTGATTAATTAAATGCAGCAAAAAATAACGTGTTAAATTAATTAATGCATTTAATCGCACCTTTCTCAGTTCCCTAATTTCTGGCACACCAGTAACTCTGATGAACTCTCCAGGCCAGTAGGTGGCAGTAATAAACCTAAAGTCTGTTTACAGTCGTGATGAAGAAGCACAGGAAGCACTGAGTGACGTCAGCGCACTGGTGAACAGTGACGGAAGACAAGATTGAGCTTGTTGGGCAGAAAGTTTTCTTGTAAAAATCTTCCTGATGGCAGCTTGGATTAAAGCCTGGTTGTGTGCAAATTGTGCAACAAAGAGTTTTCTTATCACTGCAGCACTTCAAGCCGATGGTAAAACATGTTGCTATTAGCACCGGAGCTAACGTTAGCTACGACAGTCCTGCTAACAGCTAATGGTGTAGCCATCCCATAATAGACCACTTTTCAAGACAGTGCTTGAGTTTACAAAAAGTCTTAAAATGTTAAATATAATTGCTATAATTGCACTTTGATTTTGCAGTAATCTGTCAATGTAGCAGACAGATGAAAAATGCAGATAAATAGAAATGAAACAAACAATTTTGTTATTTAAGGTTTTACTCTGTTGAGGCTCTGCCTCCTTGGAGAAGTAATATCTGTCTTTTAATAACTTATTTATAAAATTTTTGTTTATAAAAAATTACATAAATATAAATTTAGATTCCAAAAAAAGGAACCATCAAAATTACACCATTTATCAGACCCAGAAATTATGAAAACATAACAAATCTATGGGTTTTCAACTTTCTGAACGTCCTTGAACTACTTGTAGTGATGTTATGTACCATACAATGGAAAAAACAACTAAATCCAGTCTTTAAGTAATCACTTTTAGAATCACTTTTTTCTATATTTTCATAAAATCCTTACAATTTTTAAATTATAAACATGTATATGTCTATTCATCGATTCAACTGTCAACCACAATTTTATTTGAATTGAAAACCTTCACTTATTGTGTCAAATATTGCTATTTGACGAAAGTGCAATTAATTGCGATTAATTAATTACAAAGCCTGTAATTAATTACATTAATTTTTTAAAATCAAGTCCCACCACTAGTAAATATGTAACTCTGATATACAGAGATGAGTTTCAAGGGCTTTAGTCAATGACTGGTGAAGGACTTCCAGGAGCTGAAGTTTAGTTTTTTTGCAGGACTCTTTGGCATTACATTTGTATGTATCCTGTAACAGGGTCCCTTTTCAGGTAGTTCAATAGGCCTATTTAGTCTCAGCTGGTATCAGGACTGTCACTCCAAAGTTAACTAAACAGGGAGTCAAACAAAAGTAAATAGTGAGTGAAAACTAAATTTAAATCACCAAATAACGGGTCATGAACCTCAAGCATCTGGGTAAAACTCAAGTTGCTTTTGCTCCCACCACCACTCCAACCTCTTTGTGGGGCTTTTGTAACCTGGAAAAATTCCTGTCAGTATTGAACATTGATGCACCAATGCCAGAGGAAACACATGTGCATCTGTGAGACGCCAGCAGCTGTCAAAAAATGGCAGAATATGATGCACTGGAAATAAGAACAGGTTGTTCCTGATGGCTGGGCCTATCTGTTGGTGATAACATGCCTTCCACCTTTCAAGTTGGCAAAAAGATTCAAATTGCAGGAGAAGGAGTTTCTTGTCCTTTAAAAAAAAAAAGATCTTTAAGTGAAAAAAACTCAGGGATGCACTCTATAGTAAAAGCACACTGCTGTAGATGGGATTTAAATTACCGGAAGAGCCAAAAGAGGAAGTAGTTTTGGCCGCAGTTATTACTGGAGAAGTGGTGAAAATTGTTCCCACATACAGGGCCAATGTTAAAATCACCCCATCTCCTCTACAGGAATACACTCAGTCCAAAAAGGCCCTGGACCAAAAAAAGACAGTTATGCATCAGCTGTAATGGTTGTATTTCAGCATAAAGCATTTTCTGCTGATTATCTGTGGCTTAATATGAATTGAGTTTATACTGTAGCTTGTCAGATTGCTTCACATATCAGACTGACTGCAGACTAAAAGCTTGTTAGCCAGTTAACTTGTTAGCCTTTGGATGTTTATCGTGTCGTGACTTTGGAGAGATTTGCTGCTGCAGCTTGGTTAATTAGTTTAATTTTTGTTTATTTATTTATTTTTACCTTAGTGCCAGTTAGTGTTAATAAGTGTTAATTAGAAGTATACTTTTGACTTAAAATGTATTTAATCAAAACTAACTTCTTGTCTCTGCTGCTTGAGTTTTGTACACACAAAATGCACATCATTATTGGATTTTTTAAATTGTTATTTTTTCTGTAATATTCTTAACTTCACATTTATCAGCTTTATATGGCCTACAGCTTAATGCTTGAGAGGATAATGAACATACAAGACCCTGTACTTGAAATGTTCTAAATACCAAAAATGTTCTTTTTAAAAATCTGTTATTATTTAATTTACTGGGACTAAATAGGTAGAATAGGTGGGTTTAGGTGGATTCATTCTTTCCACATCTATGGCCACTCTTGGGTGAGAAAAAAATCTCCCAGCAATTACCAAACAGAAAGCAAAAAGAGAACAGGGTTATTAATGCATTTATTCCTGGATATTTAGTACCACATTTTCTCAGCCTGGCCAACTGCTTGTTCCAAGACCAACATAAATATATTTATAACAGCAGATTATTAGCATTCTGCTTGTTTGACATTATAGACTGGCTGACAAGTCATCTGTTCTGGCAGCATAATTCACAAACAAAGAGTGAAATGCTTTTATGAGCAACACACTGGGAAGCCTTGGTAGGACTACCCTCTCTCACCACCGCCCTCATATCCCCTCTGCAAGAAACACTCTATTAACTTCATCTCCCTGCTTGACTTCTGTATAATGGAGTTGAGATGTGAATGGAGGAGGTGCAGGTGGAGGAGGCCTACATGATTACAAAATTGAATTGATTCCCCGTTTGTCTGAACAGGGCATCATACACGAGGGAGTAGAGAGAGAAGATAGGAGTTGGCACAAATGTGTATCACTCACTCATGTTTTAGAGTTTAATTTGATTTAAATAAATTTACTTGAACTTAAGCACACACACATACACACACACACACACACACACACACACACACAGAGAGAGAGAGAGAGAGAGAGAATACCTGCTCTCATTTTATCATATATTACATTACTAGTCTGTTATTGATTGCTGCAAAGGGAAATATGGCTCTTAAAAACTATGATGATATAAATTACATTGGACTTAACATACTGTCATCTTTGAAATAAAGAAATTTATACTTAACCTATCAAATGTTCTCTGCCAACGCCAATTCTTCATACCGAATATATCACTAAAATCTGTCTCGATGCTGTATCTCATTTATTTTCTGTACAAGATCTGCAGCTGCATTTTGCTGATCGTCACGTCAAGCCACTTCTAGTTAACACTAGTATTGATCAAAATTCTATTGAGCCTTTACAGGTTTGTCTGTCTCATCTGGCTCAACCTCCAGATTCATTTCAGAGGTGGGAGGGTGTGTGTGTGTGTTTTCATGTGTGAGGCTGTGCAGAGCTTTCTATTCACTGCGTGCTTAGACTGCAGACATTATATAATATTAAGCACATAAAATGACTTCTCACTTGTAATGGGTTTCACTCATCATATGGAGAACAGAATGTTTGGTCTGGCTGATTTCAGTCTGTTCTCACAGTTGTGGCTGCTTCCAACTGAACAATTATGGTGTGGATGCAGAGAAATGTGTGTTACATGTATGTTTCTGTGTAGTTTGGTACTGCAGATTACTCACAGCAAGAGCACAAGAAGATGTGCAACCTCCAGGACCTGCATGTGTGTTGAAGTGAGACAGGCAGGGGAAGAGAGGGTGGTGTGGGCAAATGAACACAGCCTAACATATTGTATGCAGTGTTTCTGTAAGTTAGTGAGAATATATTCAGAGGGAGTCCCTAAAGTCTGGACACGTAGGAAATCTCATTAACTATAATTTTATTTGCCTCCACAGACTTTATCAAAAGAAGAAAGATTTGAACATACTTATAAATAGCAGATGAATTTAATACATGTCATCCAAGGAGGATTCCACTTGGCTTCTCCATGGTGGCGAAAGTGAAAAAAAGTTTAAAGAAACGGGCAGTGTCTAGACGACCAAATGTATCAGTCAAAACTAAACAATTGGTCATGGTAAAAATTCTAGCCCTAAAAAAATCAGTTCCCTAACCCTAACCTTAACCCTATCTTTCGATATGTTCATCCTTCATGTCCTCTGAGAAGTACCAGTTCAACTCTTTCTTCTTTCGACAAAGCCATATTAAATCAGTGGAGGTAAAAAGAAAACATCTAGTTAATGAGATTTCCAATGTGTCCAGACTTTAGGGACACTGTATTAAGCTCATCTGAGCCCAGGGCCGACTGATGGGATCCACATCATTAATCACCAGTTTTACATTGTACCCCCATTATCTGAGTTTTCTCTTCATTTGATTTAGCTCCACATCTGTGGACTCTGCTTCAAAGAAATACAGCCGACCATTAAACTAAAATGACCTAGCACTCCTATCATTTCTTGTGATAGTCCTTGCATTCAGTTGCATTTAGCTGCTGAGTTTCTAGAATTAAATAAACTGGTGTGCAGTGGCTGAATATGTAGATGATACTGTTGGTCAGCTGACAAGTAGGATACTTAATGTGATACAGTGATATTCAACTTAAAAAAACTGTGGAGCAGGGGGCTAGAGGAAGAGAGTCCACCTTCTTTTGGTGCACATGGCTATGGAATGGTAAAAACATGCATCACTTGGTTTGTCCAGGAAATTGAGATTTTGTGCACTAATGAATTATTGTCATTTGGCCTTGTCACTGATGGGTGCAGAACATTTGCAATATATTAGAGTGTGGAGTCACAGTAATTCTTGCATCTGCAATATAAAATGGGAAACATCACATTTGAGGATTGTTGGTATATATGTGCAATTAGCTTTATTTACTAGTAACTTACTGACAAACTGGAGATGGATATAGTGCATTATTTGAACATTCACACAAATTTAAGAGTTTGCAAAATCAGTGGATAACTTCCCTTTTGGTTTGTCAGCTGGGCTATCTTTTTCTGGAGGTCACTTCCTCCAGTTTCATCAACTCCCAATTGAGGGCATTCAGCTTATCTATTCCTCACATAAGATCCTGATCCTCTCCCACTTTTTCAGTGCAAGGTTTTTTCTTTGCCTCAAGTTGTTGCTGATGGGTGTGTTTTTGTTGCTGCAACTTTTCATTCAGCTCCTGTCTCAAGCTACTTACTTTACAGAGTTTATTAGTGAGATACCGTGTCTGTCATGCCAGACACTTGTTTTCTTTTGTCTGTCTTCTCCAAGATATGTGCTGCTTTGCACCCTAGAGCCTTCAACATGTCTACCTGGGTGCCTTGAGGATTGCTTGTGGTCTTGCAGTCATTAAGCTGCTGGGTCCACTTATTGGAACTTGTTTCATGACGACACTGAATAAGTCAAGTACGTGTACCTTTCTCTGGGGCTACAGCAGGCATATCAGCAGCGAGTAAGTGTGTGTTTTTGGCCCTTTGGAAATAAAAGGGTCATTAAGTGTCTATATATATTTTTGTAAACCCAAACTATTGTCATCCAGGAAATGACCACTTTGTCTCTTACAGGGCTTTCACCTAACAGTTTTGATCACCCTGTTCTCATTTATTTGCCAGTATCAGCTAACTGCTGCTTAATCAATTTACCACTTATCGACTTTCATGTAGTCTGTAGATGTTAACTTACCTATTTTACCGTAACTCCAAAACTGAAGACACAACAACCCAAAACTAAAAGCTCATCATTTAGTTTTGCCACAACCCTATGCTGTACAAGCCCCAGCCAGTACAAAGGTACAATTCTCTGGCACATCAGGTCAGCATGCGTTGTGCGTTAAAAGTTTAAAAGATTCAGACCGATGGATTTAATTTTAAAGACATGTTCATGATAGCTGGTCTTGGATAAACTTTTATGGTTGCTATCTGGAATTTGTTAAAAGTTTTTAAAGTGGACAGCTGAATGTGTTAAACGGGCGACCCATGTACAGGGGCTGGTCCCCGACGCAGGTCGGGGCCTGGGTTCAATTCCCGCTCATGGCCCTTTGCTGCATGTCTTTCCCCCACTCTTCTCCCTCCTTTCCTGTCTGTTTACACTGTACTATTTAATAAAGGCATAAAAAGGGCCAAAAAAAAAAGTTTTTAAAGTGGTGTTCAGCATTTGCCTGAACATTTTTTTCAGTAGTGGGGAGCAATGTTTTATTGTACCTCTGTGGCTCATTTACATAGTATACCGATAGGCAATTATAAAATATTGGTCATTACAAATACAGTAGATGTGATAATGCTGGAGTTAGTATGGTGTAGACATGAGACCTTGTTTTCCCATTGAGGATTCCAGCCTGATAGCCAATGCTAAGTCTTATTTTTCTCCTCTTTCTTGCTCAACTCCTGTCTACTTGTTGAGAAAGGTTTAATTTGAGTATGAGTAATGTTTGACATTATTTTCACGGTATAAATGTTTAATCATGCAGTTGATAAGAACGTACCTATATAGAATCTACTACTAGCAGTACATACTCTAAAACCAAAGGGCATTTCTTTCCTCTCAAAACTTTGACTTGTGTCTACTGTAAAGTCCTTGCACCCCACCCTAGCTAAAGTTATACCTCTAAGACTGTTTGACAGGTATTGCTTCCTGATGCCCTCATCAACATCAGGAATGATGTGCTTTTGAGTATTTTCCCAAATTCATCTGAAAATGCAGCTATCTTAGCAGGGTAGGGCCATGCAACAAAGGCCTCTTTGACAGAGAATCAAAAGAGGGCTGCTTGTCTGCATTTGTGCCCAAAGCATTGAACTATCAGCCTGGCTGTTAACGGTTTCTATTGAGGCTCAGTTGCAGGGTATGAGACAGAGGAGTAGAAATATAAGGCTTTTATTTTACAACAAGGTATATACAACAAGAAAACTACAACTGTAGACGGTTGACTACAACCAGAAGTGACGACAAGTCACGAGATCCGCTTAAGGCAGCTAGAAGAGCAGGAACCCTCTAGTGGGCTGGCGGGCAAATAACACTAGAACTAGTTAGGTTAAATATAAATCAACCCCACAGAAGGTAGTACCTAGGCAGGAAAGTTGCAACAAAGTACGCTAACACGAAACCTAGAGAACTATACTAACCTAGATGAACGGAGCGATAAGATTCCGCACAGAATACTAACCTATATAACAATATGTACAATACTACCAGTCTGGCTCAGAAATACACAGGGATGTAGCTGAGTGAGATACAGAATAGAAGGTGTAGGGGCCGAAGCAGGGGAGGTCCTGGTGAGTGGCGTTGGCGTGGCAGGAGTAGCCGGTGGAGTGGCTTTAGCATGGCAGTGGTAGTGAAGATGGTGCAGCAGTCTGGACCGGGGGTGAGGGAATGATCCAGAGACATGATGAGTGAATGGTTGTTCCAGGAGTACCAGGGGGCAGCAGACGGCAGATGCTTGATGTGGATGGTTCCAGAGGATAGGCACAAACAGACAGGAGTCCAGACTGGAAGGGAGCATAAACAGCAATTAGCCAGAATCAAAAAGGGTGTAGAGAGCTCGACAGAACCGTGCACAGAACTATCTGTTGGTTGTTCATGGGCCGGCGTTGAGTAGAGAGTGTCGTCTGTTCTTATGTCTGAGGAAGCAACTGATTGGATCACTCCCACCTGCTCGTGCTCAGCTCCTGCTGAATGGGATGACAAGCACTTGGCACCGCAGCCTCATCTGCACATGCTCAAACCAGGAGAGAGGGAAAGGAGAGGGGAAGGGAGAGCACTGCACTATCTTGGTCCCAAGGCTGCGGTCGTGACACTGGCTATACATTACTGACATTAACAGACATAACGTTAGCAGTACCAGGCACCAAGGGTGGCCAATCAGTACATAGAACACTTCTTGTCCCCCTTTTGGTCTGCCCCTGCTAGTAGGCAGAAACTTACCTATGAAATGAGAGCTAATGTTGTTCCATCTTTGCTGGATGTGTAAAGGGTTTGCAAACATGTTATGACTTCACATGGTGAGAAATTAATTTAATGTGAGTTTTAATGTATACATGAACTAACACTGGTCTTTGTGCAACCAACAACTTACCTATATCATTCACAGCACCTTCCTTCCTCACACTCTACTGTACTTTATAGTTTATAGTATAGTAACATATTTAGGAGGAAACAGAGTTGACAAACCCATTACCAGAACTTCAGACTGATGAACCGGATGAATCTTCAGCTTCTTACAAAAAGAAAGAACATCTACAGCATATGTATAATTCTAGAAAATGCACTGCACTCCAACAAACTACAGTACATACTTGAGACCTATCTTCAGTATTATCTACTTGATCTTTTGCTCGTTATGACATCGGAATAATTTTTACCAAATTTGAATTATTTATACACCTGTCAGCTGAACTCTTGATCGCCCACACAGTTCATAGATCAAAAACAGATCAGGAACTCAGACCCTGACTGCTTCAACATGGACTGGATCCCCTGAAGCTTTGTTGTGAGTTCTTTTTTTTTGGGTCATTGGTAGTAATCACTCTGAAAGTAGATATCACGTTGTCAGCACCAGCTTCTCTTGACTGCTGACTTTTTGAGAGTTGTATCGACTCAACATGTCAATCTCTTCTCTCATTAGTGACATTTCTTCTCTCTTTGAAATAGTGAGTAAATTCGGTCCGTGATAGCTGAACTGGCTGTCATGATTGGCTGTTTTGAGGTGGACATGACTGACACGTAGGACTGACTATAAGCCACTTTTGTGTCTGTTATTTAACACCGTTACAATGTCAACCATGTTAGACTATAAAAGTTTCAGGATCAGTTTTTTGTACTGATTCATGTGTAACTATAAAAGAAAAACTACATCTACCCTGATCGGCAGCAACTTTAAGACAGTCTGCTTAATACCATGTAGATGCAGCTCATGCTAACAACAGTTCTGACCCATCAGTCCGTGGACACCTGTAATGGTGTGTGTCCACATGATTTGTCAGTTTAATGCTTTCGATTTATTGTCTATGTGAAATGCACCGTGCTGCATTCTGGTCACGTTGACCGCTAGCTGCCTGCAGCTCATTTGCATAAAGTAGTCTTGACCTCAACTTTATGCAAATGAGGCACGTCAATTCAATTCAATTCAATTTTGTTTATATAGCGCCAATTACAGGTCAAATTGTCTCAAGACACTTTACAGAACCTATATGCCTGAACCCCCAGAGCAAGCCCTAAGGCAACAGTGGCAGGAAAAACACCCTTTTAACAGGGAAAAAACTTTGAGCAGAATCCGGCTCTTTATGTAGGGGGACCCATCTGCCTGCTGGCTGGCAGGTTGAGAGGGGCAGAAGAGGTAGAGAGGTAGAGTTAGAGGTAGAAGGGTAGAGGTAGAGGGGTAGAGAGGTGGAGAGGGGGAAAGATGGGAGAAGGGGGGCAAGGAACATATAACACACAATTGGATACATGTATGATAAGCTAGATGATGTGTACAAAGTACAAGCTAACATTGAAATTGATTCATAGTTTACTGTTATGGTGTACGGCTCTGGCATTAAATATACTACATATATAGCTGGTAGTAAAATTCCAACAATGTGTAGATTAGCATATCAAGTATAGTGAGGGTGATGCAGAGTTGACTGGAGGAAATGGGCAGCTGGAAGCAGTGAGTTGGAGGAAGGTCAGCAGCAGCATCCCCCAGTGGACATGGTGGAGACTAGGCCAGTTGGTGGGACAACAACCACAGATCTGAAGCATCCAGCTCTGGGACCAGGGACACTCAGAAAAAGGACACAGGGAGAAACAGAGTGAGTGTAATGCAAAAACGGTATATATATAAAATATAAAGGTAGCTAGAAAAGGGCTCAGTGCATCCAGAGAGGTCCCCCAGCAGCCTAGGCCTATAGCAGCATAACTAGGGTCAGAACTAAAGGACATCGAAAGGGGAAGTCAGTTGTGCAAATGAAGACACCAGCCAACCCCTTCTGGGTCACCCAAGTCAGCCCTAACTATAAGCTTTGTCAAAAAGGAAGGTTTTAATCCTGGTCTTAAAAACTGAGCAGGTGTCTGCCTACCGAACCCAAACTGGGAGCTGGTTCCACAGGAGAGGCATCTGATAACTGAAGGCTCTGTCTCCCATTCTACTTTTAGAAATTCTAGGAACAGCAAGTAAGCCTGCAGTCTGAGAGCGAAGAGTTCTGGTAGGATAACATGGTACTATCAGGTCTTTAAGATATGATGGAGATTGGTTGTTAAGAGCTTTATATGTCAGAAGAAGGATTTTGAATTCTATTCTAGATTTAACAGGAAGCCAATGAAGAGAAACCAGTATAGGAGAAATATGATCTCTCTTGCTAACTCCTGTCAGTACTCTGGCTGCAGCGTTTTGGATCAGCTGAAGATGTTTGAGAGAGCTTTTGGGACAACCTGATAATAAGGAATTACAGTAGTCAAGCCTTGAAGCAACAAATGCATGGACTAGTTTTTCTACATCACTCTGAGACAGGATGTTCCTGATTTTTACAACATCGTGCAAAGGTTTTGTAAAACCTCTAAACTAGTCATTGTTAAACTAAAATGAGGACAGGTTCAGCAGCTGCATACCGTATTTTTCACCTCAAATGTTTTCAGAAATACTTTTCTTGTAATAAATGAGAAAGTTTGCGACCGAGCCACTATGTTGGTCTGACCTCGACAGGACTGAAGGCAAAACGCCTGTCATGTAGGCCGCTAGTGACAAGCCTAACAAGACTGCAATATTTTAAAAACACCCCTGTGGACACGTACTATAAGGGTGTTCTGTAATTGTTGCCATCAGGACTTACTCAGCAGATTTGTCGTCTCTGGTGGGTGGATTTGAATTGGGATCTTAGGAGTTTAGAGTGCCTTATCATGTCCATTTAACCATTCCTGAGCAGTTTTTTGTTTGCACCACATAAAAAATAAAAAACATCTTTAGGGGCTCCATAGCATATGGAACAGTCTGTCTTTTCGAAGGCATTCATGGGGTTCAAGACGTTGTACAAGTGGAAAGTGACAGAAGCCTAGACCCCGTCTCCTTCTGCACATCTAGACAAATGGTGTGTAAAGTTTGTCAGACTGTTTCAGAAAAACGGTTCCAGACAATGTTAAGCAGTTCATTAACTTTCCACAGACCCATTTGACTTATATTTGCAGTCACTGAGAGATTTTTACATTTTTTTTTATACTGGTCCTGTTTTTTGCATGTCTTTTAATATTTACACATTTCACTCATAATTGAAATTCATGAAGTGAGCCAGAAGCTTTTGAGTCAGAGTCAAAGTCAAATTTTGGATTTGCAAAACATTTAGCTGAAATGCTGTTATTTAAAAAAAAAATGTTTATAGTTTTTTTTAAACACATAGACCTATATCATGGCCTGCCAAAGGACTGCAGATTCTTTATGCTATCTTTGGTATGTTTACAGTACATCTAATGTTGACACTTAGGATTCATATTGTCCTCAGACCCTTTTGAGTAAAATAATTAGTAAAATGCATGTTTCAAAAGGAATTGTAAACATCTGTTTGTTTTTAAACAAACTTATTCTCCGTGTCTGTGTAGTTTCTCATTCATCCAGGCCATGGTTATCCAAAGTTGTTTAAATCAATCCAACTGGACTTTAAGAAGGTTCCTTGAAGATGTTTCACCTCTCATCCAAGAGGCTTCTTCAGTTCTGAACTGAAGAAGTTAAGAACAACTTTGGATTATTCTCCGTGCTTTTAGTAAATCCAAAAACTTGGTGAAAAACATCTGCTATGTTCAAATGATCTAAACATATACTGCAGTTTGTGATTAACTGAAATGTCATAAGCTCTCAGTTGCAGAATTGCATGTTATCACACTTAGACTATCACATCTGCATTGTGTGAATCTCTCATTTTACAAACTATGTTGTTACTATAACATCAATAATAAGCTGGCCACTGAATGGCAAAAAATACCACTTGTCAGAGGAGTAGCTGTATAACCCTGAAGATTACAAAATGTTAAAGTCAAACATATGTTGCTTTAAAGGAGTTCATAGTCTAGCCAACACGTTTCCAACATACACAACAGTGGCATTAGCTCAAGGCACTTAATTGCTACAAGAGACCTGTGTGGGCTTGGATGCCTTCTGTTGCTGTATCAAGTTGGCTCTAGGTCAAAAGGGGGCTTTTTTACAATCTACACATGAATCATTGTAGCCTCAATGCACAGAGACCTCTGAGTCCAGTGTCAACAGTTTAGCTCTCATGGAAGCCACGCAGAGAGCAGCACAGCTTGATGTGTGTGCTGACTCAACATCACATTCCTCTTGGCTGGCAGGATGCTGATATCAAGTATTACAAAGTAACAAACAAACAAACAAACAAACAAAAAACAGGGAGGATATACAAATCAAGCCAAGTGGAAATCACAACTACTGAACCTTACTGAGTCAATAATCTGAATCAGATCTGTCGCCAATTCATTGAAAATAAAAAGAGGAATCTCTCAGTTACAAAAGTATGCAGACCCTTAGTTCAGTACTTTGTTGAAGCCCCTTTGGCAGCAATTGCAACTTTAGATCTTGGGTAAGTCTCTATATCATTTGCACAGGTGGTTTTTGACAGTCTATCCCATTCTTATCCGTTATCCTCTCAGTCTCCTTCAGATTGCATGAAAAGTGTTTGTGAATTGCATTTCAGGCCTCTGCACAGATGTTCTGTGGGATGTAAGCGTGGTCTTTGGCTGCCAGAGACGTGCCATCAAACCACTTCAGCAGTGCTTGTGTTGTATGCTTCAGGCCAATTCCATGCTGAAAGATGAACCACCTCTCAAGTCTCAGTTTCCAGGCGCTCTGTAGTAGGATTTCTTCAAGGACTTATCTGTATTTGACTGCATCCATCCTTCCTTTAACTCTAAGCAGTCTCTCTTTCCCTGCTGCTGACAAGCACCTCCATAGCATGATGCTGCCACCACCACGCTTCACTGTAAAACTGATATTAGGCGGGTGATGAGCAGTGCTGGGTGTTTGCCAGACATACAGCTAAGTAAACTTCAGATTCTTGGTTGCCACTGACCAAGTTATTTATTTAGGCTGGATAGCCAACTCTACAAAGTGTGCTGTCAGTTCCAGACCCATTCCATTTCACAGATACTAAGGTGTATTGTTCTGTTTTATCATTGAGGTATAGTAATAATTTTATTTATGTTTACCTTCTTTTTTTGTCCAGCAGAGTATCTGGAAAGGAAGTTATCATTAAAGATCTTTTTCACTCAAACAAATTATCTTAGTATTTCACCCTTACACTGAAAATGTACAAAATATTTAATTTCATGAATTTGCCAACTGCTTTTAGAAAGGAGCTTTGATTTTCGTCTCTTTATGTTGATGCATTTGATTTGACATTTAGCATCCAGCTGTAGCAGCACACACTGATTCTCTCGTAAAATTCAACGGAGCACTTTGAATCGCAAAAAAACATTACATGGAAGTGAACAAGCCAATAAGACAACAGATCCTGACTCTTGAAGATGTGCATCTGTTGAGCACCTAATATCTGTGATTGATTTTGTTAACCCAGGCCTGCGTATTTTTCCCATTCATCGGATGTTGTATAATCGTTTGGAATTACAATGCAAATGAACAAAAGAATCATTAAAAGATGAGAGCAACGGGTTTCACCTGAAAGCAGCAGGAGACTGCCTCCTGTCAAGCAGCTTCTGCAGAATTAAGTGCTGTGCTGCTTTAGTCACAGTTGAAACTGTCAGTAGCCGTGATGCATTTCCATAAATCCACTGACAGCTTTTGATTAATGTAATTGGCTTGGCTTCAGTCCTCACACTTTTATGAATTTATAATTGTATCAGTGGGCCTCATTCCTTTACCCACCTTTATCATGAATGATTTCATGTATATAGTTGTTTCTATAATGAGGTATTGAATGGGTTTTTGTGTAATGAATAATACATCATCAGGAGGTACAGTTGGAGAAATGGGACTCATGTCAAATGCAAAGAGCTGGATTTAAATTTAGTCTGCCATGCTGAAAACATAAACCTTACAACACTTAGCTTTCTTACTCAAAGTTGAATGAGAAGATGCCACTCTCATTTAGCACAAGCTTAGCATAAGCTTATGCTTGATTGCAATGCAAGATGGCGGCGCGCATGGACGCAGCGGCTCACTGCTCTACCTTTCGGAGTGTTTTTTGTTTGTTCGTGTGTATGTTGCTTGTATGGATGACATCCTGTGGGGCAAACAAAACCTTCAGCGGGCACGATTTCCTAGAAATAGGATTATCCAGCAAGCAGGCGGTTACAGCGGAGTTTCTCCACTCCCACAACATCCCAGGGGACATTGCCAGGAGCCCTGGCTCTCCTTGGATTATCATCCCCGTGCGCAAGCGTCGGAGGTGGCGCAGGGAGAGGAGACAGAAGCGGGGCTGCAGAGCGGGCTTACTGGTAAGGCTACGGAGGCGGCCACGCAAACCGCCACTTCCCAGTCTTTTCCTCTGCAAGGCAAGATCCCTCGTTAACAAGATGGATGAACTGAGGCTACAGGTTGCAGCAAACAGCATCGTGAAAGACAGCTGCATTCTGCTCTTCACAGAGACCTGGCTTCACTCATCCATCCCAGACACAGCTATCGAACTAGCAGGCTGCACAGCATACCGGCATGACAGGACTAGAGACACCAGTAAGAACAGAGGTGGGGGTCTATGCGTCTACGTAAACAACAGCTGGCATACCAACACTAAGACTGTAGGCAGCCACTGTTCCCCAGACCTGGAGTACATGACTGTCAAATGTAGGCCCATATATCTTCCACATGAGCTTACTGTAGTCATGCTAACTGTTGTGTATACCTCACCAAATACTAATGCTAGCTCGGCCCTTGGACATTTGCATGACGTCATCAGCAGCCAGCAAAGTTTATTTCCTGAGGCTGTTCACGTCATTGCGGGAGGCTTTAACCATGCTGATCTCAGGAGAGTGCTGCCAGAATATCACCAGCATGTCAAATGTGCCACCAGGGGGACAAACACATTGGACAAGGTCTATTCGGACATCAAGCTGGGCTTCAGGGCCAAGCCACTACAACATGTGGGCCAGTCAGACCACCTGTCCCTGCTGTTAATTCCAGCATATATCTCCTAAATGGGCTCCTGTCATAAACAAAACTGTTAAAACTGTCAAAACTGTTAAAACCCGGCAGTGAGCCGCTAGGGCGCCTCTCAGATGATGCTTTGAGTCCACTATCTGGGATGTTTTTGAACACCAGGACCTGGAGCAGCACACTACAGCAGTCTTGGATTACATCAAACACTGCAGAGACATAGTCACTGAGGACAAGTGCATCCGGGTTTATCCCAACACAAAGCCCTGGATGACAAGAGAAGTGCAGTGCCTGCTCAACAACGCTTTCAGGTGTGGGAATGGGATGCTGTACAGTACTGCCAGAGCCAATCTAAAGAGAGGCATCACAGAAGCCAAGGCTGCCTACAGGAGAAGGATTGAGGACTGCTTCCAGAGCAACGACTGCAGACAGATGGGCAGGGGTGCAATCACCAATTACAGACCAAGCAACATCACAGCTGAGGCTGTTGATGCCACACTGGGGGAGGAGCTGAACCACTTCTTCGCTTGCTTCGAGGTGGAGTCACCCACAGCTACATCTCATCCACCTGCCCACAGAACCTCCGTCCTATAGGTGGAGGGGCATGAGGTGAGGCACACACTGAATGCTGTGAACCCGAGGAAAGCAATGGGACCTGACGGCGTCTCTGATAAGGCGCTGAGGGGTTGCGCGAATCAACTGGCGGAGGTCTTCACCAGGTTCTTCAACCAGTCACTTTCTCATGCTGCTGTCCCCCCCGTTTGAAGTCTTCTACTATTGTCCCAATCCCAAAGAAGAACAACAACTGCCTGAACGATTACCGCCCAGTAGCACTTACACCTACCATTATGAAATGATTCGAGAAGCTGATCAGGACACACATCATTTCAAAACTCCCGGCAGGATTAGACCCCCATCAGTTTGTCTACAGAGCCAGCAGATCCACTGAGAACGCCATATCCACAGCTCTCCACTCTGCTATGTCCCACCTGGAGCAGCGGGGGAACTATGTGTGGCTGCTCTTTGTGGATTTTAGCTCGGCTTTTAATACCATCATCCCCAACAGACTGGTGACCAAGCTGCTAGACCTGGGCCTGCCGTACTCCTCCTGCCTCTGGATTAAGGGTTGGACCACACATCTCCTTGACCCTCAGCCTCAGCACCGGCTCCCCACAGGGCTGTGGTGCTGAGTCCTCTGCTCTATACCCTGTACACCTATGACTGCATCTCCACCCACTCCAGCAACAGCATCCTGAAGTTCGCCAATGACACTACTGTGGTAGGACTCATCTCTGGGGGGGATGAGCCTGCATACCGGAATGAGGTGGAGCAGCTGTTGGCATGGTGTACTGAGAACAACCTGGCCCTGAACACAGCGAAGACCAAGGAAATCGTCATAGACTTCAGGAGGAATAAAGTGGACACTCAGCCCCTGTTCATCAGTGGAAGCTGTGTGGAGAGGATGTCAGACTTCAAATTCCTGGGAGTCCACATAGAGGAGCACCTGACCTGGGGCGCACACACTACTGCGGTCATTAAGAAAACACAGCAGAGACTGCATTTCCTAAGGACACCGAGGAACAACCACTTCAGTCAAAAACTGTTAGTGTCTTTTTACCGCATATTGACATATTGCATGTGTGCATGGTTCTCCAGCTGCACAGCTGGAAAAAGAAAGCGCTACAGAGGGTCGTCACCACAGCTGGGAAGATCATCGGCTGCCCTCTGCCCTCTCTGGAAGATCTGTACAGTTCCTGTTGTCTCAGGAAGGCACACAATATACTGAAGGACCCATCTCACCCAGGTCACTCAACCTTCGAACTGTTGCCCTCTGGCAGGCGTTTCAGGACAATAAAAGCAAAAACAAGCAGGATGAAAACCAGTTTTTATGCCAGGGCCATAATTGCACTCAAAGGACGAAAACTAGACACACACACACACACACTGATAGGGAATTGCGCAATAACAGGAACACTGTGTTATATGATATGACTTGTGGTATGAATGTAGTGTGGTATGTTTCTTGTGTTATTTTATTTTTTTTTAACTTTTTTATTACGATGCTTGGTACCTATGCACCTTAAGGATTGCACTTTTTAAAATTTCGTAGTACTGGTACAATGACAATACTGGTACAATTCTATTCTATTCTATTCTAGAATGGAAGAAGGGAAAAATGGCTACTCTGACTGTCTGACCTTTAGGAAATCCCTGTATGTCAGAGTCCAGCACATAAAGCGATCTTTTCCTTTCAGAACATACTGCAGCTACCCTTCCACATACTGTTGCAGTTTGTACAAAATTGGGATGTATTGCTTTGCCATAATATTGTGCCTTAAGCTTTGACTATCTTACTACTATACCCATTGCAGTCGATAGTGTGAAATTAGCTCTTTGAACCTCTCAGCAGCTGAAGGTTGTTACTTCAGAGAGACACTGTGATATACACTACCAGTCAAAAATTTGGACATGCCTTCTCATTCAATGCTTTTTGTTCATTTGTATAATTTTCTACATTGTAGATTAATACTGAAAATTAACACTTTTTCATTTACAACATAATTCCATATGCATTCTTTCATAGTTTGGATGTCTTCAGTATTAATCAACAATGTAGAAAATAATTAAATAAAAAACATATCTTCCACTATGCAGAGGACTGTGAGTTAGACTGGACAGAAAAGCATGCTGGCTTGCAGAAATGCGACTTGAAGTTGTAGGGCAACATGGTATCACTGGTAAACTACATCTGACATACTATGTATTGGGACATATTAGGACATTTATCAAGGCTAACTTTTTCCCTCATTACCAGTCTTTAGCCAAACTAACTGGCTCCTGGCAAAGACTGAATATCGAGTGTACAAATTAGAGTGGTAATGATCTTTAAGATTTACAAGAAAGAGAGTAACCTTGTTTACGAAAATCCCTTTAGAGCAAGTACAAAAGAAAACATTTAATTTAACTGGACCCACAAGTAGATTCAAAACGGTAGTCAACAATTCAGAGAATGATTTATTAGTTACTGAAGATGTTGAGACCTGAAGTTTCCTGGTGGAGCATGGCAGGGCTGGAGATGTTTGTAGAGCCCAAGAAGATTGAGTTGGCTGGAGGTGAGCAGTGAGCAGAGTGAGCTGAGGAGGCTGGCTGGAGTCTGTGGATCTAAGAAGGTAGCAGGCTGAACAGTGAAAGTCAGATGGCGATCTGCGTGAGGCTGATAGGTTGGCACAGAGGAAATCAGAAGCAAACAAGGCCGAGAATTAGGGAGAGGTTCAACCAAATGGAGGAATTGACTAAGCAGAGCAAGTGAGTCGGCCACAGCACCTAGCCACAGCAGCTCAGGCTTGATTTAAGGATAAGACTCAGATGCACTTATTTGCATCCAACTGGAGAGGGAATGAAATGGCGAACAAGGGACCACAAGAGACAAGAGGAAAAGAACTGCAGAAATATAAGGAAAGGTGAAGAGAGTTGCTGTTCTGTGGCAATCAGGTAAAATCCTTCACTTGCTTGAAGATGCTTTGCATATTGACTTTGGAAAGATATTTTTCACTTCAGCCGAGGGATACTCTCCTACAGCTTTGAGATACCTATGGCTTCAGTCTTGAAAAACAATTTGTATGATTGTCACCAGGCTGAAAGGCAAAACTGAAGATACAAAATTTTTTTGGCCTAAAGCTCAGATATTCTAACTTTGTACCTTTTCAGTGCCGTGATGTTAATCACAGATGCCTCAGCAGTGTCACTGCTTCCTGACTCATGCTCTATCAGCTCCGTCATCCCCTGAGTGAATTCCCTCTGTTATTTGTCACTGCTGCGTACTCTGACAACAACTGGAAACTTCACCAGCACCAGTCCTGGCATTGGTTTTGCTCAAACAGCAAATATTTTTTTCTTAAAGAAGCAGTATCAGAAAAACTTGGCCTTTCACAGATTTGAAAGGCAGGACTGTGCTTGTGTGGGTCTGAAGGCAGTAAGACTGGAGGGTGAAACCTGGTTAACTGAGCTGGTTTGAGCTTCATCCTGATCACTGATCCAGGATGTCACACCTGTCGGCATCTTTTACTTTAAACTGAGAAACCTGTGGTGTGACGGCTCTGGCCTCATGCTGGCCTGAGTGTCAGCTGACCGTAATGATGATGTGAATTGATTTTTGTGTGTCTGTGATTCAATAGATTAAATGCTGTAGAATGAGGAAAATTAAAACTACATTTTTGGCAGGGAGATGTAATGTTGAAACTAATAGAGTAGAAATCATTCACACACTGTTGTTAAAGAGGGTGTGTGTTGCAAAAGTTTGCAACTTGGGATTCATCACTTTCTGTGGTTGGAGAAAAGGCCACTTGACATAGTCATGCAGCCAAATAAAAGCATGCCCTAAAATAAGAGAAATAAAAAAAACAATCAGCAGAAATGTCATTCACTGGTAATATCTGAGAGAAGGTACTTAACTTCTGAGCAAATGTCTTCAAGCTCTTTTTAAAAAAAGAAATGTATTAGGAGTGGCATCATCACAGACTTCTTGCAGCCTTCAGAAACATTTAAGTGTTGGTTTGATTTTCCACAAAGATTAATGCTGTAGAGAACAAAATACATCAGTTTTTTATAGGGCTGGGCATGTTAATGCATTATTAACATGGTTTTTTTTTTGATATTTATATTTTATTTGTATTTTCTTTTAAATTGTTATACAAAATATAATCACCATCAGTGACACCCCTGCCTCCTCCCATCCTCCCCCCACCCGCCCATCCATCCTCCAGCCATCCCACCATTGTCTGTAAACAAGTCCTTCTCTAGTGGCAATATTCATTAGTCCAAGGCATGTGTCCAGGCCTGAAAAAAGTCCAATGACTCCAAAAGGGTCCAAAGCCCCTATGCATTGTCCCATATTTACACACATACACACACAAAAAAGGTTAATTTTAGCACCAACCTTATCACAATAGAGAGGATTTTAACATTTTTGTCAAGGGTGCATACAATTTAACCAGAAAACAAATTTCACATATCATCCCTACAAAGTGATCACACTGTTTTCTAAATATTCAAAATATTTGCTCCATTTTTTTGTGAAGAAGGAGACTCGTCCTATCTGTTTCTAAGACATTCTTTCAAAAGCTGCCACCTTTGCCATTTCCATCACCCAATCATGGTCTCTCCTTTTTCCAATTTTTAAGAATGATTTGTCTACCAATCATGGCACTAGTTTGGATCCAACTCTTAATGCATATATCATGTTCATGCAATATGGAATCATCTCCCAAAATAAATAATCTTGGATCAAATGGGATCGAAATATTACTAATTTCGCTTAAGGTTTTGTGCATACCTATCCAGAATTCTTGAATTCTATCACAAAACCATAAACCATGTGCTAGATTTCTCTCCGCTTTATTACAATGCCAACATTTAGGTGATTCCCTTAGTCCAAGGCGAAACAATCTTAAGGGGGTCCAATAGTAGCGATGCAAGATTTTGAACTGTATGAGACGCACCTTTGCATCCCTTGACATATGCTTTATTTTTTTAAAAATCCCTTCCCAAGTCTTTTGGTCTATTGAAAGCTTTAGGTCCTTTTCCCATACTGTCTTAATTGCATTAAGCGAAGTATCCTTTAAAGTCTGAATCAATATTGCATAATATGCCGACACCTCTAGTCTGGCCATCATCGCTGTTAATTTAGTTTCCGATGACACCGTGGTGCGTTTTATTTCTTCAATTCCTTTTACCTCCTCAGAGATTTTGGACAAAGCGGCAAAGATTTTGCTTATGTCCCGTCCAATATCTTGCCTTGATTGCTCCTCTGTGGCAACAGGTGTGTCTGCATTGTCTTCACTCAAAGCAAGTTCAGCGGTTTCAGAGACATTTGAGCGCAAATTTCTCTGCATTTTTGAGGATTTAGACATGATGTCACTTTAGAAAACAAGTCTGTAGTTTGTAGACTAATCTGACACTGGTATATCCTTCAAAAATAAAAGAGTAGCAGAGCAAAGCAGAGCTGCCTACCCGGCGTGCGTCCTCATCGGGTCACGTGACTTCATTTTGCATTATTAACATGTTAACGCATTAATTAATTAATGCTGATACTTCTTTTATTGCATGTTAACACATTTTTTAAATTATCATTGTAACGGACTGATTTTGTTGTTGATGTTGAGGTTTCAATGTTTATTGTTCAGTTGGAGATTTACCTAATGTCAGTGACAATGTCATGTTTAGTTAACTCACCTCTGATTGGCTCAGAGTCAGCAGTAGTGTGTGTGTGGAGTGAGAGAGCTGGGAATGGCGGCTAACTCTGGAGATAAGTTATAGGGTTTTTGTAGTTATTTTGACATTGGCTACAGTCCACAGTAGCCTGTGTGAAGGTTCAGTAAACAACCAGAGAACAAGATAAAGTCTCACTCATTCATCACAGACGGTCACTACATTATTATTGTGAAAGTCCGTTGCTCACTGGTTCTCAATTCACAAACAGAATAACCATGGATCACAGGAGGGCTGGATGTTGATCAGAACTTGGGATGGACGTCATCACGTCTCTAGACTAACAGTGGAGGGAGGCTTCAGACTGGTTGGATGAAGCATGTGGGACAAATAGAGACAAACTAAAACCAGACAAGCTAACAAATGCTACAGTGAAGTACTTAGCTATAGACTGCATTCTGATTAGTATTGTGGAAGATGTCATTTTGAGAAATGTTTGTGGGATCGCAACGAATGACGGCACGTATGAGCCTCAACCTGCACCACTGGAAGGTTTTTTGTGTAATGATATAAACCAGGACTAATAATAATAATAATGGATTAGATTTATATAGCGCTTTTCAAGGCACTCAAAGCGCTTCACAAATGAATCCATTATTCATTCACTCACACATTCTCACTCGGTGGTGGTAAACTACATTTGTAGCCACAGCTGCCCTGGGGCAGACTGACGGAAGCATGGCTACCAATCTGCGCCAAACGGCCCCTCCGACCACCAACATTCACATGCATTCATACTCCAGTGTGAGTGGCCGCACTGGAGGCAAGGTGGGTAAAGTGTCTTGCCCAAGGACACAACAGCACATGACTAGGACAGAGCGGGAATCGAACCACCTCCACCACTTCACCATTTCACCTCACTCTAGCAGGGACAGCTGCTCCTGAACATAGACTGTTTCTGCTGCTCTCTGATAAAAGAAAAATGTTTCTGCTGGTACCTGTTCAGAAAAAAAAGAATACAGATTTATAAATGTTAACTTGCGACTGGGAAGGTTCCTGTTATAATGTTATGATCATGGCTCTGGACTCGCTTGCTTTTCTATAACAAACCAGATAAAACGTTAATGCCCTTGCAGTGGCAAATAGCTTTGATTTGATTTGATTACACTGATGTTTAAGTTGAGATTTACAAGAATTGTTTTAACTGTGTTATGACCGGCTCTGTAGGCCGCAACAAAGAAGAAAATGCACAGAGTTTTTCAAGTGAGACAAATGATGATTTATTAATAAAAAACATAATAATGGGGTGTGGTAGTTAGAGTCAGTAGTGTGTGAGGGTGTGTGGTCGTAGTAGAAAATGTGCAGTGTGTGTTGTCAGTGTCAAACAAAACCAAATGCCACAAAGGACCGCATGGCTGGCTGGAGATGTGGAGTGGAACAGAGAGGAGCAGAGCAGAACAGAGCAGAGAGAGCTCTGGCTCAGCCAGCTGGCTTATATAGCTTGGTGCACTTCCTAGGCATGGCTAGTTGGATGATTACAGCTCCGTCCAATCAGAGACCTGCAAGAGGAGCAGCAGAAGACAAAGGCTCTGGGGCCGTAACAACTGCTACTGTTTAAAGGGAATACTGCTGTTAAAAAGCACTTTATTCGTTTAAAGTGTTTGCCAACCAAATGTGATTGCATTTTTGTTCATATAGCAGCAAGGGAGACCGGGTATAGTTGTAACATGGGGAGAATTGTAACATCACCAATTCCAACAATCAGGGATAAGATAGGAGTCATATGATCATTTCAGTATTTACCCACTTCCTCCCTGATCAGACATGGTGATTGTCAAGCCTGGAAACAGGTGCATGCAGATTCTATAGAAAAAAAAAGATTTTGAGGTAAGAAAGGGGCTGCACAGTGGCGTAGTGGTTAGCACTTTCGCCTTGCAGCAAGAAGGTCCCTGGTTCGCGTCCCGGCTTTCCCGGGATCTTTCTGAATGGAGTTTGCATGTTCTCCCTGTGCATGCGTGGGTTTTCTCCGGGTACTCCGGCTTCCTCCCACAGTCCAAAAATATGCTGAGGTTAATTGATTACTCTAAATTGCCCGTAGGTGTGAATGTGTGAGTGCTTGTTTGTCTATATATGTAGCCCTGCGACAGACTGGCGACCTGTCTAGGGTGTCCCCTGCCTTCGCCCGAGTCAGCTGGGATAGGCTCCAGTCCCCCCCCCCGCGACCCTAGTGAGGATTAAGCGGTGTATAGATAATGGATGGATGGATGGATGGGTAAGAAAGTAAATTTTTTGACCAAGACTATATTTTGTTTAGTACTTATACTATTGCAGATAAACCCATGTGACTTATATTAGATTAAATTGTTACAGAAAGTGTTACAAGAGTGTTACAATCTTCCCCTTCCATACAACTAAGAACACGATATTGATTTTAATAATGTTACAGAATGCCTAGGCAGTGGAAAAGAAAAACTGACAGAGGTGTGCAGATGTTTTTTAAAAAAGAATCTGATGAGGTCATAAAGAAGGGCAAGTCAGTCAGATCAGTTGCAAAAACACATGGGATCTGCCATGTAACACTGAGCAGATACTGCAAATCACTGCAGAAGCTGAGAAACCAGGGGTCCAGTGATCTTCCCAGTGTAGGTTACTGGAGCAGCAATAATGTTTTCTCTGAGGTGCAGGAGGAAATGTTAGTGGATAATTTGACTCAGGCAGCAGACCTCTATTATGGACTGACTCCAGGTGAGGTAAGCATATGGCAGGTTAGTCACTGGAGACCAGAGTAGAATTGAATACTAATGTGGGTGCCAGGCTATGTACTTAGGTTTTCTATTTCACTTTCTTTTATCAATCAAATCAAATCAATCAAAAATGTATTTGTAGAGCACTTTCCAACAACATAGAAGAAGACCAAAGTGCTTTCCAGACAGAATAATAAAACAACGCAATTTTTGGTTACTATAAAACCATAAAACCCATAAAAACACAAAACTAAGAAAAGCATAAAACCATAAAACCATAAAAACCATAAAACAGTCCTAGGATTCGAAAGCACGTCTAAATAAATAGGTTTTCAATCTAGACTTAAAAAGCGA
The DNA here is from genome assembly GCF_022539595.1 of Amphiprion ocellaris. Taxonomy (NCBI): domain Eukaryota; kingdom Metazoa; phylum Chordata; class Actinopteri; family Pomacentridae; genus Amphiprion; species Amphiprion ocellaris. The sequence goes on along the minus strand of NC_072771.1, from coordinate 12,010,845 downwards.
CAGGTTGGTAATAACGCGGAGCTCGAGTGGGAGCGCGTTCCAGAGTCTAGGGGCGGCTACAGCAAAGCATCGATCACCCCACTGCTTATACCGGGACCTGGGCACATCCAGCACCATCTGCGTCGACGACCGGAGGGCTCTACTGGGGCGGTGGATGGTTAAAAGCTCTGATATATATAAAGGAGCTAGGCCATGAAGGGCTTTAAAAACAAATGTTAAAATTTTAAACTCGATACGATGATGAACCGGGAGCCAATGGAGGGCGGAGAGGATGGGGGTGATGTGAGTGTGTCTGGATGTGCGGGTTAACAGACGGGCAGCTGCATTCTGAACCATTTGTAGTCGACGGAGTGATGATTGTGTGACACCAAAATAGAGTGCGTTACAATAATCGATACGAGAACTGATAAAAGCGTGTATGGCTATCTCCACGTCGCGTTTAGAAAGGAAGGGCTTGACCTTGGTGAGGAGACGTAGCTGGAAGAAGCTAGACTTGACAACGGAAGCAATCTGCCTATCAAATCTCAACTCGCTATCGAAAAAGACTCCAAGGTTTTTTACTGTATTACTGACGGGGAAACTCAGCGGTGAACTGGACAGTATGTTGAGGTACAGATCGGAGGTGGCAAAGAGGATATATTCAGTTTTACTTTCATTCAGATGAAGAAAGTTCTGGGCCAGCCAATGTTTAATATCCGATAAGCAGCTATGTAGAGAGTCCAGAGCAGATGCAGTATTGGGGAGCACAGGCAGATAGAGCTGGATGTCATCAGCATATAAGTGGAAAGACAGGTTATGCTTAGCGATTATTGCTCCAAGCGGCAGCATATATAATGAAAACAGAACTGGTCCAAGGATGGACCCTTGTGGCACCCCAGATGACAGCGAGGCAGGCAGAGATGAGTGATCATCAAGCATCACAGAGAAAGTCCTGTCTGTCAGGTAGGAGCTGAACCACTGGAGAACAGAGCCCTGCAGGCCAATATGACGAACTAACCGAGAAATTAGTATGGAGTGGTCCACAGTGTTGAAAGCTGCTGTAAGGTCCAACATCACCAGGAGTACTGGCTTTTTAGTGTCCAGAGATTGTAAAATGTCATTTTGCACCTTAAGGAGAGCTGATTCTGTGCTGTGACGCGTTCTAAAACCAGACTGAAAATATTCTAAAATACTGTTAGATTCAAGAAAAGTTTGCAACTGAATAAAACCAATCCTTTCTAAAACCTTAGATAAAAACGGCAAATGAGAGACCGGTCTAAGATGAGATAAAACAGCAGGGGCAAGGTTGGGTTTTTTAAGAAGTGGTCTGACCACAGCATGTTTAAAGACAGCTGGGACAGATCCAGCACTAAGGCAGGTATTTATCAGAGCGAGCAGACAGGGGGCCACTGTATTGAAGACCTGTTTGAGCAGTTTAGCTGGCATAATGTCTAGGGGACAGTTAGTGGGTCTCATCCCCTGAACCACTTCAGAAAGTGCAGACAGGGACACAGGTTCAAACATATCAAAAACAGCAGGGGGTGCAGGAGGAATGTATATATCAGCACCATGAGCATTACTGTCAATGCCCATCCTGTCTGCAGCCACCTTGTCCACAAAATGTCGTAAAAACCTTTCACATGTAGATGCTGACACATTCATCAAAGCGCTGCCAGGGGGGCTGATTACAGACTGAATTTTGCTGAATAACACTCTGGGGTTGTTAGAGCTGGTAGAGATTATGTTAGACAGATATTCACTTTTGGCCTCTTTCACTGCCTTTTGATAGCTAGCCAGACTCTCCCTCAGTATCTGCCGAGACACATGAAGTTTGTCTTTCCTGTACCTGCGCTCTGCCTGCCTACAGCACTGTCTGAGGGCTCGGGTGGTCTCATTGAGCCAGGGATCTGATCTGACTTTAGCAGATTTAGTCCTGAAAGGTGCAATAATGTCCAAAATGTCAGAGCAGGTGGAGTGAAAAAAGGAAATTAAATCATCTGAGTCAGGTGTAGAGGCCAAACCAGCCTCTGTGTATAGGATGCTGTTCATAAAAGCAGTAGCAAACTGCTCACCTGTGGAGGAGGTGATGATCCGACGTTGACGGGCTGAAGCAGTAGGTCTAGGTGCAGGTGCAGGAGCTAAGAAATCCAACAGGATGGGGAGGTGATCCGAGATGCAGGTCTGGGATATTTCCCTGAGAGTAACAGAGAGTCCACAGGAGATCATAAGGTCCAGAGTGTGACCCAGCTGGTGTGTGGGGCCATTTACTGATTGTACCAGGTCAAAAGAGTTTAGGAGACCAAGAAATTCAGATGCAAATTGATTGGACGGACAACAAACATGAATACTGAAGTCTCCAGAAATTAGTAGATAGTCATATGCTGGTACAAACTCAGCTAGGAATTCAGAAAACTCCTGAATAAAATCCTTATTGGATTTTGGTGGTCGGTAGACAACAGCACATAGTACAGGGAAGGACAGCTCAAACCTAAATAACTGTAGCTCAAAGCTGGTGTAATGCTTTGGAGACATTGGGTGACAGATATGAGTGTGTTTATACACAGTGGCCAGGCCTCCACCACGACCAGAGAGCCGCGGCGTGCTGAGATAGGAATAGCCAGGGGGGAGGAGCTCAGAGAAGGCGCTGTTATCACCTGGTTTCAGCCAAGTCTCTGTCAGGAAACAAAAATCCAGATCGTGCGTGGAGATGAAGTCATTCACAACAAAAGTCTTATTTGAAAGCGATCGTGCATTGAGCAGCGCTGTACGCACGGCCACGGGGCTCTCAGGCAGCAGGACACCACGATGCAGTGGGCGGAGGTTCCCTCGCGTGAATCCCCGGCTCCGGACTCTGACAGGCCGGCAACACGGAAGCGGGTGACCGGCAACGGGGTTAGCAGGACGTACCCACCGGTAGCGAAACTGCAGAGAGCGCTGGATGTCGTAAACCGCACGATGACGAAACAAACTACTCCAGAGATGCCCAGGGTAATCCACAGAACAGGTAGCCAGGTAAGCCCTGAATTTGACAGCGATCCCTCCTCTCTTTCCGCGTCTCCTATGTCTCTTTTTGCGAAACAACGCGCATTCAGGACGCCACAGGTACGGTGGTACAGACGTCAGGACAGGTGGAGGTGTCTTTGAATGTCCACTGCTGACAATGACAGGTAGATTACTCAATGAGTCTCGGATCGTCAGCAGTGACAGGCGATCATAAATCAACAGCGACGTAGTAATTTGAGGGACAAGCAGTATAACCAGGAGAATCATCAACAAACTTAGCAGGGGTGGACGGCGAGCCATACACAGCGGCGCCATCTTGGCCATTCAGCGACAACACAGAACCTTAACCTTACTGGCCATTCAGCCATTTTAGGTCAGAAAGTTTGCGTATTAACTGGCAGTAATACATAACATCAAACACCCACAGACATGGGATGAGAAGCAGATGACAGGGCCTGACTGGTTCACATTCGTTATTAGGCGGCACCACAGCCTGTCAATAAGGAGTCCAGAGGCAACCAGCCTTACACAGGCCACAGGTTTTAACCACACAAATGTGGAATGTTTCTGCAACAGCCTTGGACAGGTCATTGAGAAATACAATTTCGACGGGAGTGATATATGGAATGTAAACGAAACTGGTGCAACAACAGTCCAGTCACCAGACCATGTTGTTGCATGTCATGGAGTCAAGCAGGTGGGTGACATCGGGTGAGAGAGGTGTGCTCATGTAAGTAGCATGCACTGCGCAAGTACTGGGAAATGCACTTCCTCCCTTCTTTGTATTCCCCCGTAAACATTACAAGGAATACTTTATTCAGAGTGGGACAACAGGGAGTGCCAAAAGCGGTAATGGCTCAGCAAGAGAAAGGCTTCCTCGTATTCCTTGCTCACTTTGCAAAACACAAAGGTCGGCTCAGAGAAGGTTTTGCTTTTACTGGATAATCACTGTTCACATCTATCTGTGAAAGCAATCAACTTCCACCAAAAAAATGGGATTGTACTACTTATGTTTTCCCCCCACTGCAGCCCTAAACTTCAGCCATTGGACAGCATTGTCTACGGCCCATTTAAGAAAATGGTTAACACTGTAAGTGATGCCTGGATGAAGATTAATCTTGCCAAGACGATGACGATATATGACATTCCAACTATTGTGAAGACTGCTCTGCTTGCAGCTGCAACACCCAAAAACATTCAAGCCAGTTTCCAATCCACACGTATTTGGCCCTTCAATCCTGCATTTTGAGGGGTGTGACTATGCACCCTCACAAGTCACTGACCGTCCAAACCCCGGTACGTTTTTGACATCTGGAGCTTTCCAGTCACATTCTCCACGAACTCACCCAGCAACTTCCTCCTGTCTTCCAACTCACTTGTTGTCAAACAGGTGAGTTGGAGGAGCCAAAGGACTGAACAAAGATATACGACCATTTCCAAAAGCAGGGCCAGGGAAAAGAAGAAGCAAAAATGTAGGAAAGAGTGGGCCTATCTTAGGAAAGAATGAAGGTGTCGTAGTTTCTCTTAGACTTCAAGGATATACAGATGTTGAAGAAAGTGGCCGTTGACACTGTTGCTTTTACATAATACGATTTTATTATATAATAAAGACAGCATCTGTTCAGGCGCCATGGAGACTTCAGAGCCAATGTGAAAATCCCACTTGAACAAAGGGCTGGTGGTCATTTTATACCCTTTGGTGATGTATGAGGTCACAACGTGTCTGTTAGAAAACTTGGTAAAAACAGGATACAGGATACCCCCCTCGACTCTGTAGGGCCCATCCATCACTATCTGGATGGCGGACCCCTGCATAAACATTACCTCAGCCTGTTAAACATAAACATTCCCAGAACCAAACCAGAAAGACCTATATCTCATGTCAGAGACTACCTGTTTACGTAGGGAAAAAGGAAATGTATGTTTCCCACAAGTTGCTGGTCAACTAATAGAACAGACAAAACAGATTCTATTCTACTAACTTATCAACTAATACACGTCTCAGATCAGATACTACAAAAGCAAGCAAAAGAAAAAGGGGAGACAACCCACCAAGAAAATGTTGAAAGCCAACGCTGAGGATTCTGAGGCCTCAGATTTTGTGTTGTCTGTATGGAGGATGAATAGGTTGTAACAAAAGATCACCATGTATTTGACATCGCCTCATAAGGTCTGTGATTATGGGGGATTATTGTAGCAAAATTATTTGTCAATGCGAATGGAGAGTTGTCTGTCTGTATTTCAATCCGTGTGTCCGAACTGAGATTTGTCAATGTGTAAAAGAATTTGTCTATGCGAACTGAGATTTGTCAATGCGAACTGGAATCTGCAAAAGTCGTCTGAAAATTTGTCTGTCTCTAATTAGGTTTTCAAATGTGTAAAAAATCTGCTAATCTGTATTAAAATTTGTACATGTAATAAGATTTGTCCATGCATACAAAGAGTTGTCCATGTGTAAATAGATATTCATAGTTGAACAGTTTACATATTCGGCTACACAACTGCTGGAAATACAAATCACCATTTACGAGTCGAGCAGCTTCACAATTGGGTGTTTCTTTACACATGATTTTTGATACACTTCTGCTGTGAGAGATTCCTATGTGAAACGTCAGGGTTTCTGCTCCCTCAGCTCAGGCTCACAGGCTCGTTCATGCTGGCTGCGTTGCGCTCTGCTGCCCTGTACCTCAGTAGTTACGCAGAGGACTCTCAAGTTCACTGTTAGCTGTAGATAACTGTCCTGCAGGTCACACCTGATCAATCATTAAAAAAAAAACAAAAAAGGGAAAGACTGCTTTTCTACAGCTTCAGGATTTTCTTTTTTCATTAGTTTTCATGGCCAAAACCAGAGATCACGTGAGTAAATCAATATTGAATTTTATATAAAGCTTTGAAGTTTTAGGTCTGTCAGGGGGCGGGGCTACTTGATTGACAGTCTGGTCTGGAATGATTGACAGGTCGTGTGGAGGAGGCAGCCAACACTCATTCACCGTAAACTCTGTTCTCCTCATTTGAATTCTGATATACTAACTGTTAGCTTGTCATTATTTATCTTTGTGAACAGCTTTTCTGCCCATTGGCTTGTTTTAACCAGTTTTCTACCCACGGCTGATTCTACCAGCAGACACTGAAAGGACTCTGATAGTTTGGTAAGTAAATATTTATTTTCCTATCGGTTCCGGTTATAATGTGCTTTATATGCAGCTTTAGTGTCAGATATAATGTGTGCCATGCACTCCAGAAGTTGGTGGAGTATTTCTCTTTCGGTATTTCTCTGTGTGTTGACCAGAGAAGAGAGTTAGCATCCAGTAAATATTAGCTTTAATGTGAATTAGTGATGCTATCTGAGCTAGCTGCTCAGTCGTAGCCTGATTAAAGCTAATGTAGCATTAAGCTAGCGATGTTTGTGTTGAGTTTCATGTAAACAGCTGGAGTGTTTCGTTACTGTAATGTGGTACATTTAGTTAATAAAATTATCAGTGGAGACGCCGGTTCACATTAATGTAACATTTAGAAAACCTAAATGTGATTAAAACAGTAAGGTTAAGGTTCTGTGTTGTCAGTAGCCCTGAATATCTGCTGAGTCTCTGAAGTTAAACTGGAGAAAACAGTAAATCTACCCTCTAATGGTTAACAATGTTTAATGACTTATTCACATGTTGTAGTACTTATTCCTGCAGTGTAAATTAGAAAAATAAACTCCCAGAATATGGCCAAAGTCATGATGAACACTACAGTTATAACATTTATATTGCAGCACAGAGAAGCTGGATAATAAAATCCTCTCCCCTAAAGCTAAAGTGACTACAGGCCTTTCTTTCAGTGCTTTCAAAACTATATGACAGAGGAAATCTTTCCAGGGATACTTTGCTGCTGTTGATGCTGATACTGTGACGTCTGTCTTCATCTCAGGTGTCTCATTTTCACTGTGAGGATCTTCTGAGTGAAGCCAACAGAAGGAAAACCTCATCTGGTTGTGAAGAAGGAGACCAAATTCAATTCAATTCAATTTTTATTTATATAGCACCAATTACAGTCAAATTGTCTCGAGACGCTTTACAGAACCTATATGCCTGAACCCCAGAGCAAGCCAAAAGGCGACAATGGCAAGGAAAACACCCTTTTAGCAGGAAAAAAACCTCGAGCAGAACCCGGCTCTAATGTGGGGGGACCCATCTGCCTGCTGGCCGGGCGGGTTGAGAGGGACACAGAAGAGGTAGAGGGGTAGAGCTAGAGGGATAGAGGTAGAGGGTTACAGTTGCTGGGAGAACAACCACACATCTGAAGCATCCAGCTCTGGGACCAGGGACACTCGGAGAAAGGACACAGAAAGAAACAGAGTGAGTGTAATGCAATAATGGTATATATAGTAAATACATAGGTAGTTAGAGAAGGGCTCAGTGCATCAAGAGTGATCCCCCAGCATCCTCAGTGAACCACTTCCTGTTTAGCTTTCACTTACAGAAGGACAGACCAACTGTTTCAGCAGTTTGTTATTCTCTGTTCTTAGTATTCAGGGGTTCTAATTATCACCTTTAACTTCATCTCTGCTGTTGTAGCATAAATACAATATAAAAATTCGATGTTATTTATAGCAGATATGCAGCATTAAAACAACACATTCAGGGCAGGAGCTTCATTATTGCTTTTATTGCACATTCAAAAAGTAAATTATTTAACAATTCTGAACTGTAAAGATGTGTAAACACATATAATAAATGGATGAAATAAACAATGTGTTGCTTACAGTGAAGTGGAAATCCTGAACAGTCACAAGACAAGTTTTATTATGAAGAGAGGAGCTGAATCTACAATAATGCCCCCATATGTGATATTCTCAAAAAGGTTTGAATTGGTGCCATTTGTAGTAAACAAATGTGGGTACTTTGTATTAAAGTTTAAGAACTCTAACTCAAAAATTCAGTGAGTTAAAGGTGCTGAAACAAAAAGTGCAGCCATACCCAGTCTCCCCCACTTTTATAATAAAAGTGCAGAATACACTAATTTTAAATATTTATTTAATTTTCCGCATAACAAAATGATTAATCGCCTGATTTTTCTTTTTTTAATCACTGCCCAGCACCACCAATTATTTTTTCTTACAATCTTCGAGATTTCATTTGTAGAGTCAAATAAAATAAATGCGCACCATGTGCATTAAAAAACCCGTACTGCTATCGTATTAGCTACTTTAAGAAATAGAAGATGGTATGCATAAAATCCACATAATTCAATGAACTGTGGGTCTAACAATATAAATTTTTTCTGGGGCCAATACCAATAATTATTATTGTACAAGCCTAAATGCATTTAAGTTAATGTGTATCTGTTAAAGGGTGGTGACTTGAGTTATGGGAATAGTGGGTGTGGTTCAGGAGTCAGCATGAGTCAGGCATGGAAAGGGGAGCCACACAGTTTTTGGACCTCTGTGTCATATTTTTGTTTGCCTTAGAATATTTTCTGGATTTTGGAAAAAGATGAATTGTTTTTGTACACCATTTTTTTTGTTGTTCGAGATTTTAAGTAAACCGTACAACTTTCACAAGTGGCCCAGTGGATTCTTTCTGGACTGTGGTTTGTAGGTAGGAGAATGTTCGGAGTGTCAAGCTGTCGAATTCTTTAATTGGTACCTACAATTATTATCTCAACAAATAACTAGTATTTGTAACCGACATACACTACCAGTCAAAAGTTTGGACACGCCTTCTCATTCAGTGGTTTTTATTAAATTATTTTATAAATTGTAGATTAATACTGAAGACATCAAAACTATAAAAGAATACATATGGAACAAGAAAAACACTGAGAGAGGACAGTACTCCACCAAGACTGCTCAGTCTTGTCATTTCTGATGGCTGAAATCTTGAAAAAAATTGTGGCAGAAGTCATGGCACTAACGAATATGGTCAATTAATATAGATGGACCCACAAACAAAATGACCTTGCACTGAGCAAAGGCGTGTGTTATACATGTGTATGTTATGTACAGATACAGAATCACGTGACCTAAATATGTAGTGGGAGGTGGGAATTGATGGGACCATAGTTTGATCAATTGTTCCTTGTATAATTTTGGACGAATAAGTCCTGGTAAGTCTGCAACGGTCAATTTGTAGTAGGGTCAATCATTTGATCGTCAGCAGGCAGCTGACGTAGTGTTCACTTGTCATAGTTACAATGACGCTGTGCCGCTATCTTGCAATGATACAGAAATCTTTAACAAATCCTTTGTTGATCACTTTACTTTCTCTCAGTGCCACCATGAGGTTGAGATTGAAACATGTGTGTATGAAATGAATATCACAGTTACTGGATAGTCCATCATTAAATACATTTCAGACATTCATGCGGCCTATAGGATCTTTATAATCATAACAGCTTTACTGATCCCTAGCATTTCTTCATGCATGATCATCAGGTCAAAATTTCTGTATTCAATACCTTTTATGATCAAATCAAAAGTAAATAAATTTATTGAATTAGCAAATGTTAGAAAGTTAATATACTAAACTACTGTAGTGAAAACGGCAAACATTATCCTTGTTAAACATCAGTAAATTACTATTGCAGCAAGTGCAGCCTTTTGGCTTAAATCTGAAAATAATGAGATCGCAATTGGCTTTGATCTGTATTCACGATAATGATTCCCTCTGAGACTCTGTTCGACAGCAGATTTCCTAAAGGGTTAAATTTTATAAAAATGATGCTACAGTCAATTTAATGACAGACACTTCATGGATTATTCTCCTTTTTTAAGTTTTGCTAGAGGGCAACAAAGAGACATACATGTATAGTTTACTTTCATGCTTTTATAACAAGGAGGACGAGCAAGGGTGTTTTGGGAATATAGTGTTTTGTATCACAGCCTGTAATAGATATGACTAAAAAATAAATGCAAAGAGGAACACTAAAATAAAGACATAATTAAAAGAATAGGGTGGCCACAGACCGAGGATCTTTGCAGTACACTAATAGTTGTTCATTCAAGCCAGTCATTGCATTGTTATGATATTAGTTTAATTCATTTCTACAATAAATGTAAATCTGTTACTGTCTGAGTCCAAAATAAAAAAAGACTAACAGTCTAAAGTGAGGTATCTCTGGTCGTGCTGACTCAGTCACAGAGATATGGTGTTGTGTGTTGTTTATGTGAACATTTACAAAGGAATAGCTTGTTTGAAGAGTTTCAGTCAGGCTTCAGAGTGCATCATAGCACAGAAACAGTTCTGGTGAAAGTTACTAATAACCTTCTCATAGCGTCAGATAATGGACTGGTCTCTATACTTATTTTATTGGACCTTAGTGCAGCATTCGATACAATCGACCACAAACTTTTATTACAGCGACTAGAACATTCTATTGGCATTAAAGGGACAGCACTGGACTGGTTTAAATCCTACTTATCAGACAGGTTCCAGTTTGTGCATGTCAACAATGACTCTTCTGAGCATACTAGAGTTAATCATGGAGTTCCTCAGGGTTCTGTCTTAGGGCCAATACTGTTCACATTCTACATGCTTCCCTTAGGCAATATTATTAGGAAGCACAGTATTAATTTCCATTGTTACGCTGACGACACTCAGTTGTATTTATCTATGAAGCCAAATGAAACTAATCAGCTAGCCAGACTGCAAGATTGTCTTAAGGCCATAAAGACCTGGATGACCTATAATTTCTTACTACTAAACTCAGACAAGACTGAAGTCATTGTATTTGGCCCCAAACATCTTAGAGAATTGCTTTCAAAGCATATAGTTACTCTGGATGGCATTACATTGGCCTCCAGTACTACTGTGAGGAACCTCAGTGTTATCTTTGACCAGGACATGTCCTTTAACTCGCACATAAAACAAATCTGTAGGACTTCCTTTTTCCACCTGAGAAATATTGTGAAAATCAGGAACATCCTGTCTCAGAGTGATGCAGAAAAACTAGTCCATGCATTTGTTACTTCTAGGCTTGACTACTGTAATTCCTTATTATAAGGTTGTCCCAATAGCTCTCTGAACATCTACAGCTGATCCAAAATGCTGCAGCCAGAGTACTGACGGGAGTTAGCAAGAGAGATCATATTTCTCCTATATTGGTTTCTCTTCATTGGCTTCCTGTTAAATCTAGAATAGAATTCAAAATCCTTCTTCTGACATATGAAGCTCTTAACAACCAATCTCCATCATATCTTAAAGACCTGATAGTACCATATTATCCTAGCAGAACTCTTCGCTCTCAGACTGCAGGCTTACTTGTTGTTCCTAGAATCTCTAAAAGTAGAATGGGAGGCAGAGCCTTCAGTTATCAGGCGCCTCTCCTGTGGAACCAGCTCCCAGTTTGGGTTCGGGAGGCGGACACCCTCTCTATTTTTAAGACCAGGCTTAAAACCTTCCTTTTTGACAAAGCTTATAGTTAGGGCTGACTGGGAGACCCTGACGGGGTGAGCTGGTGTTTTCATTTGCACAACTGACTTCCCCTCTTGATGTCCCTTTAGTTTGCCCCTAGTTATGCTGCTATAGGCCTAGGCTGCTGGGGAACCTCTCTTGATGCACTGAGCCCTTCTCTAACTACCTATGTATTTACTATATATACCATTATTGCATTACATTCACTCTGTTTCTTTCTGTGTCCTTTCTCCGAGTGTCCCTGGTCCCAGAGCTGGATGCTACAGATGTGTGGTTGTTCTCCCACCTCCAGCTGCCCATTTCCACCGATCTACTCTGCATTGCCCTTACTATACTTGATTTGCTCATCTACATATTTTTGAATTTACCACCAGCTATATATGTAGTATATTTAATGTCAGAGCCGTACACCATAGCAGTAAACTATAATTAGTTTCCATGTTAGTTGTACTTTGCATGTATCATCTGTCTTATCATGCATGTATTCTACTGTGTGTTTTATGGTCCTTGTGTCCCCCCCCACCTCTCTATCTCTACCTCTACCCCTCTATCTCCACCCCGCTACCTCTATCCCTTTATGTTAGAAGGTTTTTATATTTTTCATTAATAGTTGTACTGTGAACTGTGTTAACCCTGATTGTGATATATGATGTTTTCCTATATAAGCTATATTTTTCTAGTCTTTCTACTTTTCTACGAGAATATATCCACACCCACATTCATTTTACTCACTCCCATTTTTGTACTATTTGCATATCATTATCCTGTAACCCACCTGTATAAATAAAGAATGATAGGGACCACCTCTTTGTAACTTACACTAGAAGTGTCTCGTTGCACTGAGTGGGTTACCCTTGCTGCAAGTACAGAGAAGCCTCCGTGTCGTTCATCACAGCGGGCGGTTCCTGGTTGGAGAGTGAGCCGCCTAAGAGCGCTCCTCTCTGACACTCTATCTCTACCTCTTCTGTCCTTCTCAACCCGCCCGGCCAGCAGGCAGATGGATCCCCCCACATTAGAGCCGGGTTCTGCTCAAGGTTTTTTTCCCTGTTAAAAGGGTGTTTTCCTTGCCACTGTCGCCTTTTGGCTTGCTCTGGGGTTCAAGCATATGGGTTCTGTAAAGAGACAATTTGACTGTAATTGGCGCTATATAAATAAAATTGAATTGAATTGAATTGTGGTGTACTCATATATCCCAATTTAGGTCAACAATATAATTTCTTACCCGAGGCTCAAATGTATTTTGATATTATCGACTCTCTTGAACTTAAATGTGTGTTACTTAAGCATTTCAAGCAAGTTGATTACGTTGTTACTGCCTATTGTTTTGAACCTCTAACCTTGAATAAAAATACAATGCCAACCCTCCTTTTATATAAATATACATTTAACTAAAGCAAATACAAAGTGAGATGCTGCAACACTGGCAAGACCATTAATGATTCTGAACATGTCTGTAAAAAAGCAAGAAGACTATCTAAACATTTTATTAATGAGCCTAATAGCACAGATTTATCTAGGCATTAAACATTATACTACTTGCATATGTCGCATGTTGCATGATAAGTCATGTGTGAGGTCAGTGAATGATATGTGAACATTTGTAGGGATTACCACCAGCAGCATTTTGAGCTGAAGTTGACCCACAGCCAGGTCTAGTAGAACCAGGGAAAATGTTTTTAAAATTACCTGGAAACAGATATAATGTTGGAAACTTCTCCAGTAACATTTGACATTCACAGCACCAATATTTTTTCAACTTAGCCAGTTGAAGAAGCATATTTTACAAGCACCTTGTCCTCCGTCAGTTGTCACAGAAACTATAGGATTCTAATGCTGCCAGCATTCTGTCGCTGGCCTTCACTGGCCCTCAAAAAAGACATTGATTGCAGTGGTGTACTGAGCACTGCATTGGTGTGCCAGTGGACTTCTGAAGATGACGAATGACAACTAATTGTTGTTCAGATATTGTGGGGCAGTCCTGTTAACAACAGCTTTATGTTCATATTCCTTACTAAGCCCTAAAGTAAAATTATTTTTCATTTATAAACATTGAAACTATATGGTGCTGTTAGTGTCATGACTTCTGCCCTTCTTTAATTCATCTTTTGCCCTTCCCTTGTGTTTGAGTTTTGCCTCCCTGTCAGCATGTCTTTGTTCCTGTGTCCCCTGTTGTCCCACTGTTGAGCCATCCTGCACCTATGTTTTCCAGTCTTGTGTTATTTTTATAGTCATTGTCTGTTTTACTTTCCTCATGTATCTTTGGTTGTTTCTCTTCCTGTGTTTTCCCACCCCTGTGATTGTGTGCACTTCCATGATTATTTTCACCTGTATCTCAGTACCTTTGCCTCCCTTGTGTATTTAGTCTGTGTGCTTTCCCTCTGTGTTTGTCAGTTTGTCTCTTACCTTACCTGAGGTTTCTCTGAGTTTGTTTCCTGTGTTGATTGCCTGTGTTTTCCCTTTCACTTCTTTCCTTTGGTGGAATTGGTTTGGGGCTTTTACCTGCTTACTCTGATTCTTCAGCCTATTTTTTCTACATCAGTAATTTCCATAGAAGTACGCCTTTAGTTTTCTAAATGTGTCTGGTTGCTCGTAGTTTTTTTTTAAACTACCATTTTAAGTCATTATTTGACATCTGCAGTGAAAAGAGACAGTAAATGGTTGAGAAAAACATTGACCGCACAGCAGCGGACACGGACGTGAATAAGTGTGTGAGTCTACAACAGAACTTTTGTGAGCTTTCTTTGTACCTGAGACATTTTAGAGTTTTAGAAAGCTGATGGACTGTGAAGCAGCTGGTTACTCTGAACTCAATCATGTTTCTTTTACATCATGTGGACCAACGGGTGTGTGTGTGTGTGTGTGTGTGTGTGTGTGTGTGTGTGTGTGTGTGCCCATGTGTGTGTGTGTGTGTGTGTGTGTGTGTGTGTGTGTGTGTGCCCATGTGTGTGTGTGGGTGTGTGTGTGTGTGTGTGTGTGTGTGTGTGTGTGTGTGCCCATGTGTGTGTGTGTGTGTGTGTGTGTGTGTGTGTGTGTGTGTGTGTGTGTGTGTGTGTGTGTGTGTGTGTGTGTCCTGGCTTGGCTGTGATTATGTCCTGAACATGTGAGGCAGCAGTGCAGTTGACAGTGATGTGAAATGATGGTTCTTCAGCTCGTCTCTGGAGAGATGCCTACCAGGAACTGATAACTGCTCAGCTCTCAGCCATCTGCCTCAGCCCTCGCACACACTTCAGTTACACAGACGCGTTAACAGGCAGAGCACACACAGTGACTTACTTATGGATATTAACACACTTATCAGAAAGTTAATGCACAGATGTACTTACCTGACACACCCAGGTGGATGCATACAAAACACATTCTGATCTTGTGAGGACATTCATTCCCTGTATGCCATTATTCTGCCCTGATCACATCACCTTTTAAAATTATGATATTTTACTGCAATGTCCATTAATTCCAAATCTGTGCACTTATTTGCATCAACAAAGCATTATGACACTAAACTAGGGATGTGCTACATTTCAAGCATTTCACTTCATAAATGATTGAAAATTAGAGGGTATAAACGTGAGAAATTCTTCAGCTGCCGTGGTGATTGACTCAGCTGTGACAACTAGGTTGGCAAAGTGCACCCATTTACTGATCTCTGATGGTTATTAGCAAGAGCAGCATTCAGTCCACAGTGTCGCATCTTTAGCTAACCCTGTCTGTCATTTAGACCAAATTAATAAGACAAATGTTGTTGGCAGCAGGTCATTAACAAAATAACATTAAAGGATTTGATTTGGGCCAGTTAACTAAAGTGGCATCCTCATATATAAATGCACGTTTCAAATGAATGTCCAACCCTGTCTCCGCAAAATAGCATCCTATATGACTAAAGTGCATATTCCGCTATGTTTTAAGGGGAGTCAGAGACTCATGTCGAACTTTATTCTTCGACCTAAGTTTAATTTTCCTTTCTTCTTTAGGCAGTATTTGTTTTTTTCATGCAGTTTGGTGAGGTTTATGGAAAATATTATAATAAACCTTTTCACAGCATGTTTGAAGTTTCTCCTCCATTTTCTGGGTTACCAATCTGATGAGTCCTGTTTTATTTATTATATGATTGACTCGCTGAAAAGGACTGCAATAAATGGCAAAGACATGTATATCAATAATGTATTTGCGATATGATACAAACATAATCAATGCAATATTCAAACAAATGACATTTCAACCCTGTATCCACAAAACTAGGCTCCTATACCACTAAACTGCATTCTCAATTATGTTTTAAGGGAAACATATTTTTTTGCCTGATTATATTTGTAACATATCACAAATACATTTCAAATCACCGTGTCTTTGACATTTGTTGTATTTTTACTGTCGCTTCTTTTCAGCTAACCAATCACGTATTAGAAACGGCAGGACTTGTCACATTGATAACCATGAAAAGTGAAGGGAGGCATCAAACTTGTTGTGATAGGGCCATATTTTAAGCCAAATTGTACTATTTCCCTAAACATAACCAAGTTTCTGTTGAGTGATAGACCTATTGCTGACTGGGTAGGACTGTCATTGTTTTGCATTCTGGCATGACCCTTTAATACGCCAAGAAATGAGGAGATAACAAAAATGTCCTCACTGCAGACAGATTTGTCTCTTGTAGATGTGCAACAGATCCCAGGCACACTAAATGGATTCAAAGAGAAGATCTTCCTTTTTTCCATGTGGTGATCAAGCAGCAGTCCTTTGCCTGTCACTGCCTGGTTCACCCCCACTCTGACACCCTTCATTAAATGTGGAAGAGGAGACTCATGATATATTATCATGAGCTGCCGGCCTGCAGGTGCTAGACAGGGACTGATGGAGCACCTGAGCTGTAATAATCAGCCTCCACAGGATCATTTTGTTCCTTCCTGTTCTCTCAACCAGGGCCGGAGTGGGACTCATTTTCAGCCTGGTCTGAGGCATGAAAATGCCTCAGACCGGCCCACTTTAAATCATGACCTATTATTGTTCAAATCATGTAATTCTAACCTGATATGTTAAGTCTACAATAGCGCACTGTTCTGTAAAGCCTTGTAGTTCAGTGAATTTTTCTAAAATATTTCCTTTTCAGTACAAGTAAGGGTTGCTTTAAAAATAATCAGACTTATTTCATATTATTTTCATCCTATTACCTTTTTAATTGTGGGCTGTGTGTATTTACTATCTTACTTTTAATGATCAAAAATAAAATGGGTCACTACTATCATTTGGGCATAGAAAGTGGTTATACTGGAGCTAATGCTTGCTAGTTCACTCTGTTACAACAGCTCACCTCTTCCTTTACTGACAGGAGTAATCCCCTCATCACTACTGGCTCCTGGCTCTGCTTCTGACACTAAATCACATTTAAAAAATGGTCATATTTCTCAGCACAAATCCCCCCCCCCCCCCCCCCCCCCCTTTTTTTTTTTGACAAAGCCTTCTGATCAGTTCAGGTCAGTTTGATTAATGTAGCGTTGAATCATGTAGCATCTCAGGGCACTTTCATATACAGCAGGTCTACACCATACTTTTCATTATATTCATTCTAATAATATTCACTCAATGAGCTCCTACCTCCCACTCTGGACTTGTGTCCTCATGGCTAGTGCTTGGTGCTGGATTGTTCTTCTGATTCTGAGGGGCTACAAGACAAAGTTATGTGGTCGCATCATACTGTTATTTAAATTATATAATGTTATGTTATACACCACACAATCCATTGATTGATAATTAATTAACTTGAATGGTGATTTGCAGGCAAAGTTCCACATCTTCCTATACCCATTTCATCGTCCTCATTTGTCCTTTCAAGCCGCGAGCTAAAAAATCTACAATTTCAGCACATTTGGCTGCATGTGTTTCCAGAACTTTCCTCTTTTAAAATCTTGCCTTCTCTGTGCCACTCTTGCTCTTTCTATTTTCCATCTTTCAAACACCATTGCCTGTGTGCATGGATATGTTACATCAGGGTGCGTCTGCAAAAAAAAAAAAATAAGGAAAAAAAAAGCTGCCTGAGGCAGAGGCAGCCCAGGGACAGCGGTAGCAGCGTAATGATCAACCCAGTGCCATGACTGAACCATAGACTGCAGGGTTTCGTCTACATTTATTCAGGAGTGGCAGGCCGCTGTTCCTAAATCCTAGCCGCTGCTCCTTCAAATTTCTTTCTTTTATTTATTTTGTTATTGTTGCAAATACACCACCGCCGCATGTCTCCACCTTCACAGCACAGTCCTGCACTGTGGCGGGTACTCGCGGGTACTATGGTAAACTACAGATAATTATCTTGCTCAGTATCTACTCTTTGATACATTGGGTTAATACGACGTTAATTAGTCGCGAAAGCGCGGCCTTGAAAGTGACGTCACGTCCAGCACCCAGGCGCCAGGTCAGAGAGTCAGAGGAGTGTTGTCTTGGAAAATAGGGCAGCAACTTACCAGAGAAAAGTTATTAGCTTTAAATAACTCATAATATATCTTACAAGTTAAACAGACATTCTCTAAATATTGATGTCCAGCTAACGTTACATAACATATCGGTAGCTTCAGTTAATTGGGCCCGGTGCCAACTCAGTGTTGCTAATGTGAGTAAACTATTGATAGCATTAAGCTAGTATCTACACACCATGTATGAATAACTGCTGACAGCATTTTCAGATGAGCTTGTTCAAATATTTTTTATTTTTATTTTTTTTTAACATTCTGTCTTTAAAAAGCCATTTTCAACAGGTCATACAATAAATAGGTTGTACAAGTAAAATCTGCAGTCGTGTCATTTGTTTACGTTGCCACGGCTCCCTGAAGAGCCTGCCGCTGCTGCTGAAAAAAATCCTAGAGGAAACACAGGACTGTATATAAAGAGTATATTTTAGTATAGTTTATATAGATTATATAGAGAGTTTATATAGAGTATAGTTTATATACAGTCTATGAGTCTATGGACTGAACACACACACACACACACACACACACACACACACACACACACACACACACACACACACACACACACACACACACACACACACACACACACACACACACAGAATGGTGAACACCGGCCCTCGCGGCCCAAACATCAGACCAGCCCGCCGGGAATTGTCCCGGTTCTCCCGATTGGCCACTCCGGGCCTGCTCTCAACTCTTTTCTCTTCTCTGTGACTTGACTCTTTTTCTCACCCTTTTCTATGAAGCTTTCCACAGTATTTCTCCCACATGTTACCCTTCCACCAAATTCCTTTGCATCATTCTCTTTTGCTTCTCTGTCTGCAGCCCTCCATTGCTACCAATCTGTTCTCGATGATGTTAGTAGTTTAATTTGCCTGTCTCCTTTCTCTATTTTGTATTTTGTCTGCTTTAACCATCCTTCTGTGAACTTGCTGTAATGCAGACCTGAGTGATTGCAAGGCATGCATATTAAATCACTGTCTCACTGCTGATTAATGTTAAAGGTTCATGACTGAACTTTTCAATTATGGTGAAAACATGGTGTTGGTTGCATAAACTACAAGGTAAGCCAATGGAAAGGTTAGCCATTGTCGTGGTTTTAATGTCTTAATGATTTCATAATATCATTTGAAGGCTGGTGTATCTCATCTGACAAAAATAAAAAAAATATTCTCAGACATGGTTTGCTACTAGTAAACAAAGTCCCAAAAGGTTACATTTTTTTTTATCTTGTGCGCACAAATGCACAAGGTAATTATCTTGTGCACATAAAGTAATTAACTTGTTCCCACATGATAAGTAACTTCTTGTGCACAGAAGACAATTAGTTTCTTCCCACAAGTTGACAAGAGGGTGGAGAGTAAAAGCAAAAAACTAAAATAATGTGGTTGCATAAATATGCACATCCTTATACTAATACTTTGTTGAAGCTCCTTTTGATTGTATTACAGCACTCAGTCTTTTATGCCAGCATGGCACACCTTTACTTGGCAATATTTGCCCGCTCTACTTTGCAAAAACACTCCAAATCTGTCAGATTGCGAGGGCATCTCCTATACATATCCCTCTTCACCCCACAGATTCTCAATTGGATTCAGGTCTGGACTCTGGCTGGGCCATTCCAAAACTTTAGTTTTCTTCTGGTGAGGCCATTCTTTTGTTGATTTGGATGTAGCTTTGGGTTGTTGTCATGCCGAAAGATGAAGTTCCTCTTCATGTTCAGCTTTCTAGCAGAAGCCTGAAGGTTTTTTCCAGCACTGACTGGTATTTGAAACTGTTCATAATTCCCTCCACCTTGACTAAGGCCCCAATTCCAGCTGAAGAAAAACAGCCCCAAAGCATGATGCTGCCACCACCATCTTTCACTGTGGTTATGATGATCTTTAAGTGATGTACAGTGTTATTTATGCACCAAACATACCTCCTGGAATTATTCCCAAAAAGTTCAACCTTGGATTCATTCGATCATAACACATTTTCCCGCATGCTTTTGGGAGACTTCAAATGTGTTTTTGAAAAATTTGTCCAGACTTGGATGTTTTTCTTCATAAGAAAAGGCCTCCATCTTGCCACAGTACCCCATAGACCAGATATATGAAGAATATGGGAGATTGTTGTCACATGTAGTACACAGCCAGTACTTGTCAGAAATTCCTGCAGCTCCTTTAATGTTGCTGTCGGCCTCTTGGCAGCCTCCCTGACCAGTTTTCTTCTCGTCTTTTCATCAGTTTTGTCCAGTTCTTGGTAATGTCACTCTTGTACCATATTTTCTTATTTTTTGATTATGACTGTCTCCACTGTGTTCCATGATATATCTTTTGTACCCTTCTACTAACTGATACATTTTAACAATGAGATCCCTCTGATGCTTTGGAAGCTCTCCGTGGACCACAGCTTTTGCTATAAGATGCATCTAAGAAAATGTCAGGAAAAGCCCACTAGAACAGCTGAACTGTGATGACATGAATAATGGCAGGTATGAACTGACTCTTATTTTACATGGATTTGAATGTGATTGGTGAATTCTGAACACAGCCACATTCCTAGTTATAGTTATATGCACACTTATGCAACCACATTATTTTAGTTATTTATTTTTACTTCATCCCTCAAAAGATTTCGTTTTTTTTTCCAATTGAGTTGTAGAGGTTATAGGTCACATTGAAGGAGGAAAAAGTTCGGAAATTATTTATCTAACGGGTGTGTAGACTATTTATATTCACTGTGTGTCTTTGCTTCATTGTACTTACATGTATATGAACTAGTCTTTAACACCAGTTTGAAAAGGGGTAATTAAAGGGTAACATTTGAGTAAATTGAGTAACACTGTGGGTAATGCAGGTGTCAGGTCTGTTTCCTTCTGTGTCCTTTCTCCGAGTGTCCCTGGTCCCAGAGCTGGATGCTTCAGATCTGTGATTGTTCTCCCACCAACTGGCCTAGTCTCCATCTGTGGATGCTGCTGCTGACCTTCCTCCAGCCCACTGCTTCCAGCTGCCCATTTCCACCAATCTACTCTGCATTGACCTTACTATACTTGATTTGCTCATCTACATATTTTTGAATTTACCACCAGCTATATAGGTAGTACATTTAATGCCAGAGCCGTACACCATAGCAATAAACTATAATTAGTTTCCATGTCAGTTGTACTTTGCATGTATCATCTGTCTTATCATGCATGTATCAAATTGTTCCTTGTCCCCCCCACCTCCCATCTCTCTACCCCTCTACCTCTATCTCTACCCCTCTACCTCCATCCCTCTATCTCTACCTCTCTACCTCTTCTGTCCCTCTCAACCCGCCTGGCCAGCAGGCAGATGGGTCCCCCCACATTAGAGCCGGGTTCTGCTCGAGGTTTTTTTCCCTGTTAAAAGGGTGTTTTCCTTGCCACTGTCACCTTTTGGCTTGCTCTGGGGGTCAGGCATATAGGTTCTGTAAAGCATCTTGAGACAATTTGACTGTAATTGGCGCTATATAAATCAAACTGAATTGAATTGAATTGAATCAGGTTTTGGCAAGGAAAAGAATGTGGGGAATAAAAAATTCAGTATCTGTGGTTCTGCTGCACTGATTCAAGATCTTTTGTTTTAGGATTGCTAAACGTCATTATCATCACTCCCCACTCTGTGGTTTTGCAGCATTGAGTTTAATCCTTTGTGTTTTTTACTTCCATCTTCAGTCTGACAGTTGTATAGAATTGCAACGGTAAAGCGACGATGTGATTCCCCACTCTCCTCTTTAGCTGCATTGATTTAGATGCTTTGTTGTTGTTGCTTTTTTGTTTAATTTTTTGAAAGACCCTCTCTGGTAGAAATCGCATTTTTTTTTACCTTGTTAAAATGTCCATGTGGAATTTTAAAGAGAAAAACGATTGCAAAAAGCAGACAGTGCTTTGGCTGAGTATTTCTGAGTATTTTCTTAAAACTGCATGTTGGTTTTTAAAATGCAGATTCTGACTTCCAGGGTTTCATATGTAAAAAACCTAAAGGAAACAATCCTTTAGGTTTAGCTTGCAGGGTGGAACTTTCTGTATCATTTTTCTTCTATTGGTTTGTTGAACTGAATTTGTACAGCCAAATCACTCCATTATTACTTTGTGTAGAGTACAGTAGTTTTACAGTGATTGAACAGAGTCTTGAGTGAGCTGCTGTGCTCAAGCTGCAGTGAGCGGCGGAGGGATGTGTAGAAAGAGACAGGAACTTCATAAAGCTGCACATTCCAGTGCAAGCGACAGTGTAGATCTACATCTGAGTCATTAATGGCAAGAAGGGATAACTTTCACAGAAAAAACTTATAAATATGTAACTGTGACATACAGAGATTAGCTTTTAGGGGACAAGTTTTCAGCCTGACAGATTTTTAGCATTGTCAGTGTACAGGGTGTCCCTGCAGTCTGAACACATAGGAAGTCTCATTAACAATATATTTGTGACCTCCACAGATTAAATATGGCTTTGTCAAAAGAAGATAAAGTTGAACTGATTCTTCTCAGAGGATGTGAAGGATGGACATATTGAAAGATAGCAGATGAGTTTAATGCACATCATCCACGGAGGATTCCACTTGGATTTTCTATGGTGGCGAAGTTGGTTAAAAAATTTAAAGAAATGGGCAGTGTCGTGGACCCATTCTGGACAACCAAATGTATCAGCCGAAACTAAAGAATTGTTCATGGCTGAGATTCATGCTAGCCCCAAAAAATCAGTTCCCTAGCCCTAGCCTTATCTTTCAATATGTCCATCCTTCACGTCCACTGAGAAGTACCAGTTCCACTCTTTCTTCTTTTGACAAAGACATATTTAATCTGTGGAGGCAAAACAATTGTAGTTAATGAGATTTCCTATGTGTTCAGACTGCGGGACGCCCTGTATTTGTGAAGAGGCTGTACAGATATAATCCCTTCCCCCTGCTGTACCAAGCTTGATGTTTCTTTGGAGGAGTGATTGATATTTAGACAGTAAAAGCTAAAGCATGTCTTGTGCAGTCTTCATTTGTCTAATAATCTAACTAACTAAAATAACTCTGAGATACAGTACTTTGCCGTACTTTTGAACTTACAAACGACCTGATTTAGAATATAATAACAGATCATTTGCGGTCTGTATAAATCCACGTTTCTCTTTAGCACCAAAACACTGAGATTATTTTTTGCCATAAATGTCTATTTTCCCCAAACAATCCTCACATTCAGAGCACAATGTTTAATATGGAATGATGACAAGAAAGTGAAAATAAGAACAGATGGTGCTACCTGGAGCTTTGGGTTCCTCTGACAGACTGTAGACATTCTCTCACTGAATGTCTCTCCGCTGGTTTGGAAAATGACGGGAAGCAGATGCAGTTCCAGGCTGGGCTTTCCAAAGGCTGACAGCAGACATGATCATTATGACCTTTTGGTAATAATCACACATTGTGGTCCGTCTCTCATTCCACTGCTTGCTGTGGTGAGGGAGGACCTCTAATTTCTGTATCATGTGTCTGACCATAATTTCAGTCCATTAAACCTGCAATAAATGTCCCTCACCATGCCTTAATGAGCTGCTGGCTTTCAGAGGAGACATTTTCTGTCCCAAGGTGGTCTGAACTCAGTTTTAGCCTTTTCTGTCCTGAATTCCTGCCTGAGTTCCAGGCAGGAGTCATATCAGCCCTCTAACACAGAATGAATCAGCAGTTTAAACAACCATAACTGATCTTGTATGTACTGCAAATCATCCTTCCTTCACAATTTGTAAATTGTGCTGTTTTGTTGTTATGCTGAACTAAGCTTATTGTCTACTACCTCCAGTAACACATTAACAGTGCGTTCCCAAAAATGTTTACCTCTTTATCTTGCTCATGGTGCCAAATACTAACATAGTAAACGCACTGCAAGGTTAGTGCATTAGATGCCATAAAATCAAGTGATATTGACTGTACAATGACTGAGAATATTTTTGGTCAGAGATAGTCTGATGTACACTATTGTTCAAAAGTTTGGGGTCACCCAGACAATTTCATGTTTTCATGAAAACTCACTTTTATTCATGTGCTAGCATAATTGCACAAGGGTTTTCTAATTATCAATTAGCCTTTCAACACCATTAGCAAAGTAGCAAAGTATTACAAACTAGCATTAGAACACAGGAGTGATGGTTGCTGGAAATGGGCATCTGTACCCCTATGTAGATATTCCATAAAAAATCAGTCGTTTCCAGCTAGAACAGTTGTTTACCACATTAGCAATGTCTACATTGGATTTCTCATTCATTTAATGTTATCTTCATTGAAAAAAATGCTTTTCTTTCAAAAATGAGGACATTTCTAAGTGACCCCAAACTTTTGACTACTAGTGTAGGTCTTTAAGAAGGTAACCCAAGGACCTAAATGTGTCTATCCCACTTAATGATGCAACATACAAGATCAGATTTTATGTTGTAGCCACACATACATAAATGGGAATCTCTTGTTATTAAAACTGACAGAAGATTCAGACCCATGAAGGTAGCTCAGCTGTATTTTATTATGCATGCAGTGTGCTCAGGCTGAAGGTCCATGACATGTTTTTATCTGACACCAGCAAAACACTCAGCCTGTGTTGTTTTTTGCCTGTTTAGCTTCATTCGCACACACACACGCACGCACGCACGCACGCACGCACGCACGCACGCACGCACGCACGCACGCACGCACGCACGCACACACACACACACTGAGCCTCTGTCCTTGCTGCTTCTTCCTTGTCATCCTCTCTCTCATGTCTCTGTATACATAGTGCAGGTCAGGATTTACAAAGGCAGAGATTCAGCTGTGGCAAATACATAAAGTAACCTTCTTTGTGTGTATGTGTGTGTGTGTGTGTGTGTGTGTGTGTGTGTGTGTGTGTGTGTGTGTGGGTGTGTGTTTGTGTGTGTTTCCTCTCTGAACATTACTGAAGCTCTAAGGCACTTTCTGCACCAGATGCTAGTTTCCATCCCTTTGTCACATATGTTGTTTGATCTGGAGAAAAAAACCATCCACACACTCAGATAGTAAACCTTTCATTGCTTGAAATAAACACAACCCCCATGTGGTGAATTTTAAATCAGTACTGTAATTACTCTTTTTTAATACATTAAAATGTATACCCCTTTTTTTTTTTTGCCAAAGAGAACAGATAAAAACACCCATTGTACATTAAATGTAACTCCACAAATGGCAGGAAACAGTAGGAGGCAGTAACAGATACACATCACCTCAGAGCAGTACTCGCACTGAAAAGATACATAAAAGATTAACATTTTTTTTGTTGTTGTTTTCAAATGGCAAAAGCATGATTGAAGTTTTCCAGAATCAGATCAAAACGGGAAACATGAAACCACCAATACAATATAGAACTCAGACCGGCTGTGTCTGAAAAGTGTCAGATCACTATTTTGTGTACTTTTACACTTATATTTCTTATATACAGTAGTCACATATATGATCAAAAATATCAGACCAGAGAATTTTTTTTCATCTACTGTGCAGTAACAGAGCTATATTTCTGCACACCAGACATCAAATTTAACACTAACTATGAGGTTTAAGTGCTGACTTACAGCTTTCAGGGTATTTGAAGGATTAAAACAGAAAAAAAAAACCTGGGGGGGCAGTATGAATTGTTGTTCTGTTGGCTTAAAGGGATATGCATTCAGAGCGGTACAAGTTCTACACGGTTGATTGGCCATGGATGTGATCACCCTCAAATTAAAACTGAGAGTCAACCTTTTAAAGGATAAGGCTGTGGTGTATTTTTCTTATTATCAACACATCCGGAAAAGACGTCAATGTACTAATCCTCTTTAAACTTCCTGACTTCCCAACAGCCTCTTGGGGACACACAGTTTGCCACAAGCCGATTTGTTCCAAATGAAGAAGTAAATGTTTGAAAACTGGTCAAGCATATATGGTTTATCTTTTATTAAGCTTAAAAAGCTTAGTAATTTCTTAAAATAGCCAGGTACTGTAGCTTTCAGCAAGTGTTACTCAAACAGGAATAAATAGTGTTTTTGTCAGGGACTGTATTCAGCTGTGAATTTATAGACTGCTGAGTATTTCCAGCTGGTTCAAAACAAATTACAGTGTGGGCACATAGAATTCACTATAACACCCAGCTGTGTGAAACAAAACAGCAGTTAAGTCTGATTTGTATGAATTTGTTGTTGTCAGTTATTTTAAATACATGCACACGAATAAAAAGTCATCACAAAACTGTCACTATATTAACTTTGACACTTAGAGAGAAACTAATTCTCAGTCCTCTTTCAGACCTGCATTCTTTTCCATTAATCCGATGGAATCTGAATGTACAGACTCAGCCAAAATAATTTATTCACACATTAGAAAAAGAACGTCAGTCAAAATAATGTATACACACATTAGAAAAAGAACAAAGTCAGCCAAAATAATGTATACACACATCAGGAAAAGAAAAACTTGCCTGTGGGGGACCCTAAAGGATGTTGTGTATCGCAGGAAACCGACTATATGGGTGGCTGTCAGACAAGAAATTGAAAATGCATGTGCAGCAATCCCATTGGACGTTTTGGCCAACGTTACCCAAGCAGTAGTTCGCTGTACACATAAATGTCTGGAAGCCACTGGCCACCACTTTGAGCACCTCTTGTAATTGTAGAGGCCAAACGTAACATGTATTAATCTTGTGATGTCTGAATAAATTTGGGATTGAAATATTTATGCAAGGCTGCACAGTGGCGTAGTGGTTAGCACTTTCACCTTGCAGCAAGAAGGTCCCTGGTTCGCGTCCCGGCTTTCCCGGGATCTTTCTGCATGGAGTTTGCATGTTCTCCCTGTGCATGCGTGGGTTTTCTCCGGGTACTCCGGCTTCCTCCCACAGTCCAAAAATATGCTGAGGTTAATTGATCATTCTAAATTGCCCGTAGGTGTGAATGTGAGAGTGCTTGTTTGTCTTTGTATGTGGCCCTGCGACAGACTGGCGACCTGTCTAGGGTGTCCCCTGCCTTCGCCCGAGTCAGCTGGGATAGGCTCCAGCCCCCCCCGCGACCCTAGTGAGGATTAAGCGGTGTATAGATAATGGATGGATGGATATTTATGCAAGTTTTTCCTTTTCCTGATGTGTGTATACATTATTTTGGCTGTATTTGCTTCGTGCCTGTCAGAACACCCTGGTTACTTTTCTGTAAAAGTTGTCACATCAATTGTACTAGGTTGGACCTAGTAAGATATATACTGAACAACCACAACATTAAAACCACTAACGAGTAATTTAATAACACTGTTAATAAGATATTTGCAGTGCTGGGAGACCTTGGATTCTGACATTAATATGGATATAATATTGACACGTACCACCCAATTAAACAAATTGTAGACCACGTACACCCGTTCATTACAATGGTATTGACAGATGCCAGTGGCCTCTTTCAGCAGGCTAAAGGTCCCTGTCACACTGCCAACACTGTTCAGGAATGACTCGACCAAACACAAATCTCCCCTGATCCCAATTCGATTGAGCATCCACAGGATGCAACAGAGCACACTTGATCCAATGAGGCCCAAAGCCTCTGCTGCCAAGATCCCGATGCCAGACACCACATGACAACCCCAGTGGTCCTCTTTCCATGGCCTGAAGAGTCAGAGTTGTGTTGGTATCACTACTGGAACCTACATAATATTAGGCAGGTGGTTTTAATGTTGTGGCTGATAAATAGCAATAAAGCTGTATACTGCGGCAAACCCAGTACAGCTGTTAAATGCAGTTGGACAAAGTCTTAAGTTAGGTATGTGGATACAAATAAGCTGATTAGAATAAAATTTCTCTGATATGGCCGGCAAAATAAAAGAGGTGATATTTAGTTTCCAGACACAGCCCACAGCATGGAGAGGGAGAGGTATTTGACTATTGGTATCAAAACAGGCACTAGTACTATAAGATGTCTGTTCGTGGCACAGAGTAGGAATCTCTCACTGAAGACGAATCACTTATCTTAAAAGGACACACAGTTTAAACTCCCATGTGCTGTGATACTGCACCATACATTCATCCATGGATTAAATAACTTTACAATACAACACAGATACAGACATCTCTATTTCATGGTTTAAGGTGACTTCTCTTTTAAGCTCAGAATCAACATATCACATTCTGAAGGAGATTCACCAAAGAGACCACTGGAAATGTTGACATTTGTACAAGATGAGGAAAAATGTAGTTTAGGTAGTTTAGAATGTTTTCACAAACCAACAATACTGAGCCTGACTGCAGCAACACAAATTTCAGCATTTATATTTTGCATACTGCAGCTTTGTTTGTTTATACATTTGCAGGTTTCATAGGCTTTAAGCCTTCTTATACACTGACACATCTGTCTGTCATTTTCTGTGGCTAAAGCATCATTTAAATGTGTACATTCTTAGAAACAACATTTTTGTCAGTGAAGTGCTATGCGATTGATACATCAGTGATTATAAGCACATTGAATGACTTGTGCGATACTTTTAGGTCACTGTAGCAGATAAGTACACCAGTCTGGTTTCACCCTTCACACACTCGAGGATGCACCCATGTCACTGATTTGTATATTTTCACTCTGTTTAGTGATGAGACCTGTAAGCCCATATGATACATTATGTGTGTGTGTGTGTGTGTGTGCGTGTGTGTGTGAGAGACGTGTGCATCAGTGCGTGTTTGGTTGCCCTCTCCACTTCTCTACTGTAATTAGCATGATTTGAGAGCGAGGGATGGATAGAAACACAGGAAGCGATGGTGCTGATGAGGCTATTCACTCTGCTGTGTAGTCTGCTGGGCGCCTCTCTTCAGCAACAAGCTGACATCTTTTGTCTCCATTGCTACAGCTCTCCTCAGCTGTGTGTGTGTGTGTGTGTGTGTGTGTGTGTGTGTGTGTGTGTGTGTGTGTGTGTTTGAGAGGCAAGGAAGAGCGAGAGAGAGCCTTCTGTATGCTTATTTAAGGAGCACTCATTGAACAAAGTTGATTACACATTCATTAAAGCCCTAGTCACCCGCTCACCCGCTCCACTTGACCCATCCAAGTGATGGGCGGATGAGGGAACATGTGGATTATTCCTGGCTCGCTGGTTATGATTAGGGCACTGCAGTCAATTTGAAAATAAATAAATAAAAACATGATGAGAGGGGTTTTTGGAGTGTGTGTTCACAGTGCTCACTCTACCTCTACATCTCTGTCTATTTCAGACAGCTGATGCTACGTTGTAATGCAAACCATAGACATGTTCTACCATATCACAAGCGTCATTTTTGATATGGTAGAACATATCCAGTTACAGTGGAATGAATTTCTCTAAACCAATGGTTCAGTCACATCCTCTGCATGCAGGTATATTTATCTACCGGTGAAGGTTGTCTCTGTGAGAAAACTGTAAACACTCGGAGCATGTGAAGAAGACTCCTGCACGTCATCCCCTTATTGCAAGCTGACAAGATTCATCTCAAAGGGCACAAGGTGATTACTGTTGTAGGACATAAGACAGAATTGCAGTCTTCTCTAATCTGTGTTTCCATATCATATGTTTAGGCACATTTCAAGAAAAAGTTAATGGAAACAGTTTGGCGAGAGAGTTTTACACTCTCTTTAGGTGTTTTTTGAATATATGTTAGTTATTTCTGCTTCTTTTGTTGCCTCACATGTGACCAGTATGAAACATATATAGCACAATAGCAGCTGACATGAGAGAATAATTAAACTTCCCAATTGAAAACAGTTGTAACTGTCCAACAGACAGTAATTTTGAGATTCATACTTTCAAGTTGGTATTATATTTTGTTATCATTTCACAAGTGTTTGAGTTCATAAGGTTAATTCAAACTAACTAAAAACGCAATAAATAGGATGTTAAGAAAGGTAATCTTGAAAACGTACACCTTCAAAAACCAATGTTTGGCTTAAAATCTAACGCTGTTTTACAATGTTCATTTGATGTAATATGAAACAAGTCACATGACCACAGTTTAGTTACAGGCCACGTGTGTGGGATTGTGGGTCAGATGCAAAACGGCCTCAGAGGGAAAACGCCAACATTGCCAGAGAGGAAAAGATGTGGCCTAAAAAACCTAACTATTCTGCACGGTCTGAGAGGTGTACACGGTAATTGTGACTTTTAACTTTTATTTGTTCCATATTTGTTGCCATTATTTGTTGAAGTGCTTTGTATGGGTAGTTTAATACAGTGTTGTCGCAAGCTAGCATATGGGACCTGTCTCACCACAGAAACTAGCTTGAAAGACTTTGGAATCCATCTAATTAGACATGCGTTTGTGAAATTTTGTGTATTTCTGAAATGTCTGTATGTCTTTATTTTCATAGTTTTCACGGTGTCAGCTAGTGAAGAGCAGATTAATGTTAAAACACATCTGTATGCGTGGCCTTTATTATATCAGACCAGAGTACTTACAACAGTTGTTTAGATCCTCTATCATGCTGCAGACTACAATATATGAGCAAGGAGGTCAAAGTGTAATATTAAATATCATTATGAAGTAATGTCTTAATTGTATACATACTGCATGAAATTATATACATTTTGCAAGGACAGCTGTAGTGCATACTGAAAGGAAAGGAAAATGTTTGTGATTTGGAACACTGTGCTTGATTTTTTCTGGTTTCTACTACTCTGTTAATTACAGCCTTGAGTAATGTAGTCTATACCACCACCCTCTGACAACATCATGCTGCCTAGTTTGTTTCAAAGCAATTGATATAAACAAGCTTAATTCCCAATTTATTTGGTCTACTTTTTTTTTATAACATTACAATAGTTTGCTTCATATTTGCTTGACAGCACAACTTGTGTAGCTTTACCTCTTCAGATCAAACAAAAACAGAGGAATCGTTCCTCATGAGCTCTTAGACATGGATCATGCAACAAGAGGCCACTCAAAAACATCAATTTGTTTTGAGGATTCATATGTAAAAAGGTTGGGGGTGACTAGCTGTCAGTTGTTACCAATAGTTTGACCCCAGCAGGAATAAGCTCCAGCTGGGCCAGCTGGCTCTAACCACAGTGTGACTGGGTGCTCTCAGGTCAGTAAAGGGCACAGATTGTGAACTGCAAAAAGAAAAACTAAATGTACACCTAATGGCAAGTGTATTAATACTACCTCTATAGGAGGTCTGCAGTCAGCTACATAGGAATGTGGAAGTATTACTTTTTCATACATGTTACCCCTTCAGATGTCGTCCTGTACGTCCAACAGGCAAATATATATAAATCATATTAGATATTAAAACTAAATGAAAAAAGTCAATAAAAAATGATGTTTAACTTTATGTCAGCAAAAACAAAGAACACACACATTGTACAGTCTGTGTGTGAGACATTAAGGTGTCAGTATTTGGTGTGTGTGATGCAAAGGAACATTTTAAAGTCAAACTACATTAGAGGAATATACATCAGATCACAACCAAATGTGATACCCCAACAAACGTTGTTAGGGCTGAGGTTGTACTTTGAAACTTCATGGCACAACATAATCTGCTGATGGCTGTCGTGGAACACCTGACTGAACACACAAATGTTGATTTATTTTTTATATTCTCGATTTTATGTATACATCTGTAATCAATTTAAATGGGGGGGGGTTGTACACTTTACATCCATTCTGTTTGCTAGGTCAGTTTTCCATTTTAAATAAATGTTGTACACTCTGTGCACATTTTGTGCTGAGATCGTGACTATAAAAGTTAACTTGGCCACTGTACCTCAGTGAAAGTATGTATCTATATATTTCATATTAAATAACAAGCAGATGTTGATTATTGTGATTTGGCAGGTCTGTGGTGAAGCTATTCCTGTGAACACTGTGAATCGCTGTCTTAGCCAATGTTACTGTATTAGAGTAAAGAGTAGGCAACTATATCAGTCACAGCGCAAGTGATGTTATCTGTAGTGAATGTAGGATGCACTCACTCAGCACTGTACAGTACCTTGATCAAAAGTAGAGATCAACCGATTATTGGTCGGGCTGATTATCGGCGCCGATATTTGGAAATTTGTCGTATATCGGCATCGGCCTTTTTTTAATCCGACGGGCCGATACGAAGAAATCAATTTAAAACTGGGTTATTTCGGCTCAGATGCAGCCGCGCCTCTCTCTCTCCTGCCTTCTGTCTCCAGCACTATCCACCCCCCGCACTCTGATTGGTTAAGCTGCAGAGGCAGAGCCTCTGAAGCAGAAGCTGTCCACACACACACACACACACACATAGCAGAGAGGAAAGTTTTCTCATGGGAGAAGCTCCAGAGAGAAAACACGTGTTGAAGGTTAACGCAGAAAACTCTTACGAAACTGTAATAAACATCTCAGTGCTCTACATCTCACAACTACTACTAACATTACAGTGAGCAGTAGAATAACATAAGAGCGGAGTAAACATTAGCGGCAGCTCTGCTAACTGTACTACCTCCCGACATGTCTGTGAATTACTTAATCCTCTGCGTAATCGAACAAAGCAGGAAGATGAAGCGTCGATGAGTCTATCTTTAAATTTGTGTCGAAAGTGTGGATTTTGAACTTTCTACCAGTTTTTGAATCGTGTTGATCGGCCAAGTAAAACCAAAGTTATGATCAATAATAAACGCTATACTTTTGAGCAAACTTTAGGTGAGCCCATTTCGTGCGTCATTGTATGGTGAACGGCTAAACGGGAGATTCTGTGAAGCCTTCTGTAGCCGACACAAAAACAATCAGAAACATCAGCGGGAGTTACGTGTGAAAAACAAACAGCTCTGAGACTCCCCGCTGGGAGCACCTGGGACAAAGACACTCAACGCTTGCAGCGGCTCGGGGATGGACAGAGACACTCTGACTGGGAGCAGCTGGGGGATGGACAGAGACACTGACTGGGAGCAGCTGGGGGATGGACAGAGACACTGACTGGGAGCAGCTGGGGGATGGACAGAGACACTGACTGGGAGCGGCTGGGGGATGGACAGAGACACTGACTGGGAGCGGCTGGGGGATGGACAGAGACACTCTGACTGGGAGCGGCTGGGGGATGGACAGAGACACTGACTGGGAGCAGCTGGGGGATGGACAGAGACACTGACTGGGAGCGGCTGGGGGATGGACAGAGACACTGACTGGGAGCGGCTGGGGGATGGACAGAGACACTGACTGGGAGCAGCTGGGGGATGGACAGAGACACTGACTGGGAGCGGCTGGGGGATGGACAGAGACACTGACTGGAAGCAGCCGCACAGACATGATCCCAGTGACAGCGTCTCTGTGTTACTGGTAAGAGAGTGGAATATTTTAGAAATACACAGAGGAGAGATGGCCAAAGTGCGGATTTGGAACTTTCTATCATTTTATTTAGTCAGGGGATAGTTATAACTCTTTGGGAGAGCAGCTCTCAGCTCCACTCAGACAGCAGCACGTCCTTCACTGGCTTTGGCTACAGATCACTGTCTCTGCCAGACACAGAGAAGACACAAGATGCACAGAAAATGAAGACTCTGCTTCAGATGTAAAACAATAATAATAATAATAATAATAATAATAATAATAATAATAATAATAATAATAATAATAATAATAATAATAATAAATAACAACAAACGTATTCCGGCAATGGAGAACACCAGGACTCCAGATTCTCCCCATGGTCATAAAGCCCGTTTTCTATTGTTTTTGCCATTGTAGAGACTGTGGTGGACAGAAAAAGTTTTTTTTGGAGTGGCACAAATTCATTTATGTAAAATTTTATTGTGACTCCTGATGATTTTGTAAATAGTTGTGCAAAAGCGCCTAAAAATTTCCTGCATTTTAGTGCAAATAGTGGTATATAACTGTGTTGACTGCTAAATTTGCACATTATTTTATTACATAAACAATTTATATTTGAATTCTAAGTTCTGAAACGGATTCTTTACACATGTTTATGGTGTCCACAGTAAAAAAAAATCTAACTTTTTCCTACTTAGACTTTGTATTTTTTTCTGCAATTTTAGGTCATACATTATATCAAAAATGTATAAATAATTGTAGAATCACACAGGTGAGGTTGTGCTGAAAAAAAGACACCAAGCAAAGCAAGATCAACAGTTTTTAAGGTAAAATATAAAGGTAAAATCAGAATTAGTCAAAAATGGGCCTCAGTCAAATTGTCCCCCCAGATTCCTAAGGGTTAAAACAAAGATAAGTCATTATAATTATATTTAAATTTTACTTTATTTACTGTGGAAAAATTTCAAGGAGCTATTTATTTAAGCTTTTATTCAACTTTATAAGAGATGCTTCTGAGTCTAGGAAATCCATGCACTTCTGGAGCTATTATTTTCTATTTGTTTGATTAAATAAACATGCTTCAGGCATTTAAACAAAGTACATTGTTTGCATTATTCTAATTGTTTTACGTCAATTTTTACACTTTTACGGCAAATGCATATCGGCTCCAAATATCGGTTATCGGCCTCCTTGAACCACTAATAATCGGTATCGGTCCTGAAAAACACATATTGGTTGATCTCTAATCAAAAGTGATCAGAACAGTGTATTTCAAATGCCAGATATATTTCAAACAAAAGATATTATTTACAGAATAATACTGCTGGGTCCCACAAACTAGTACCTGTCCCACTGTATTAGGTTCTGCAACATGACACCTGACACAAAGAAACCCTGGTTGTGAACCAACTCACTGTAGAAACAAGAGTAAAAATCAGCTACAGAACAGGGGGGGGGGGGGGGGGGGGGGGCGGGAGCCTATCCCAGCTGACTCGGGCGAAGGCAGGGGACACCCTAGACAGGTCGCCAGTCTGTCGCAGGGCTACATACAGAGACAAACAAGCACTCTCACATTCACACCTACGGGCAATTTAGAATGATCAATTAACCTCAGCATATTTTTGGACTGTGGGAGGAAGCCAGAGTACCCGGAGAAAACCCACGCATGCACAGGGAGAACATGCAAACTCCATGCAGAAAGATCCTGGGAAAGCCGGAACGCGAACCAGGGATCTTCTCGCTGCAAGGCGAAAGTGCTCACCACTACACCAGCCCCGCTTCTTGATAATTCTTCAGCATATACAACTACTGTGTCTCTGTATTTTTAAATGCCATAACAGATCAAGTCCCGTCCTGAAAAATGCACAAGACTTGAAGTATTGTTTCACATTTGAGGTATATTTTGTGTCTTTTGCAGTCTGTAGAATATCAACTAATGACAATATTTATAGCAAACTGAATTTACATGTTAAAACACCAAGTGATCAGAGCAGAGGTATACGTCTGTCTCCAAAGATAAAGCTACATGTCCTGTTTGTGTCCCTTTAGGCTTGGCGACTGGATGTTTTCTGCCAAAATGCACCTTGGAAACTGTAGTTAACTTCTGTGTTGAAAATGTTATGTGTACAAGCTCCAACCTTTGACTTGATGAAAAAAAACATTTTGCATTGCAACTACTAATTACTTGGATTAACAATTAAACCTACTACACAAACTGTGCAGGTATTCCAACTCTGAGTCATGTTGCATTTTCTATAGGAAAAAAAACATTTCTTTTTTAACTTATTCTTTTATTTTATTATTATTCTCTTGATGTATAATAGAGTTGGATTTAATTTAATCAGATAAGGTTCAACAATTAGTTTAAATCGTGGGTCAATTCTTCAGCATGTTTTAATAGTGGTGGCCAACATTACAGCATTTCAAAAAATGTTTGTTCAAGAAAAGTGTGATCTATAAAAATAGTTGTTCTAGAATTGTGTGTGGGAGCAGATGCTTACAGATTCACAGTGATGCAGGTTAATATTTCTTTTGCAAAAATGATTTGCCTTCCACTGCTGTAAGACAGCCTTGTGTCTTTATGCTAAGTGAGGATGGGAACACATCATATAAACCACCTACCTACCAAATGTGTAGTATATATTTACACTTCAATCCATTAATTATGTATTTAAACATTCCACCCTTAATCTTCTCAGTTTTTAGTGGAAATCCCAGACTATCCCTCAGCATAGTGTGTCTACGTGTGTTAGTGTGAAACTTCAAAGTTGTGATTTTGATGTTCTGATCACTGAACTGATCACTGACTTGGCAAATACTTTAATCTTCTAATAACTCTGTCAGATGTGCTACTTTTAAATCCCAGCTGCAGAGAAAAAGTGAAATGTAAACTATGGTTAAATAAATAATACTGTCTAAAATCTGTTATGTCTTTCGTTTTCTCTCTGCACTGAATGTGACCTGCCCTGTCTGTTCTTCAGTGTTAGATATACACTGCACTGCGTTTACAAAAAAACAACGTTGTGTCACAACTGCTTCTTATTTTTATGACAGCTGACATTCAGCTGGAATTCATAACAACAGGCTTTGTGTGCTGAGAATAGAGCAGCAGGGAAGAGGAGGCCTGTGAAATGTGTGTGTGTGTTTGCGTGTGTGTGTGTGTGTGTGTGTGTGTGTGTGTGTGTGTGTGTGTGTGTGTGTGTGCACGTGTGTGTGTAGGGGTGTGTGTGTGTGTATGTGTATACGTGTGTGTGTGTGTATGTGAATGTCATTGATAGGTGACAACAGGTGATCACTCTCTGTGCATTTGTACTTGTGTTGTAATGCAAAAAATATTCATCTGAAAACGTGATTTAACTGAGGATATGTGATAATGCCTTAACAGTGAATTAATTCCCAATGCAAAACAAGTGAAATCTTTGTTTCCTTTGTTTCAGCAAGAATAAGGATTTTAGAATTAAATATTCAAAATAAGACGTATTTGAATGTATTTTGCTATCTTTGTAGATGTTGTAATTGATAGTTCTGCTGTTTGGTGGATGTGTGTAGCTGAGCCTGTGTGCGTGTTCTGTACACAACGAATATGTAAGTCTTGTGGATTTAGTTGTTGAGTTCACTGAAGGACATTTGTAGATAAAATATTCTGACTTCCATTAATTAAAAAACCCACACAAACTTTTTCACAGATACCAAAGTTGTATCAAATAAACTCCATTACATTAAATTTGGTGAACTTATTAAAACCATTTTAAGACAGTTTGATTGAGAACATTGTAACAAAAGCTAACACTCAAATCCAGTTTTTGCTGCGTCTGTGTGTGGGTGCTTACCGCAGTAGGAGGTTATAACAGTTCATCCCAGTGTGCTTCCAGGCCCCTAACTGTCCTGTTCTTGGACTCCAGCAGAGTGAGCTACTCCTGTGCTCGCCTAGTCCTTTTACAGACATTATGCTTAGCAGCAAGGCACATCGATGCACAACAAAGAGCTAACAGGCTGCCTGTGCAAATTCCAGGCCCGAGAAGTCTACAAACACATTTAAACCTCATTTTAACAAGCACCTTCTTGCTCATTGCTGGAGTATATTTTGATGCAGTGACAGCTGATAAAGTGTGGATGTTTGAACGAGCCAACACCTCCCACACAGGAGGTCAGAGGTGACTTTAGTCACATTAACAGAACATGACTGAAACAGTGTGTATCAGGGAAGTATTGAGCTATAAATGTAACCCAGCCAGATACAGAGCACATGTTGCTGACAGGTCAAAGTATAGAGCAGCTAATGCGAATTACATAAATATATCAGTTTGAAAGTGGTGCCTAGTTTTCAGATCATGAATTAAGATTTATTTATCTGATAAAGGTGGAGCAGGTTAGACAGACTGGAAGCTGATGGGTCAGGTATTATTTTAAAACTGTACCAATCCTGTGGGACATTGGATCATTTCAATCTGTGGCTACACATCAGCATTGTGTGGTGGTGGACTTAATCTGGAACCAAAGTCTCATATCAGGCAATTTTAACGTTAGTAAAGTGTTTATCTTCACTTGAATTCAGCCTTTGAAGCACTTCTACAATTCAGAAACTGTGCTGCCAGCTGTTGAGGTCGATGTTTAGCCAGATGAATGATGAGCCAGACACCGCTGCTGTTTACGCTGATTGGCAGAACTTTTCAGCATCGCCCGCAGGAAAAGCACACACACACACACACACACACACACACACACACACACACACACACACACACACACACACACACACACACACACACACATACAAATGCATCCACACACACACACATGCATCTACATACACACAAATGTAAAGCTCAGAGTTTATGCTTTTATGTTTTCAGTCTTCATCACTTTTTATGGGTGAACCTTTCAACTGAAACCACAGTCAGGCACTCATTCTGCACACTGAAAACTGAAAACACGAGCTTTGTCTCTTTCTGGAGAGGCCCCTTGTTAAAACAACGGGTCGCTGTGTTGAAAGCATGCTGGTCTCATGTTATAGCTCCACTCCAAAATAGACTGTGTGAAGTCACACAGCCTGTGTGATTGAGGATGTGTGAACCTTCTCTCTGCAATGGGAGAGGGCTGGTGAGACAAGCAGAAGCTGTGAAGATTGGAGGCGCTAGCGTCTGCTTCAATGTCGCTTTTGAACTGAAATGTGCTCGTGTCATTGAAGTGCTCCTCACTGCTTTCTAGAACTGAACAAATCTTCCTATTGCCAGTTAGTCATTAGCTGTGAGTAGCATGATACTTTCTACCAGGACAGTTGTGGGTAGGAACAGTGCTCAGTGAAGAATTTTCCTATCATGATGTTCCAGTAAATACATCAGAGATATATTCATCAGAAACTCACAGTCACTAGCAGACAAACTTACACATCCACACTGTACTTTGCATGAATACACGCAGACATAAGCAGCTATGTGAACAGTCAACTCACACTCTCTCTCTGCTGTCTGGCAAAATGCCACCTGTACTTGACGTTCATTCTTGCAGGTTGTTACTGGAGTAGAAACTGGACGTCTCTGATACCGTTTTGGAGACGCTTCGGGATGATGACCCATTTGATGTGAGGTCCAGGGAGGAGCTATGTGGTCTGGCCCCGACTCTAGCCACACTGGGCCCCGAAACCCCTGTTGCCTTGAGCTTTGGCTGCTCAACGTCGTCTCCAACCTGGAGAACGGTAGATACGGTGGTCTCCATTCGGCTGGCCTTGTAAACGCTGGTCTGAGTCTGAAGGAAGCGGGTGGACTTTAGTTCCAGACCTTCATAAGAGCCTTGAGGGACGCAGGGGCAGCAGCGGAAAGCTTGTTTAAAACCAGCACGAAACCTGTGGAAGAAAGGCACAAATGAACTGATTTATTGTGCAATTCAGAATGGTTAACCCAGCAGAGTGGAAAAAATCGGACATATTTGAAGGCTTCCGTTTTCACTCCCTTTACAGCCTGAAGGTTAGGTTTAATCTGAAATTCAAAATATTAGCAATGTTAATTGACAATGTGCAGTTGCAGACATCAAGGTCAAGAGTAAACTAGATTCAGCCTTCGATAAATTCTAAAGCTAAGCAGGAGTGCTGGAGATAATGATGCCCCCAAGTTTGCTGAACATATTTAACCCACACAAAATATTGAAAATTTAACAATAAACTTGAACCTACTTGCTGAAGAGTAACAATTGTAACCATGATGGGGAGGTAAAGGATAATAGTATATGCTAAAAAAATAGCATAACAGTAGATAGTAGAACAAAACCAATTAATTACAACAGGAATATCAGGTATACAACAATATCTACAGGATCTGAAGCTGCAAACATTATCTAGCATTAGTCAGCAAGACCATGAATACTGTAGCAGTGAAGCATATTAAATTGACAAAGGGTTTGTTTAATTTCTAATGAGTATAGTGGGGCAGATAATTGAAACAATTGTTCAAATTGTCATACAAGCGCCAAATTTTTCATGAACATTACTTTTTAGCAGTTTTTTCATTAAAGAACGTTAGCCACATAAAAATCCAAAATGGCCGCCAATGGCGGCCATTTTTCAAGATGGCGGACATTGGCATCATATTTTTGGCTCTTTTGGTATATCTCTGGATCTTCTTACCCAATTTTGAT
This sequence comes from Amphiprion ocellaris, assembly GCF_022539595.1. Taxonomy (NCBI): domain Eukaryota; kingdom Metazoa; phylum Chordata; class Actinopteri; family Pomacentridae; genus Amphiprion; species Amphiprion ocellaris. The sequence continues at coordinate 11,971,135 of NC_072771.1, read as the reverse complement.
GATATCAACACCATTTCTTGCATTTTTGGCAATGCAGAATTCAATTATGACAAAAGCAAGGCTCTAACAATCATCAGAAAGCCACAAAACAATGATTTTACCTTACCGAAACTGTTATTGCAACACCATTACATTGTACTCTGTCATATTACAGGCAATAAAAAGGGGAAATAGTAAGCAAAGCATGTACATGTAAAGTCATTTCTATTATGAGTAGCTCGGCATTGTTCATGGATTCCACGTAAACACTATTCTGAGCAGGTGCAGCTGCACATGATCGTACAGCTCAAACCAAACTTGTAACATTTGCACCGTCCGCGACACTGCGTCTTGCACTGGCATTTCGTCAGCTGTAAGGAACTCTGAGCAACTGGTGGGAGTGCAGACCATAGGATGCTCCAGCAGTCTCCTTCTTGTTTCCATCCCCATTCAGCAGGACTCTCTTCTTCAGGCTGGCACACCAAAGCCTGACTCCATATACATGCTGCCTGGTATGCAGCACGTCTGATGTGCTGAACAAGAGCTGCTTGAGTTGGTGGAATAGCTTGGTAGGATCTCTGCTTCCTGGCAAACAGTACCAGTCGTGCATCATCAACAGCTTCAGTTGAACTGGATCGGTCATACATTGTGACGACAAACTTCTCCAACATCACAGTGTCATCTTCTTCAACGTCTGCAGGATAGCAGCTCAGTTTCGTGAAGACACCTGACGCCTCAGGGCACACATCCCATGTCTGCCAGGCTGACTTTTTGCCATGTCCGCGGAATGCAGACACAGTGTCACAACCTGTGAAGGCGTGGAAGAAGAGCATACCACTTCTTCTCTCTGGAGTGGTACAGATCCACCAGTTCTGCTAATCTGAATACTGAAGGTCCCTCAGAGTTCAGTTTTGCTTCTGTCATATATGCCAGGAGCTCAGAGAAAACAAGAGGGTAGATGTTTCTGCAACTTTCCTCTTCCATGCTGTTTGCATTTCTGCTCAGATGACTCTTCTCTTTGTTGTGCAGAGCAGCAAGACAGGTAGCACGGTACTTTAGCTCCTGAGCTACCACATCACCGGCACTCAGAATGGCCAAAAGTCGCCCATCTTTCAGATTCTGAGCACACTTATTTAGTCGCTTGTTCAGCTGCATCGTCATTGCCTGTCTAAGCTCAGATGGTGAAGACTCTTGTTCAGAGAGAAAGCAAATGGAACGTTTGCTATCAAGACTGGTTCTTCGCAGTTTGGAAGAGCTTTCTGCTTCTGCATTGCAACTTGAATTAGCTGCTCTTTTTTGGGCCCGTGCCAGCCTTGTGTTGCTGAAGAGTCCTCTGCAGCTTTGGTGATACTTTGCTTTATTTGCTCGAAGGGTTTCTTCCACACCGCTACCTTCATCTAGGCGGGCAGGATCAAACTTTATTGGCATTTCATTGATGGACTGAAACAAAGGTATGTTCTTTCCAATCATAGAGTACCCATCCTGCTCTATGGCGTAGCGAGTTGGAGGAGATTTTAACTCCTCATCCCTGTCTTCTTGACACAGACAGCACTTGGTCCAGTCTGTTTTCCATTTTGGTATTGCAGTCGCCATCGTACGTACATGTAAGGTCGAGGGGCTATCCTTTTACCACCTTAGCACATTCGTGTATGGGATACAACTCGTGTATGGGATACAACTAGGTTCGCACATTATAATGGCATGTCCTACACCTAGCCCGATCATTCATCTAGCGTCATTCTAACTCCCGTGTGATCTGTACACCATCCGGGTAACTTAGAGCCCTGTTACCCTTGGCTCGGCTCTCCCACGCTGGCACACCCTGTCAATTCAGGCGCGGCTATCTAACTACTGTAACTACACTTTAGGCTAATTTAATGACAGGCGCTATAGCTACAAACTACTTGGTATACCATTATACTACTATTCTACATATTTGTAGTTCATGCAGGGCTTATTAGACAGCATTTGGGAGACTAAATTAGTAGTAGGCCTATTAATATAAACTAAGCTCCATTATTGGCAAATCTAATTTAGTTGACGCAAGACCCCATGTTGAGTCTCACAGCAATGATGTTCACCAGTGTGCCCTGGTTGTGCTTGAACATCACTCCACTGGCATCTTCACCATTGTCAAGTGTCTTCATTTTTTGTTGACTTCATGCACAATAAATGATGGAGTCAGACATACTCCTTCACATGGGGTAGCACACCACATGTTACCCTCACCTAATTTGGCCTGGGAGCCAACGCAGTTTACCAGGGTGTGGCCGTTGCCGTGCACAAGCAACTTCTTGGAGCCATAGGCGAGAGTTGGGCAAGCAGTGAGGACTAGTTCCAGGAGTCCATCCAGAGGATGTGGCTGACTTCTGAACAAAAGTGTCTACCTCTACCACTACATCCCTACACCCCATGCATTAAAAATCACTTAGATTGCTGTAAAGTGCATAAAAAGGCTGTAAAGATGGTGAACATTATGTAAGCACATGTAAATTTGGATTCTTCATAGTTTATTACAGATATTTTGATACCCAAATTGTATAATTTGCTCTATTACATCACGCTATGTGAAATTATATGGTATCGCATACCGGAAATGGTGGCCATTTTGAAAAATGGCGGCCATTTTGGAAAATTGCATGGCTAACGTTGTATTATGAAAAAGTAAGCTATAATGCATACACATGCCAAATTTGGCCCTTGTATGACAATTTGAAAGATTCTTCTGATATATGCAGTTATCTGCCCCACTAGTATAGGAAATATCAGCTATTTTGTGTTTTAATTACCACCTTTAGTGAAAATCATGTTTATTTTTTATCTCGTTAGCATGTCCCTACAGTGTTTTTACATGCAACAATGAGTGGAATAAGCAGTCAGCAGCATACTAAAGATAGTCTCAGAAATGCAGATTCAGATTTCCTGGTTTATGGCTCGAACATGAGTGGCTGGAGTAGTCCAACATTACAGCTTGCCATTGTGTAGTGCAGAGCAGTATCACAGTGTTTGAGCACAGTTGTAGGTGAGCTGGTGTGCTGAGCTGCAGCGAGTGGCACAGGGGCAGGGGTGGGCGGAGAAGGAGGCAGAGACTTCATGGAAACAACAGTGTAAATTACACCTAAGACATTTTAAGGCAGAAAAGGATTTTTTTCATGGAGGAGTCTTCTAAAGACTGCACAGTGACTCGGTGGTTAGCACTGATGCCTTTCAGCTAGATGATCCCTGGTTCACGTCCTGGCCTTGAATCTTTGTGCATGGAGTTTGCATGTTCTCCTTGTACATGCATGGCTTCCTTCCTGGCTTCCTCCCACAGTCCAAAAACATGCTGGGGTTAATTGGTAATTCTGAATTGTCCATTTGTGTGAATGTAAGTGTGATTGTTTGTCTCTATGTGTAGCCCTGTGATAGACTGGTGATCTGTCCAGGGTGTCTTGTGCCTTCGCCCTAAGTCATAGGGTCGCAGCAGCCAGGGATAGACTCCTGGCCCCCGCGACCCTAAGCGTGTATAGATGATGGATGGATAGATGGATAGATCGAATCTTCTAAATATGAAACTTGGATATACACAAGTGAGTTTTTAGGAGTCAAATGAATGACTGGAGAGGGATCCACTTTTAATTCTTATCAACAATTGATCAAATGACCACAGGTTGCGTAAAAGAGGTCGTTCATAATGACAAACCCATACAGAGCTACACTATATTGCCAAAAGTATTCGCTCACCCTTCCAAATAATCAGAATCAGGTGTTCCAATCACTTCCATGACCACAGGTGTATAAAATCAAGCACCTAGGCATGCAGACTGCTTTTACAAACATTTGTGAAAGAATGGGTCGCTCTCAGGAGCTCAGTGAATTCCAGCGTGGAACTGTGATAGGATGCCACCTGTGCAACAAATCCAGTCGTGACATTTCCTCGCTCCTAAATATTCCACAGTCAACTGTCAGCTGTATTATAAGAAAGTGGAAGTGTGTGGGAACGACAGCAACTCAGCCACAAAGTGGTAGGCCACGTAAACTGACGGAGCGGGGTCAGCAGATGCTGAGGTGCATAGTGCCAAGAGGTGGCCAACTTTCTGCAGTCAGTCGCTACAGACCTTCAAACTTCATGTGGCCTTCAGATTAGCTCAAGAACAGTGCTTCAGCAGAGAGCTTCATGGAATGGGTTTCCATGGCCGAGCAGCTGCATCCAAGCCATTACATCACCAAGTGCAATGCAAAGCGTGGGATGCAGTGGTGTAAAGCACGCTGCCACTGGACTCTAGAGCAGTGGAGACGCGTTCTCTGGAGTGATGAATCGCGCTTCTCCATCTGGCAATCTGATGGACCAGTCTGGGTTTGGCGGTTGCCGGGAGAACGATACTTGTTGGACTGCATTGTGCCAAGTGTAAAGTTTGGTGGAGGGGGGATTATGGTGTGGGGTTGTTTTTCAGGAGCTGGGCTTGGCCCCTTAGTTCCAGTGAAAGGAACTCTGAATGCTTCAGCATACCAAGACATTTTGGACAATTCCATGCTCCCAACTTTGTGGGAACAGTTTGGAGCTGGCCCCTTCCTCTTCCAACATGACTGTGCACCAGTGCACAAAGCAAAGTCCATAAAGACATGGATGACAGAGTCTGGTGTGGATGAACTTGACTGGCCTGCACAGAGTCCTGACCTCAACCCGATAGAACACCTTTGGGATGAATTAGAGCGGAGACTGAGAGCCAGGCCTTCTCGTCCAACATCAGTGTGACCTCACAAATGTGCTTCATGAAGAATGGTCAAAAATTCCCATAAACACACTCCTAAACCTTGTGGACAGCCTTCCAAGAAGAGTTGAAATTGTTATAGCTGCAAAGGGTGGACCGACTTCATATTGAACCCTATGGATTAGGAATGGGATGTCACTTACGTTCATATGCGAGTCAAGGCAGGTGAGTGAATACTTTTGGCAATATAGTGTATCACCAGGCTGCTGTTCCATTCAGCACTAAGAAAGTTTTTAGTATTGCTGAGCTAATTGTTTTTTGTTTTTCTGGCCTCTGCCTTGACTGCTTTTTTTTCAGTTTCACCACGTTGTCAGGATAAAATCTAGGGCTGTCACACTGTCATGAGCCAGGATAAAGCCTTGGTGACAGTCAGTGACAGGGTAGCAACAAGGTGGGGTGGTAGTCTGTGATAATTCCACATAACTCCACAGCTCTGAAAGGTTAGCTCCAGGAAAAACTTTTACACAAACACTGTGTACTATCTGCTCAGTAACAAACCACAAATAGAGTACACAATGAAGAATTTGGCAGCCTAAGAGTCAGATATTTCTCTCAGGAGAATAAATAATAGATTAAAATTTGTCAGGTGGTCTGAGAAACAACTCTAAATGAATGCCAATAAGGCACTGTGTTTGCTGGTTGTGTAAATAGCCTTGGTAATGCATTAGCCATATCAGCTTCATAAGGAAATCAGTGTAGCTTGTTGAGTAGCTCCCTAGTGGACAAAAAGTCTTTTAATGCAGGTTTTATAAAGAGATAAATATCTCTAGTTCATTTTGCTAAAAACCCTCTCCTGTCATTGGCAAAAACCCACAACAACTCATTAACAACAATAACTCTGTGTAACCCAGTTGCATATTTAGCTAGTTGTCTCAATGAAAACAATGCCCTACTGCCCTGAAATAGCTTGGATATATACATGTGGACAAAATTGTTGGTACTTTTCTGTTAGAGAAAGAAAAACCCACAATCATCACTGAAATAACTTGAAACTGACCAAAGTAATAGTAAATTTAAAAATACAAAATATTCACAAATGAAAATCAGACAGTTTTAAATTGTGGTTCAACAGAATTATTTCAAAAAACAAAGTAATGGAACTGACCTTTTTCAGTGAAGATAACATTAAATGAATGATAAATCCAGTGTAGACATTGTTAATGTGGTAAATGACTATTCTAGCTGGAAACATCTGACTTTTAATGGAATATCTACATAGGGGTACAGAGGAACATTTCCAGCAACCATCACTCCTGTGTTCTAATGCTACATTGTGTTAGCTAATGGTGTTGAAAGGCCAACTGATGATTAAAAAACCCTTGTGCAATTCTGTTATCGCATGAATAAAAGTGTGAGTTTTCCTGGAAAACATGAAGTTGCCTGGGTGATCCAAAACTTTTGAACGGTAGTGTACTTTAGTAGTGCATTTTACTTATGACATTCCTTCCAGCATATAAAAATGCACCACACCACAGCTGTGGATGTGCTAACAGAGTTGGACAAATGGATTTTCACTGGTGGGGGACTTCAAAACTGCCAAAAATGCCTGAATCTCCAACATCAGAAGCTTCTACAAACAGATCATCTACCAGACGCATGACAGGGATGAGGTCAGCTTTATGGACATTATCTGCTTCTTTAATAAGCTGGACTAGGATTGTATGATTATGATATGTTTTCTATTTTTGTCAGCCAAGTCACTAATTATATTGAACTTTTTTTTTTTTCTTCCCATTTCACACAAACACAAGCAGCCAAGGTGTTACGGTCACAGCCTCTGGCTGTGACCAGTGACAGTCCCTTCCCTCCTCCGGTCCAGGCTTTTCCTTCTCCTAGGTGTGTTTTGACACAGAGGCTGAGTAGCAGGTGCGCGAGATTCGCAAGCAGCAGAAGCAGAGCACAGGCAGGTGTTTCTGATTGTCATCTACACTCACCTCTCCATAAAACCAGATGCCACGGTTCACTCGCAGTGGGATTGTGAACCTTCACTTGTTAGTGCTGTGCACTATTCAGTCCTTGCCAGTTATTTTGACTCTCAGTAATCCTGTGTTTCTTTTAGTGCTCCTGCCTGCGCCTCCTGGATCTGCTGTTTCCATTCCTGTATTCTGAAGTACGCACCTGCTGCCAGCCTCTCAAGCCAAGAGATCAGTTTGCCATCACAGCTTGCATAACCCTCCCAGTATGACATCTTCCTTTCCACCGCAGTCCCATTCTCCATCTGCTGGGTCGTCTCTCTACCAGGAAGGTTGCAGCCTGGACCATGCCATGAACGCTGTTCCCCTGCCCAGTCAGCTAAGTCCCCAATACCGAGCACTACCAGACGATAGTAATTCATGATTAACTGTTGTTCTTTATTATCTATTTCTATTTTCTGTGTAGGTTACTGTCACCAGCTAAGGTTAACATCTCGGGTCTTTTACATCAGTTGTTTGTAGCATTATTGAGTTTTGGGGTTTGTCAGGATTATTGTTAGTCTGGGGTTTTGTTTAGGTTTTGGTTTTCGTTGTATTCCTCTCTTGGTTGTACCAAGCCGGGGTTTACATTTTTGAGTTTGTTAGTATAGCTAGTCTTCCTGTCCCTTAGAGGACGTCTCGTGCAGTCCGCCTAGGGCGGTTAGAGTTAGTTCCGGTTTCCTGTTGTAGTTCTGTATAGTTCCGGGTTTTCATATAGTTCCAGTTTCTTGTATAGTTCTGGTTTCCTGTTGTAGTTCCGTATAGGTAGTTCCAGTTTCCTGTTGTTGTCCTGTATTATACCCTGCAAATTGTAAATAAAGCTTTCTAAATCTCCTTGGTCTACGATCTCTATTTCCTGCGCTTGAGCCTCGGTGTAACACAAGGTGGAAATCCTCCATTCTGAGGACTGTCTACTATATGCTGCAGCCTGATGTAGAACCACAGTAACAGATTAAAAGAAATGTGATGTAAAAATAAGAAAATGGAAAAAGAGCACAGACTGTATCTGAAGCATTCTAATGTTCATTAACACATCTGAAGGTGTTATAAATCAAGGCTAAAAATATTTGAAACATTGCATTGAGAAGCGATGAGATGACGGAATCATTTTGCAGAGATGAAGACATCAAGAGGGCCGGACAGGAAACTCCTCAGCTCAGTAAACGCAGACAAACAGTAAGCCCAGACAGGGAGAGAAGTCAAGATTGGGGGGGAAAGGGAAAATGTCAGTTGCTGGAAGCTGAACAGAGAAGAGACTGAAAAGTGAGAGGCTCCTTATCAGTCACATATTTGAATTTAAATTGGCCGAGCTGATAGAGAAAGAAGATGGTCAATATCCTGTGTGAAGAAACTTCAGCTCACTGCAGGCCAAACTACATATTTTCATTTTTAGGAATTAATTAACTTCTTAGGCAAAAACAACCAAGTGTGAAATCTCATTTCTCCCACAGCACATACAGTTAGCAAGTGGCTGTGACAGAGGACAAGAGGAAACACTTGATTAAAGACAACAGAGCTGGCCATCTGTTCTAATTCTTTCAAGTGGCAATCATTTGACTTCATTTGATTTGATGGACAGAATGCTAATAATGCCAGTCTGAGAATAAACTTCTGTTGACAGTGGGATTCAGCCAGATTCAGAGATGGGTTTAAAAATTTGAAGTTTACCTGAATTTCAGTCCATGTGTGGAAGTCTTTGAGGTGCAGAGAGTTTCTAGACAAAGGATCTCAAAGTGAGTACAGGCAGCCTCTCTACTGTGGTGGTGGAGTTTTCACCAAGGCAGCAGGGGAGGACTGGTTATTTTTATGTGAAGTACTAACCTGTGTGTGTGGTGCATGCGTGCGTCTGTGTCATTGATTGCAGTCCTGAAGGACATTATGATTACTACTCATCAGCAAAAGCAGCCAAATGAGTTTCTATCTTTGTTAAAGATTTAAAAAGTGGTCAATTATCCTTTACTCTGTCTAGTCAAAAGACACACAATACAGTGGATGCCTGCTTTTTTAATCCCGGTGATAGCCTTAAAATGGGTCTTTAGTTTTTTGTCTTTTCAGAACCATCAGTCAGATGGTTCTGAAAAAAACTTGTTTTTCTCCATTACCAGGAATTTTACCAGGAATTTTCAACTTTAACCTCCGGGGCTAAACAAATAAGTCAACATGTAGTGATAAAAACTGCAGTTCCTCAAATGGACACTTGAGGCTCTCTCCAAAAACCACATAATCCTTATAGCCCCTGATGTTACAATGTCCAACTTTACAGCAGGAATAAACATGTTTACTGTCTTGCACAATAAATGGCTTAGGTCTGCATTGCTAATTTTGCCATTCGAGACAACTAAATGGAAGGGGATTGTAACGTAACTCAGCCATTTAAACTGTATCATGGCATACAGACATGGATCATTGTTAGGACCCATGGTGTGGAAATCTTCCTGATCCAGTTTAATGTGTGTCTATTAGTGTGTGCGGTCTCCTGACCAGGACTAATTCCTGCTTATTCTTCAAATCCTGCCTGTCAGACTGGCCTAAACTTTCAACCCTTGCTGCTCTTCATATTTACCCTCCTGATTAACCTGACTGCTCATCTCTCCCATGCATCCAATGAAGCTGCAGCAATCACTCCACCTGGATGTAAAGGTGTATCTAACCTGTCAGTCTTGTTAGCTGTTTATTAATGTGTGTTTTCTGTGTAACTCTGTCACGGTGCGTGTCCACAGGATCCGTCAGTTTCTTGCACACCATTCATTGTCTATGTGAAACGCACCACATCACATGCTGGTTGCATTGTGTTTCGAGTTGCATTGTGGTGCATCGCCCAAGAGCTGCCCGCAGCTCATCTGCATAAAGTAGACTTGACTTCTACTTTTTTCAAATTTGGTGCACTGAGCGGAGGTCCAACACATTGCTAAACTTTCATAAAACATCTAAACTAGCCATCGCTGAACTAAAATGAGGACAGATTCTGCAGCTGCACAACTTACTTCTTACCTCAGATGCTTTCAGAAATACTTTTCCCTGAACTGGTTTCGTAATAAAAGAGAAAGTTTGCAACCGAACCGCCATGTTGGTCCAACACATCTACCAGACTGAAGCTCAAGGCAGCTGTCATGTGACCACCTAGTGGCCCCCAGTGATCCACCCACCAAGTGAGCGATATTCAGATGTGATGTGTTTCCATGCGAGGAAAAATGGCCCTGCAGACACGTAGCTTAACATTTGCTAGGAACCTAGTGTAACCCTCCTAAAAGTTACCATTTAGAAGTTTACAAAAATATTTCATATGTTTTGCATGTTTAAAAGTTCATTTGAATAAATTAGTATGATTTTGTTAAATATTAAATATGTTAAGCATTCCATGTATTTACGAATAAATACATATGTAGATAAAACAGTATTTAGTAAGTCTTCAAGATGATATGAGATTCCTATTGCATTGTAATCAGACACAAAATTTCAAGTGAAGTCATTTATTTCTTTTCATTATCAGCTGTTGGTATTTTTGACATTTTGCTGCAGTTGACATACGCTTGGTGGTAAATTCCTCTAGGTGGCAGCGGGACTGCGTTGTACTCGTTCTTTTCCATGCTTGCTGTAGTGGGAGATGGACGTAGCATTAGCTCTCTGTGAGGCAAGGAAACGGGATCCAGCGTAGTGTCTGAAACTTATATTTGTTGTAATAGGTAGGCTCATATACATCGTTTTTTTTTTGTAATTTTTAATTCTGTTTAAAATTTAAATGTTACTGTCTAGCCACAGTGAATATTCAGAATTTGCTGCACTGTTCATCTCAGACAGTGTGTGTGTTTCAATACATGAAATGTATGTGGACTGTTGTTACATATAACTTGTTTAGATGTTTTAAAAGTTATGTGGCCAGTATTTAATGATTTAGCTGTGTGTGTAAGTTGACTTTTAGCGTACATGTGTATGTGTAGCATGTTTAGCCTAGCCTGTTGTAGTTAAGGTGGCAGCAGTACTGCGCTGTACACATTCTTTGTTTTCCATGCTTGCTGTAGAAGGAGATAGACGTAGCGTTAGCTCTCTGTGAAGCAAGGAAATGGGATCCAGAACTGGGGATTTTCCAGCGTAGTGTCTGAAACTTATATTTGTTGTAATAGCCTGGACTATGTGAGGTGCCTCGGTTTGAAGAGGGAGCTTTGACTGCCGCTCTGCGCCGATTTCTACCGCCAGGAGTGACCGTGGCCGTGGACTACCAACGTGGATTTTCCGTTCTCATGTAGGATTTGGATCGCCGACCTTCTATGTCAGTAAGATCTTTCCTTCAGGTGTGACTGGGAAGGCAACTTTCAAAAGTGACACAACACTGAGCTGACGTTGTGCACAACTGAACTAAGAGACTGAAAGCTGCAGCAAATCTTTCATTCTGGCCAGATTTTTTTCTTTTTTTTTTTTTTTGAAACTGAAACAAAATATTTGAATGTGCTTTTGGGACATTTAAATAATAACTTTGGTCTAACAGCATAATTGATTTGAGTCTGTGTGTGTCATTCTCTGTGTGAAATCACTCATTTTCTACTGCCTAAGACTAAGAAGTTATTCTATGTAAATATATGGTCTTTACCCTCGAACCAGGACATCATTAATTAACTGTGGTGATCCCAGACCTTGAGATTTATTTTTGGAGTTTTTGTTTAGACATGATTACACTAGTATTATTCTTATTAAAATAAATTGGCTGGTGGTTACTTGATGTCTTTGTGCTCCATAGCCACTTACCAGTGGATCCTATAATTTGTGCAATGAGATACTCATTTAACTGCTTGAAGACTGAGCCAGGCTTAGCTTTTCCAACACACCTACAGTGAGTTAGGGATTTTTCTGTTGGGTACATTAGGAGAAGGGGAGTTGTTGCTGACAGGGGACATCATGGAGGGTTGGTCCATCTTTAGATTCAGTGAATGATTTGAACAGGTCAATTATAATTTTATTAATTTTTTAAATTTCCCACTTGACAGTCCTATTGTGTACAGGAGAGGAGTTTTAATAAACTAAGCTAAAAGCTGAAACTGGTTGGCACCTTGCTGTCTTAAAGTTTAAACCTGCCAAATGAGTAGCCTACCAAGATGGAAGAGATTATACCCTTGGGAAGTCTTTTTGTGTGAAAACATCTGTGCAGGATGTGTTGCGTTTTATTGGCATGAGCTCAAAATTGAACAAAAAAGGGACAATGTTTCTATACAAAAAAGAAACTCAAAATGATTAAGTTATGAATGACTGTCCTAAATTATCCTGTATTTATTTAAAAGAAAAACAACACTAATAAGTACAGATGAAGCAAACAGCAGCAAAAGCACAAAAAAAACCAACACGAAGAGATAAGACTTGATCACATGGATGCTTCTCGTTAGAATATGATAAAATGTGAGTTTTAAATTGAAGTTTCACCTTAAGCTGAGGGGAATATTTAAGCACCAATATATTGGTGTGCATGTGTAGATGCTGACTAACCTGTCATTGAGGCAGCAGTAGATGATGGGGTTGTACATGGTGGAGCTCATGGCCAACCACATGATGGCCAGGTAGACCTGCTGGATGAACTGCTCTTCAAACATGTCTGGGAAAAACTGGTGCAGCAGGAAGTAGACGTGGTAGGGTAGCCAACAGATGGCAAACGTACACACCACCACGATCATCATCTTCACCACCTGTTGGAAACATGACAGCACAAGCATGTCTGTAATGAAGGTCAACTTCATTACTAGCACGGAGTTCACATTCACGACATAAAACACAAGACAATGACTGTTTTATTGATTTATTGAGTGTGGTTTTGAGGCTGGCATGTGCTGCCATGTGCGGTGTGGTGGCTTCTCCTGGTAGCATTGGGTGAAAACCCTGGTGAGGCCTGCAGGAAAGGAAATAATAGTTTAGCATAATGGTTAAGTGATTGACTTAACTTACAACTGGATGCCAGTTTGAAGTGGATCTGGGACATTGTTTTAAGAAGATATCAAGTGAAAAGTGTGCTATCACTCACCTCTCTGTTGTCACCACAGGTGTTGCAGCCAAAAGAGTCCCATTGGGCTGGAACGTCTTTTTAAAGGTTCTGGGAGGAACCAAGTGTAGGTGAGGACAGGGAGAGAATAAATCTCGTCGAGTGATGAAATAAATACATTGCTAGATGAGGATGTTAATGGTTACTTTTAGGAAATGGATATGTAGTTCTGTTTGTTGTTACAGTTAAAATTAAAGACATTATATTTTTATGAAATTCCTGTGTTTGATTATTTTTGATTCACCCTTATGTTGGTAGGCCTGAGGGGTTGATTAGGGAGAGGCCTATAAAAGACTGGCAGTTGAGAGAGAGAGAGAGAGAGAGAGAGAGAGAGAGAGAGAGGGAGAGAGAGAGAGAGAGAGAGAGAGAGAGAGAGAGAGAGAGAGGGAGAGGGAGAGGGAGAGAGGGAGAGAGGGAGAGGGAGAGAGGGAGAGGGAGGGGGAGGGGGAGGGGTCCACATGCCAGTCACCACCCTCTGCTGTTTGTGTATTTTTTACTGTTACATTGGCGAATAAATGCCAGGTTGACCTGCATCTGATCTCGCCTCAAGCCTCCTCTCTTATCCAACCGCAAAACGGTCATCCTAACAATGTCTTTTCATTTTCTTTGTTTTCCTTCACTATTTCATAACAAGTTTCACCACCATCCATCCACATCTGAGGCTGGATCAGAGAAGCTTGAAGGGGTAGGAAATGACAAATCTGTATTTATTTAATAGTGCTAAAAGTCTACAGTTTCTTTATTGTCAGAATGCCAGAAATTTCAGTACAATAGACCTGTCAGAAGAAGTAGCAGTAACAGCAGCTTTATAAATAAGATATAGTATTTCTAAAATGTGTCCAGGTAAATCATCAATCACAACAGTGCCCCAGTAGGCATTGTCAGTTTCTTGGTTGATCTGTAACCTCCTGATGATGAGACATACTGCCCTGGGTTGATTTTCTCCACTGAGGACTCTGCTTTCACCTTGTCTTTTCCTTAACAAGCTCAGCTGCTTTGAACTTTCTGTCTGGCAAAATGAAAATGTGATGTGCATAGACACATCATTAGTGCTGTCAATAAGAGACAGCGCTCACTGACAATGAACTGACCATACTGTGGAAAGAAGCATCAGAAGCCTCATGCCTCATTAGAGCAGAGGAAGTATCAGCATCATGCACAATTTAAATTTTGCAACCAAGGTTAAGAATGTTTAAAAATGGAAAAGAATTGTTAAGACTTGGCTGTATGAGTCATTTTCTAGTGCTTTTGCACTACCATGCTTTGAAGGCCACCACAAATTCCAAGAGATTTCATGAATTCACTCTGGCTTATGTGCAAGTCCATCCTTAAGTCATTATTTTCAAGATTTTCAAATCCAAATTATCTTGTGATGCAGTGTTTGATTTCATTTTTTTCAGTTATTTATTATTATTATTATTATTATTATTATTATTATTAGATCTATTAAAACAAATTTCAACTAGAAAAGTACTCATAGAGTGCAGTACTCCACCAAGGCTGTTCAGTTGATGTATCATTTCCGACGGATGAAATCTTATCTACAAAATTACCTTGTGCTGAGCATAAGCGTGTTATGCATGTGCATGTTATGTATGAATACCAAATTACGTGTAAATTACTCTTATAAAAGTCTGTTGATCAGTTCATCACTTTTTGCAAACCTTTTTTTTGCTACTGTTATAATAACCGTTCCTTCCATGCTTTTATTTTGAAGACGTATTTTTAATGTTGCGGGCTTTTATTTTGTCACCATTCCAGCAGCACAGGAAGTGATTCCTCTAAGAAGCGGTGTCTTGACATGACGAAGGCGCTGCCGAAAAGTCAGAAAATTCAAATAAAGATGAAAGACAACGGTTACACGCTGTTGCTGTCTAGCAAAGGATGTCTCTAAACTTAGAAGCACCTAGCTGCAATGGGGACAAGGTCTTACGGTGAAGAAATGAGTGAAGGACAGAAAGGTGAATTTGTGTTCAAAATAAGGCTGACGGCTGAACTTAACGTGTCTGGGTAGGGTTTGCTACATTGCGTGACCTAAATATGTAGTGGATGGCAGGAATTGATGGGACTCAAAAACAGCCCACAGTTTAATCATTTGTTCCTTGTATGATTTCCAACTGATAAATCACAGTCAGTTTGTAGTAGGATCGCAATCATGTGATCGTCAGCGGGTAACTGACACAGTGTTCACATCGTGGTTACAGTGACACCATGCCGGCTGCTATATCTCCCAATGGGAAATCTTTAACAAAGCTGTAGATCCAGACTATAAGCCGCATCACTGCGAAAATCTAATCACTTGGTCCTTGTATCATTTCTGACCTTCTCTGAAAATTTCATCCAAATCTGTTGCTCCGTTTTTCAGTAATGTTTCACACAGACAGATTCACAGATTCACAGACAAACTTAATAATAATAACAGTAATAAGTAATAATAGCTGTACTTTATATGCTACTTTCACAGTGTCAACAATAACACACTGATGGGACACAGTGGCTTTATGTTGTAGCTGATTATAGTTATTATTGTTCACCATGTTCACCATCACTAAGTGTCACTAAGCACCAATGATGCTCATGGGAATGTCATTTGACTAAAAGGTTGTTTGGCATTTAAAGCAACGCCATGATGGACATAAAAGGCAGTGGAGCACCAAAATGACAAAGCAAATCATGTTGACGGAGCTATGAGTGAATTAAAAATCTGTCCAGTTTTTTTTCATATCACTTAAAACCACTAAATTCAACTTCATCGAGTCACAAGTAATGACTACCCTGGGCCCAGTTGTTCACAGAGTTTAATCTGGATCACAATGATCTGGATTTTGAAATCCCATCCATCTTACCTCTAAAGCAACACTGGCATCACCACAATCTAAATAGCAACTATTCAAGATAATCAAATCCAGATTATCAGTGCTCTAAATGGGACTACATGTCACAACACAGACAGTTTACTAAACAGCATGTAGAACAGCCAGCATGGAGTCACTTTTAGTGTTTTTTGTTTTTTATTTGAGGAGAAAATCTTTCCCCTTCTTTTTTTTTTTCTCTCTACTCAACTGATCTACAACCATTAAAGCCTACTATATTTCATACACAAATATGCTGTGGATATTTTGGACATCTGCTTTAAAACATAAGAATGTGAAAGGTAAGAATAAAAGAAGGTTCAGTTTTCTTTTTCATTGTTGAGCAGAGCAGCTTCAAAAGCTCTTCTTGTAGGAGGCACAATACGACCTGATAACTATGAGCTGACAGCTGTTTGAGAATGTATTTTATGGGGACAAATACTTGTTTTTTTGTGTTTGGTTTTTTTTTTGCTTTACTGAAATTCATAGAAGGTACCCTACTGTCTGCTTCATCTGTTTTGCACTGTAATGGTTAATCTTGTCTGATTCACTGGCTGTAGAATGCAGGTATACGCCATCCATCATTTTCAGCATTTTTCTTCTTTTTGCTGACTGTGTTAACATTTTCTTAACAGGAAACAACAACCTCCGAGCAGCAATGTCCTACACTGAAAATTTCAAGTTTTGCCAAGGATTTGGATTGTGCAATAAGGCAGCCCTGCTTGTTGTTTTGAATGGAATTTTCCATTTTATTCCTGTATGCAAGCGTTATACCACAGCAATTCCACCCATCACTATTTGAGGGAACACCAAAGCTGCATACTTTGTTTGACTCCAACCATTACAGCTGTCACTGGATAGAAAGAGAATATTTCAGAAACAGGTTTTTTCCTCTTAAACTGAATGATAGGTGCAATTAGATAATCATGTTCTACATAACTAAGAGATTATTGTTAAATCAAATGAAGTGCAAAATATAAATAAATGGTACCAATATATCATGGGAATCATAGATATTATTTGACCAACTTTGGAATTTTAGGATATTTTTTTCCTGAAATCCCCTTGAATCCACCCTGATCTGGATAATAATGATTTTTATTTTTATTTTTTTGATCACAGGTATCCAAGTGCTTTTAAACTGTTTTGAAGCACACACTGAAGGTTTGATCCCGATTAAAACCAAGACTGGATCACATGATCTAATCTGATCAGAATTTTATCCAATCCATTAGCCAAAATCTGATTACTTAACAGCATACTGAAGTAAAACTAAATAAACTACAAAAGCTACAAAAATGTATCTGACTGAATGTCTTCAGCCTCACCCAAAGAGACCAATGTAATCATTGCAGGCATATTTATTATATTTCATGTTCTCTACATGTCTCTGCAGGTGTCTTCATTAGGAAAGTATCCTCCACATCACTTTAACTGATCACACCTGGCATGCACTAACAGTGACAGATGAAAAGTGAAAAACAGACAGATGAGCAGAAAAAGGAAGGCTGACAGCAAAAACAGCAGATGAAGAGACTGAGGTGAACTGAAGGGACAACAGGTGGGCTGGAAAACCAACAAAAAAAGGGATGAAAGTAATTTTATGGTACTGTGATGATTATTTCATCCCAGTACTATGTGTGTGTCCTGTTCAGAGCTGCACACTACAGAAGTGTATGGGACAAGTATTGTGATTACATTAGTTAGGAATCCAGAAGCTGCAGCAGTGCAGGTTACCTTGCGTTTGGCGGTCAGCTGCTCCTTGTAGCGGTCAGAAGAGTCTCCAGGGATCTCACTGGCCCAGAGGGTCAGTCCCACCACCAGGTAAGCACAACCCATCATCAGCAGTGGAAGGAAGTAGATCAGGATGGCCACACACACATAGTACCTACAAGGACACATACAATAAATGCTATATGAAACAGAATTTTAAAAATTGGATTGCTATTACTACAAATTATTTCTAGCTGCAGATGTACAGATTCAGATTAATAAACCTTGCAGCAAATAATCCAGGAGGGCAAAACTTGAACCAGAGTCTCGCTACTCAGGGTATCAACGCCTAATAGATCTTTTAAAAGGCATTCATTACTGAGCGTAAGTCAGAGGATGATAAAAAAAACAAACAAAAATAACATCCAAGTCATTAAGAAATGGAAGGAATATGGCACGTGTAAATCTGCCTAGAGCAGGCCATCCTCAAAAACTAGACCCCCATGCCATCAATGACTCCTCTGAAGGAGTTACAAGATTCAATGGTTGAGATGGAAGAGACTGTACAAAAAAAGAACTGTTTCCTGTTTTTCACCAGTCAAAGTTTTATGGGAGAGTAGCAAGTAAAAGCCACTGTTCAAAACAGTTTACAGTAAATGCTGACTAGAGTTTACTTGAAGGCATGTAGAAGACTCTGAAGTCAAATGGACAAGGATTCTTCGATCCGATGACCCAAAAATGGACCTTTTGGCTATCAGATTACACACCAAACAATGCACATCATCACAAATGCACTATCCCCACCACAAAGCATGGTGGTGGCAGCATCATGATGTGGGGATGCATCTCAGCAGCAGGCTTTGGAAGGCTTGAAAGGGTAGAGGGAATGAATGCAGCAAAGTATAAAGAAATACTTAAGGACAACCTGATGCAGTCAGCAAGAGAACTGTGACTTGGGAGAAGATTTGTTTTCCAGCAAGACAATGACCTGAAGCATAAAGCCAAAGCTACACAGAAAAGGTTTAAAGACAACAAAGTGAAGGCTGGAGTGGCCAAGTCAGAGCCCAGACCTCAATTCAATTAAGAATGTGTGATTGAACTTGAAAAAGGGCTGTTTACTCACAATCCTCATGCAACCGACAGTTTTGCAAGCAAGAATAGGGTTTAATTACATTGTCCAGATGTACAAGATTGACTGATACCTATCCACACAGGCTCAATGCTGCAATACAGCAATAAAAATAGCAGCTTTAAGCAATGGTTAGATATAGTTAGTAATAATTAGAAACATTGTCCTCAGTCTTGATTATTTTAAGTTCATGTCGGTGGTAGTGGGCATTTTAATACAAGACATCGTCATCTGTTTTTTAGTGTGCCAACCTTCTTGTACCCTGAAGCACTGACGTAGCAAGCAGTAAAATAAAAAGTTACTCATTTGAATAGAAACCTGAATCAATCATTAATGTGTTTGCCAGAGGAATTTAGAAATAGCTTTGCTTTGTAATGTAATTTAAGTTGCGAGAGCAGCAGATAGACCTCTGTCTTAGTGACTGTCCAATAAATTTAAGCCCTCTATGGATTAATTGAATATGACAGTTTCAGTATTTAGCTAATGATTTGCTTATCTATCACGGACACAGTGTGTGATCCTATTAGCTCGCTGTAAAGTGTGTTAACCGTACTGTGACTGCAGTCCACCTCCACATGTGCACCATAGTCTGTGTATGTGTGCGTGTGTTAATGTGCATTAAACTGTGGAAAATTATATTTTCTCTTTGTAAGCTCTTTAGAGCATTACTGTATATGGTGTTTAACTGGGGCTGCACAGTGGTGTAGTGGTTAGCACTTTCGCCTTGCAGCGAGAAGATCCCTGGTTCGCGTCCCGGCTTTCCCGGGACCTTTCTGCATGGAGTTTGCATGTTCTCCCTGTGCATGCGTGGGTTTTCTCCGGGTACTCCGGCTTCCTCCCACAGTCCAAAAATATGCTGAGGTTAATTGATCATTCTAAATTGCCCGTAGGTGTGAATGTGAGAGTGATTGTTTGTCTTTGTATGTAGCCCTGCGACAGACTGGCGACCTGTCTAGGGTGTCCCCTGCCTTCGCCCGAGTCAGCTGGGATAGGCTCCACCCCCCCCAGTGAGGATTAAGCGGTGTATAGATAATGGATGGATGGGTGTTTAACTGTGTTCAGAGAGGGTGGATCACTGACTCCAGGATCCACAGTGGGTCAATCTATTTTCCCCTGTCGATGCTGCAGATGAAGTTCAGAGGCTGCAATTATG
The DNA here is from genome assembly GCF_022539595.1 of Amphiprion ocellaris. NCBI lineage: Eukaryota > Metazoa > Chordata > Actinopteri > Pomacentridae > Amphiprion > Amphiprion ocellaris. Next base: position 11,951,587 of record NC_072771.1, on the reverse strand, counting down.
TTAATCCAATTGAATACCCGGGAACGCAGGAGTTTTTATCAACCAAAAGCTGGCTACAATGCTGAGATGCACGTACATGCACTTCAGAGAACATGTATTGCCAAACAAAGTAGAACACATCAGAACCCTCAGAGTGCTGAGTCTTTCGCCTGAAAGGGGCTCATCTCCATTTAAAACAGACGGGAGTTGCTTCTACCCAATATGAGCAGTACTGATAATATGTGCGTGTGTGTGTGTGTGTGTGTGTGTGTGTGTGTGTGTGTGTGTGTGTGTGTGTGTGTGTGCCTTACAGATGTAGTAACCCTTGCAATTTGATCATAACCTTGATCTTAACCAAAGATGATTGTCTTTTGGCAGACATTGCCCTGAAAATCGATTCCATCCAGACATGGTTTCAGTCTTTGCTAAGAAGTGAACCGAGTCATAATAAAGCTGTAGAACAGCCTGATCTTGTTAGATGGTAAATGCTCCACACAGGTATTTCCAATTACTGCTGCTGATTGGACATGTGGTCAGGTTGAAGTTGGGTACCACCATGCTGAGGATCACATGATATCACCAAAATCTATGTTGTATGGGATAGATAAGTAAGATGTAAGCTATCTCACGATTACAGTTTGAGTCACACCCGAAGGTGAAATGTTACCATCTATTACTTGTGAAAATTATGCTCACTTCTAAGGGAAAAGTAAACTAAATTCTTTGGTGCTGAGTTGAACTCGGAAAACAAATTTGTTCTCTCAACTAAGAACAACAGTTGTGTGCACAGGGCTGATGTTTGGGAACATGGAGGGCTGGAGTCACAGAGGGAAGCGCTGTAGCTTATTAACAGCCTTTCACTTTATTTAACTATTTCCACCCTGCTATTTAAATGCAACCTGCTGGAAGTTCTGGAGGGCTGCAAGTCATGACACATTTGGCGTAGAAGTAGTGTAATACTATTATGATTGAAATGGATGTAGCATTGGTGGACACCGTGTCTGTTGCATCACATTTGTTATGGAAACAAATCAGATTCATCAGATTCTGAATTTTAAAAGCTGCTGAATTTCTTACTTTGAATTTTTTTGCATCAAAATTATGTATGTGAATTTTTTTATGCCTGAATTTAGCTCATCAAAATTCTAAAAACCAGTTAAAGATTCAATATCTTCAAAATTCACCGTCAAAAAAATTCGATGTGTTCAAAATTCACCGTCAAAAAATTCAATGTTCAAAATTCGCCATCAAAAAATTCAATGTTCAAAATTCACTGTCAAAAAATTCACTTCACATCCGGGGGACTCAGGCGTAAACAATCGATCCTGGCCAAAATCAAGCCAACGCCCAGCCAATCACGTGACGCTGCTCCGGTCATGTGACGTGGATAGTTGATCTCACAAGACCGAGGTCAGCCACAGCTACCAGTGTGAACGAGGGCGCTTCAGTGAGTGTATTAATCCTTTTTCTCCTGTATGTGGTTCGTTTTTGTGGGAGTCAGTAACCTGTAATGCATGCCGTTAGCCACGCTAGCACAGTGCTAGCCACGTTAGCCAATACAGCACTAGCCGCGCTAGCACAGTAATAAGGGCACACTGACAGCACGTTCTGCAGCTGGGTAGTTGAGTAACAATTTTATAAACGCACAAATGGGCGGAAGTGTGATTTATGCGCCCGAAAATGCAGTTAAATCACAGAGCAGTGTAAAGAAACTGGTCACCTAGCAAACTGAATTAGTCTCGGTAACACTTTGTTTATTATGTGTGTTTTCTGCTCAAGTTAATGTTCTGGTTTGTTTCATTTTAAATAACTCCTGATCTTGAAAGGTTTTAAACTGTGCAGTCAAAGTAGTTACAACTGTGAGCGCATACCTTGAAATGAACTGCCCTAGACTGCCCTGTTCATAGCCGACTATTCTTTCACAGCATGCTGTATCAAGAGTTATTGTGCAATGATAGATAAATGCAGCCCATTTTTTCAACTGTTTCCTGTTTAGTATGTGTACCCTAGATTGTTTTGATAGTTTAATTTTTTGTAGCCATTTATTTAATCCATTTTAATCCACTCCATAGCAACACCGTCTGAACTGACCAATCTGGTGAAATTCTGGACTGGATGGGAGACTCCACCAAGAACTCTCTCCGCAGAAGTAGTGAATGACAGATACCCCACAGCCTCCACCTGCTATGAGACCTTACATTCCCAGGACATTACAAGGACTACGCATCATTTAAGACTGACGTCCATGGCCTGTATTTTCTCTAGTTCGTTTTACTTGACTGACAAAACTAAGTGCACTGTTGGATTCATTCCCCTACCTGTTCTTCCAACTCACCTGACGGTTATCTGGCTCAAGTATGCATGTTTCTGCCATATATTTAAAGTATCTGAAGTTAAGAATATTTCTGGTGAACAATACATGCAATCACGGCATTAATGCAGGAGTTAAAAATGAACTGGACTGTACTGACTTTATTTTGTCACTGGTGAATGGGATGGAAATCCGTTGCAATATTACAAAACAACAGCATATATATATATATATATATATATATATATATATATATATATATATATATATATATACACACTTTATACTGTATGCCAAATACTGCCAGAGCAAAAAATATTTTTAAATTGCCTGTCACTGTCAACCTACTTCGACAGGCATTTTTTTGCACATTGAAATTTGAGGTTGTTTGAATGACACTATCTCAGAACAATGATGAAGAATCTATAATATTGAACAAGTAGATCAAATAATCTCAGATTATGGGTGAGTTGAAATATGAAAAAAATGAAGTTGTCTATGAAAAGTCTAATCTTTCAAACCTGACATGTTGTTTTGTGTAATTTCTTTGTAAATTAGCCCTGCATCCAGTCATTACCACGACATTGGCATAATGGAACCATGACCACATATATTGTTCTGGAGATAGTGGCATTTTTCAAATAGCAAATTTTCATGCTTTAACAGATAAAGTTTTCAGATACCCGTAAAATTTTACACAATCTCAAATATCGTGAAATATTTGTTGAAAAGTCTTTTGTGTTTCAAAAGGTGTGGCTGCATTAGACAGACACAAATGATGCTTTTTTTGTTTATTGTTTACATGAATAAAACTAAATTCTACCAAAATGACCCAATACTCAAAATGTCTTATTTTTAAGGAACCAATCAATTTTAAGTTTTTAATGGCTTTTTTCGGATTTGTTTAGTATTATGGCTGTGACTGAACTGATAGAAATTGCATTTGAAGACCTCAGAGGGATTCTTAATGCAATATTTCACAAATGTATGAGGTGTCCAAAAACTTTTTTCCACCACTGTATTTAATAGCAATCTGATATGCTTTTGTTGGCAAGACAAACAAGTGAAAATTTCAAGCTTTTATCTTGAATTATTCTTGAGATACTGATATTCAAATAGCCTAAAATTTCAATGTGAGAAAAAAAACCTACTGAAACTAGGTCTATGGTCCACTTAAAATAATCTAAGAAAGTATTTGACATACGACACTAATATTTCACAGATACCATTATCTATACATGGGACAGACATATTAAGTTCCAGTAAGTTGTAAAGGTGCTCTGGGGATGTGACCATTCTTTGTTGCCCAGCTGGTCTTCAGAGTGCACAGTTGCAATGTACTGATTCCTGTTTTCTTTTTCTGAGCTGATAAGATGGTGTAGCTGTGTCAGTGCATTTAAAATATCTGGGCAAACTTCTACTTGGTCGGATAAAGCATTTAAAAACACAAGTTCTTGTGTGCAAGTGAACTCTAAGAAGTCCAGATCCAGAGCCATGCATCTGAGACTATGCTCCAAACGAGAACAAAGTCTCACATAAAGATGATTTAACAATAGTTCCTAGAACAGAGAAAAACAAAGTTATATAATACAAACCACCAATGGGATTAATGACTTAACCTGACTGAAAGACTAGACTGCCCCATTAGACACTTTTTTTCAAACAAATTAGAGGAGGGTACACATACTAAACAGGAAACAGTTGAAAAAATGGGCTGCATTTATCTATCATTGCACAATAACTCTTGATACAGCATGCTGTGAAAGAATAGTCGGCTATGAACAGAGCAGTCTAGGGCAGTTCATTTCAAGCTATTCGCTTACAGTTGTAACTACTTTGACTGCACAGTTTAAAACATTTCAAGATCAGGAGTTATTTAAAATGAAACAAACCAGGACATTAACTTGAGCAGAAAACACACATGATAAACAAAGTGTTACCGAGACCTAGACTAATTCAGTTTGCTAGGTGACCAGTTTCTTTACACTGCTCTGTGATTTAACTGCATTTTCGGGCGCATAAATCACACTTCCGCCCATTTGTGCGTTTATAAAATTGTTACTCAACTACCCAGCTGCAGAACGTGCTGTCAGTGTGCCCTTATTACTGTGCTAGCGCGGCTAGCGCTGTATTGGCTAACGCGTCTAGCGCTGTGCTAGCGTGGCTAACGGCATGCATTTCAGGTTACTGACTCCCACAAAAACGAACCACATACAGGAGAAAAAGGATTAATACACTCACTGAAGCGCCGTCGTTCACACTGGTAGCTGTGGCTGACCTCGGTCTTGTGAGATCAACCGTCCATGTCACATGACTGGGGGAGCGTCACGTGATTGGCTGGGCGTTGGTTCGATTTTGGCCAGGATCGATTGTTTACGCCTGAGTCGCTCCGATGTGAACAGTGAATTTTTTGACAGCGAATTTTGAACATTGAATTTTTTGATGGCGAATTTTGAACATTGAATTTTTTGATGGCGAATTTTGAACATTGAATTTTTTTGACGGTGAATTTTGGAGACATTGAATTTTTAACTGGTGTTTAGAATTTTGATGAGCTAAATTCAGGGATAAAAAAAATTACATACATTTTGATGCAAAAAAAATTCTAAATATGAAATTCAGCAGCTTTTAAAATTCAGAATCTGATGAGTCTGATTTACTTCCATAATTTGTTACCGTTTCAGTGCAGAATTTTTAGAACATGTTCAATAACATCAGTACTGACTTAACCACTTTTAGGAAGCTGTTTTTTAGTGTCTAGTTTATAGTTTTGATGAAGCCAGAGTAACAATGTATTTTTTTGCTCTAATCCATGTCTCTTATCCATAGAGCTCAGGGATGATTATTTTGGCCTTTCAGTTGTGGAGTTGTTACTGACTGAATTTATATATATATATATGTGTGTGTGTGTGTGTGTGTGTGTGTGTGTGTGTGTGTGTGTATATATATATATTTATATATATATATATGTGTGTGTGTGTGTGTGTGTGTGTGTGTGTGTGTGTGTGTGTGTGTATATATATATATGTTAGTGGTGGGATGTGATTTTAAAAAATAATCTAATTACAGGCTTTGTAATTAATCACAATTAATTGCAGTTTTGTCAAATAGCAATATTTGACAATAAGTGAAGTTTTTCAATTCAAATAAAATTGTGGTTGACAGTTGAATCAATGAATAGACATGTACGTGTTTAGAATTTAAAATTTATTTTAAAAAAGGAAAATGGGACATAGAAAAAAGTGATTTTGATGACTTAAAGCCTGAATTTAGTTGATTTTTCCACTGTATGGCACATAAAATCAGCATAAGTAGTTCAAGGAGCTTCAGAAAGTTGAAAATCCATGGATTTATTCTGTTCTCATCTTTTCTGGGTCTGATAAATGGTGTAATTTTGATGGTTCTTTTTATAGGAATATCAATTGTTATTTATGTAATTTTTGTATAAACAAAATTTTTATAATTAAGTTATTAAAAGAGATGTTTTTGTTGTTTAGGTTATTCCTCCTCCAAGGAGGCAGAGCTTCGACGGAGTAAAAACTTAAACCACAAAAATGTTTCATTTCTATTTATCTGCATTTTTCATCTGTCTGCTACATTCACAGATTACAGCAAATCTAAGTGCAATTATAGCGATTTTACTCAACATTTTAGGACTTTCTGTAAACTCAAGCACTGTCTAGAAAGTGGTCTATTATGGGATGGCTACACCGTTAGCCCTTAGCATGACTCGTAGCTAACGTTAGCTCTGGTGCTAACAGCAACATGTTTTACATTGAGGTGATACCGTCAGCTTGAAGTGACGCAGTGATCAGAAAACTCTTTGTTGTACACTGGCAACTGATTCTGAAAAAAAATGATGCAGAAAGTCTCACCCTGCATGTTAGGAGTGTTGGTTCCTTACCTTGTTATGTATGGAACACTGGAAGTCTGAAACTGTGTTTCTTAAACTGCCATCAATAAACTGTAGTTTCAAGATGCTAAAGCTCAGATATGATATTGAAAGCTTAAAAAGTGTCCAAATTGGACAGCCTATCTACAGGTGTTCCTCAAGGGTCAGTGCTCGGTCCCCTCCTCTTCTTGACATACACAACCTCTCTTGATACAGTAATCTACTTCCATGGGTTCTCATACCATTGCTATGCTGATGATACCCAGCTCTTCCTGTTGTTACCCCTGGACGACCACATAGTCTCTGGCCGGATCTCATCATGCCTTGCAGATATCTCAACATGGATGAAAAAATGTCACATTCAGCTCCACCTCTCTGGAGAGGTGGAGAAAACACAACCAGGCTACCTTGGTTGTGTGCAAGGCAACCCTTGCACACAACCAGGCTTTTATCCAAGCTGCCATCGGGAAGATTTTTAAAAGAAAACTTTCTGCCCAACAAGCTCAATCTTGTCTTCCTTCACTGTTCACCAGTGCCTGACTTCACTCACTGCTTCCTGTGCTTCTTCTTCATGGCTACAGACTTTAGGTTGATTACCGCCACCTACTGGGCTGGAGTGTTCATCAGAGTTACCGGTGTGCCAGAAATGAGGGAACTGAGGAGGGTGCAATTAATTGCGTTATTAGTTTTAATGCGTTATTGTCCGCTGTAATTAATTAATCAAAATGAATGCGTTAAAGTCCCAGCCCTAATACACACACACACACACACACACACACACACACACACACACACACACACACACACACACACACACACACACACACACACACACATATATATATATATTTAAACCAGCCTAGAGCTTAAGTACTTAACTCTCATAAGTCAGGAGTTGCTTCAAAGATAAGACAGGAGGTGGTACCAATAACAGTTTTGAACAGTAAATTGTGTGTACTTAGCAATCAGGTTCTGTGAGCTACTGCCACCTCTGTTGTGTCTAAAATCACCCCCTGTCTATTACAAAGTTTATATATAGTAGTACATAGTATTTACACCATAAAACCCCTAAATACCCCGTAGTATTTATCCATTTTGGAGTGGCCTCAAAAAATTATGTCTATTACATGTACAAAACATTCTGCTAACAACTAAACAATGTGTCATAACTTACAGATATTCAAATTTTAGGGTGCAGGTTGAGGGGTGAATGTTGTTTCTGTATACATTTTTGGGTGATCATGTGAACAGAATTAGTTAAAGATCCCCTACAGTGAAAAACAAATGTTTTAACTACTTATCATGTGCATATGGTTTTTTTTATATGCTGGCAGTTTTTGGCTAGTTGAAAACCAGACGTGCTGCTGCATTCTGGATCATCTGCAGAGGTCTGACCGTGCATGCAGGGAGGCCTACCAGTAAGGACTTGCAGTAGTCGATGCGTGATATTACGAGAGCCTGGACCAGGAGTTGTGCTGCATGTTCAGACTTGAAAGGTCTGATCTTCCTGATTTTGTACAGGACAAACTGACACGACCGAGCAACGGAGGCCACATGAGCCTTGAAGTATAGTTCAATCATCAATCATGACACCCAAGTTTCTGGCAGACTTTGTGGATTTGAGATGGGTTGATTCAAGCTGGACGTTGATTTCTTGTTGTACAAGGGACTGGCTGGGATGACAAGGAGCTCAGTGTTGGAGAGGTGGAGCTGAATGTGACATTTTTTCATCCATGTTGAGATATCTGCAAGGCATGATGAGATCCGGCCAGAGACTATGTGGTCGTCCAGGGGTAACAACAGGAAGAGCTGGGTATCATCAGCATAGCAATGGTATGAGAACCCATGGAAGTAGATTACTGTATCAAGAGAGGTTGTGTATGTCAAGAAGAGGAGGGGACCGAGCACTGACCCTTGAGGAACACCTGTAGATAGGCTGTCCAATTTGGACACTTTTTAAGCTTTCAATATCATATCTGAGCTTTAGCATCTTGAAACTACAGTTTATTGATGGCAGTTTAAGAAACACAGTTTCAGACTTCCAGTGTTCCATACATAACAAGGTAAGGAACCAACACTCCTAACATGCAGGGTGAGACTTTCTGCATCATTTTTTTTCAGAATCAGTTGCCAGTTGGATATAGCTATGGAAGGTAGGTTTACAGTGTTTGAGTTACGTATACTCAAACTGTCACAAGTAGCAGACTGGTGGAGCCAGCAAACTTTGACATAAACCAAAAGTTTTTTATACTCCCTTAAGGCCATGTTTGACTTTTTTGAGAGTTGATGGGAGACAGAAACGCCTTTTTCAATTAAGCTGTGACGTAGCGAACATTTAACTCCAATGACTGATCAGAAATTTTGTTGTCTTGGCCTCTGGACATCATGAAACAATCAGAAAGAAAAATTACAAATTGCAGCTTTGAAAATAACTCCTAATGGCCAAAGTTTGGTTTGTTTCTTCAAGGTTTTTCAGCAGTTGGCCAACAGTTGGTTTTATTTGCTTCCTCTACTCTGTTTATTACAGTCATGTGTAATGTAGCCTGTATCACTACCTTGCCATGACACTATGCAGCCCAGTTTATTTGTCCCAAAGCAGGTCATGAGAACAAGACAAATTTTCTTTTCTTTCTCTTTTTGCAAAATTTAAAAAGTTTACTTTCATTTGTTTCAGAACTATGTGGAAACACATTAATGTATAATTAATGCAACTCATGTTACGGCGTTTATTATGCATGGTTATTTTCATGGAAAGAACTTCTAAATATGTAATTCTGAGGCATGGAGATGGGTTTTAAAGGTTTAATCAATGATCAAAGTGAGACTTTAACTGACAAAAGAATAAAAGAAATACATATAAATACAAAGTAACACCAAAAGAACAGTATGACATAAGACCAGGATATATAGTACAATAAAGAATCTCAGACGTGCCTTCAATATTTGTTTAATCTCAGCTCACTGCTCTGTAGACTGAACGTAATGAGAGTCTTGTACTTAAGGCAGGGTTGAAAGGATGTGTTACTTAGAAAATGCGTTCCAGTATTATTACTAAATACCTGCTTTGTTACGTTCGCAGGATGCTTCTAGAGAGCAGTAAATGAGAGAATGAGGAGCTGAAACTGGGCACAGTTCAAATAACATGAGCATCATTCTGGTTGTTTGTCTCTCTGTGTGGTCTTGTGATAGACTGGTGACCTGTCTGGGGTGTAAGTCAGCTGGGATAGACTCCAGGCTCCCCTCAACCATACAGAGGATAAAGAGGTATATAGATAATGGATGGATGGTTGATTCTGGCCGGTCGGCATATTAGTCATTAGCTCAGCAGCCACTGTACTTCACCAAATAACCCTAAACGTGCTGCTAAAACCACTTATTTCATGAGGATCAACTTTGCTATTTCACTTTCTGCTGTGACCAGGCTGCAACAAAATTAGGAGGAGGTAGATGGAGAGAGTCTTCACACACCTACACAGACCTGTGAAGAGGTCTGATCAGTGCAACTAATTGAAAATACCCGTGTGGGTGGATCATGGCTGTGTAGAGACTGGAACACAGTTGTAGATAAATCCTCTGATGCTGTGAAGAGTTTTGTTTGCAATGACACTAATATAATAGTGGACATATTGACTTCTGAAAGGCTGTGGTAAACAGGAATGTAAATGATTAGTATCAATGAGAGTGATGCAGCATATTTACGTAGCTGTGGCTTCATAACGAGAAAGCATGTTTTAACTACAACTGCATTGAACTGTGGGAAAACAGACTAAAAGCACTCTCAAAAATCAAGCATTTGCAGTTTGCATTCCAACTTTTTTTTGAGTGTGCTTATTTCTGTCATTGTGTAGCCACATACTAAAATTTTCCTTAAAATTACTATGTAACTGGGACACAGCTATGCATATTCCTGCAGGTGCATGTGAACCCACTGGCATCACTAAACACAACAGAAGTGTTGTTAATAGAATTAGTGACACCTGTGCTTTTTTCACACTCTCTTTCTCCAATGAGGAGAAATCCAGTAAAATCTAATCTTGTGTTTAATAAACCAAGTCAAACATTTCTCGACACCAGTCTAAGCACTACTGCATGTTACCCAGAGCCAACATCCACACACCAGCTGCAGACAGTGTTCACTGTGAGGCTGAGGAAAATCAATGCAGAGAAAACAGAAGCTGCCGCAATCTACTTACTCTCAGAAATGTGATTTGTATACACACAAGTGCCCATAGGAATAATGAGCTTGGAAGAAAACTCTTAAGTAAATCTATTTCTAAGTGTGTGTGTGTGTGTGTGTGTGTGTGTGTGTGTGTGTGTGTGTGTGTGTGTGTGTGTGTGTGTGTGTGTGTGTGTGTGTTTCAATGTGTTGTTTAGACTAATACTGTGTATCACATTTGTTTTTTGTTGAATACAGGTTGTGTTTTTGGTCACTGTAGAAGTAACCACATTAAGTGCATCGTCCGCTTAGTGTCTTTGGCATCCTTTATCGAATCTGTTCACTGAGAGAGTGTGAAATTGACTGTAACAGCTTGCTAATGTCCTTACATTCAAAAAGTTAGGGTGGAAACAGGCTTAGAAAAAAAAAGAACAGGCAGTCAACATTTGTGATTAATCAGCATTGCCTGAAGTAAGTATTATAGCTTACATAAATAGGTAAAAGCAGGTGAAAAGAGAGGCAGGTTAACATACACGAACCAGCCAAAACATTAAAATCACTTGGCTAATATTGTGCAGTTCCACCTCGTGCTGACAAAACAGTGCTGAATCATTGGACAGAGGTCCACTGAGGGTGTTGTGTGGTTTCTGGTACTGGGATGTTGGTAGTGGATCCTTTGGGTCATACAGGGCCTTAGTGGATCAGGTTTGTTCTGACGGCTGTACTATGAAGCAAGATTAGTGGGTTAGTGAGGTATGTTGAGCTTAAAGTCAGAGTTTTCAGTGTCATGAAAGTGGCTCTCTTTTTAATCTGCTAGAGCTCCATCATAACTGATGCTTTGAAGCTAACCTGGTTCGGAGCAGTTCATGTCAGAGTCTAACATCTCCTTTTTAACAAATCAATTCTCGTTATACATTGTATAATGACAATAAAGAATATTCTATTCTATTCTATTCTATTCTATTCTATTCTATTCTATTCTATTCTATTCTATTCTATTCTAAATCAATTCCTGATGATTCTTTATGAGTGATAAAGATTCTCAGTTGTATCCCTCATACAGCTGTATGTTACCACTGGATGAAATTGTGTAGTGACACTATCACACACTGAATGCATTGTGTTGCCATGGGAACCCAACATGTATTTAGTAGGCGATGCAGAAATTGCATAAATGTATTTTTATATTTGGTTCTCCTTTGCTGTTACCTCCGTTTACACTGCTGGTACTGCAGCTCATAGAACATTTATTAGAAAATTGATAATTCTACTAGAATTTATTACAGAGAATATTCACTCAACACTAATTTCACTTTGATTTGGCCAAAAATGAAACTGATATTCTGCAGTATGGCAGAGTGTTAAACCTAAGTCTGAGTACACTTATGAGTAACTTCAGTACAATATCATGTTTAATATATGAGGCTTGAAATTTAACAGCTCTGATGTGCAGCTGTTCATTAGAAATTGATCAGTAAAATAAATTATATGAACACACATTTAACAGTTTTCTACCAGCATTCCTGTTCTGCATCATTTACAGTAACAACACTTTGTAACGTCATGTCATTTTTATATTTTCCGTAATAACAACTTGTTGATTGAAGCAGCACGATTGTTTTATTTTGTGCGGAAGAAGTCAAATGCCCCCTTTTATGGGAACATGCACAGAATTTGCAGCAGAAAGCCTGAATTAACCAAGAAAGTTGATAAGTACCTTTGTGATACCCATTACCTCTGACTGGGATTGTAGTGTTTGTTGAGCTGACTTACACGAAGAAAGCCTGGTTGTGTTAAATTTGCTCATAGTTCAACCCTCTGGTGTGTGCCGTGGGCACTAAATCTGGTGAGTTCGGAGGCCGGGTCAGTATCTTGGGCTGTCATGTTCCTTAGAGAGGCTGTTGCCATCAGTGAGTCCCTACCATCGGAGGGTAAAGTCATGTCCACATGAGCAGCAGGCATAACAGCAGAACATTTTGTTGTCATGAGATAATCAGTGATATGTGGTCTTAATGTCAGTGGTTTCAATATTGAGGCCAACAGTGTATAACACTACCATTCAAAAGTTTGAGGTCACCCAGACAATTTCATGTTTTCCATGAAAACTCACACTTTTATTCATGTGATAACATAATTGCACAAGGGGTTTCAAACCATCAATTAGCCTTTCAATACCATTAGCTAACACAATGCAGCATTAGAACACAGGAGCAATGGTTGCCGGAAATGTCCCTCTGTACCCCTATGTACACAGCAAATTCAAAAGTGTTAAAATTCCAGTGTTAGTGTTGCTAGTTAAAAATACAGTGTCAGTTCAACACTTGTTTAGTTTAATTCAACTACCTGAGAGTTAGTCCCTCAAAAGAGTTGGTGATAATACACAGAGTTACATTTAAACAACTCTGTAAAGTGTTGATTTTAAAATCAACACTTAATAGAGTAACTCCCAGCATTCCAACGTATCTGTGACGTGTTTGCCTAAAGAGCGGGACGGATAGAGCGGCTGCAGCGGAGCACAACTGTCTTTTCCCTTGTACAAATGAGGATCTTTGTGCGCTTAAATGAATGTCGGCACGTTTAATTAATAACACTTCTATGCAATAGTATTTTATTTGTGACAACAATAGGTGTCGCTGAAACCTGTCTGCAGCTAACATCGCGGCAAGGTAAGTTAGCATGATTGTTGTATGCTATTTGTCGCTTTTGCACACAAGTGTCGATAAATATACAAACATATGTGTAACCTACATGAATACACATTTGTTTAACATGCTACATTTGCACAGCTGCACATTTTGTAAGGGGTCAGAGTTTGCTAAAGTGATGTAACACGTGCATGGCAGGTTAACCAAATATTTCCCAGAAAAAAATCTGAAGGCCACTTGTCATTTCGACAATCAAATCCATGTCAAGTTGGTGAGGAGTGCAATTAGCTTTGATCTAGTCTTGTCGAATGGTTGTTGGCATTACATGGAGCGGGGGTGGGGGTTCGGTTGAGCTGCTGCTGCTTGCCCGAGACAGCTGCTGCAGACTTCCTGCTGTATTCTTCCACCGGAGGAACACCTCCACACACCGGGCCACCACACCAGCCACGCCAAGCATTGCTTCGTTTAAAACATTTTAAGTTTAAAAAACGCTAACTTTTCAAGCTAACGTTACCGCAGCCACACATGCTGGTGAATACCACTTACGTAGCTGTGCATCTTAACGTCGCTGCCACGTTTATGTCTCAGGGCGACGTTATTTTGCTAAGCTAACGGAGCATAGTTGATAGTGTACCGCTGTTTACGGGTAAGTGTGGGTGTTTATAGCAGAATAACTAGCGAGCCGTCATTCTAGCAAGCAGGCCAAGCTTCAGTAGCACGTCACTGTGCTGGTGGCTCCCATCGTCCAGGTAGCAAGTAATGCTAAAACTTAAAACGAATACTCAGAGTCTAGTAAAGCTAGGCAAAATGTTCCTGCCTCTACACATCCATGGTGATCATAGTGTAAATGATGGCACAGTGTGGATGTCTTTTGTCCTTTTTTCTTCATAGTGCATCATGTTGGTTAAGGTGCGATTTGGTGAAACACAGAAGTATGTCAGAGTGGCTGAGACTGAAGATGGCTATGATGATTTCAACACATTTCTTCAAAAAGGTTGGCATCACTTTTCATACAGCCCACAACGTTTCTGGCTACATGTTATAACACCTATTGAATTTATGTGGTATTCGAATATTTTGTTTATGTTAGCCATGTCCTGCCAAAAACAAGCATGGAAAATGCCAGGTAATGTTCTTATTGTATTTTTTCTATTGCTCTAAATCTAATATTTTTATCAGTTATTCAAAAGTTAGATCTTCCACTTGAGACTGAGCTGCACTTGACAGATGAATCAGGGACAGAAGTTGATGCAGATGTGTTTGAGGAGCTCTTGCAGGCAGGGAACCTCACTGTTAGGGTGGCATTGGAAAAGTCAACAGGTGAGACTCAACCTTGTTAGGGAAGGAGTATAATGAATATTGTGGAGAACACATGATTTTTTTTTTATTTTGTGTTTACATTTGGTAAAAAATTGTTTACAGTTGTACTTCAGCATGATCTTTCATATACTTCGCTGGAGTCACCCATGTCAGACAGCTCATCTGGGTCAGTGTCAGGAGTGTCCTCGCTAGCATCCTCTGATTCATCAGATGCAACAGTGATTGTTCATACAAACGGAGGGAGGAGAACCCATGCTGAACGGGAATCAGCAAAAGAGGTGTGTTGCTTTTGTAACAAATTCTATTAGTTATCAGATATCAGACACAAAGATGTTGTATAGTTAAACTGATGGTGATGGATAATTCTAACTATTATTCTTTATCTTTTAGATGGTGAGAAATGCTCTGAAGGCTAAACCAGGTGGACAGTTTATTTTGGATGAATATGACAAAATGAAAACATTGATGGATAGCACAAGGAGAAAGTTGGTAAACCTTCTTGTGGCCAACATGGTTGAAATTCATGGGTAAGTTTCATATTCATAATGTTCTTTACTTAATATAGAAATTATTTTTAAAACAAGCATACTCATTGTAAGGGATTGCATATCAGTAAAGCAATGTTTTAAGGCTAAAACATTATACAAAAACTAAATTTGAGGGACTGCTACTAACTGAAGCAAGAAAAAGCAAAATTTGTATCTTTTAAACACTGAATTGTTGTAGCAATGCCATGTTTATCTTTCAGGAGGAGCCCACCCATCTCTGTTCGAAGTACATGTGCTCTAGGCATCATCTCTCTATTTCCCAGCCTCAGAGATCCATATTCGGACAAGGGATATGTAAGTTTATAAATTAAAAACTTGTATGTCAATTTATGGACCAGTAATATGTTTGGAATTTATGTAACAATCTATTGTTTTAATGTTACAGGAACACTTCTATGACCCAGAGAGTGGATCTGGCTACTTGGCCTGGAGGATAAAGACTGTTCAGCGCAACACTGCAGCTCAGCCCCAGAGATGCTCCACAAGCACAACCTATCAAGATAGTCCAAAGAGAAAGAGGGATGTTCTCTGCACTGATAAGCAGCTGCTTGGTGAGCACTGTCATGAAGCAATATCCTTTTTGAAACATTCAACTGATGAATCAGCCATCAAAGAGCGAATGAGGGCCACATTTCAGTACCGTCAAACACTGGTTCAAGATCAGCAGTGCTCTTCGACAGTCTTTGACATCTTCCCACGATTCCTCGACATCACTGGCTTGGTAAGAAAGACAACTTCTTTTGTAAGTGAATTGTTACTCAAAGTATATGCTTAAGGTGCATGAGTATACAGTGTGTGTTTTCCTGTAGATTGAACAAGACTTCACCATGATGTTTGGAGAGGAAGTGTCGGGCAGATTTTTGGCAAAATGGCCTACCTTTTTCAAGCCTAGAATCCTGGCAGACTGCAAAAAACTGACTTCTAATGAGCACATTGAAGAACTCATGTCATTGCAGCATGACTCAGGTGGGTCTGGTTAGCTTGGCTCATTCTTCTCTTTGAAATGTCTCAATTATTTATGATGTGAATGAGTCTAATATTTCTCCTATTTTTCCCCTAGGCTGGGACAGTGATCTGTCCAGCATTCTTCTGTTGGTTCACCTGCTTCCTCCCACCCCCAAAGGCCACAAGAAGAGTGCTAAAATCAGCCCATGCCAGGCTGTTGACCATGTTGTGAGATATTTGCAGGTATGCAAATAGTAGTGTTGCAATTATTCTGATGATCCTACTTCTTGGGTTGAAGCACTTTTTATATTTGCTTAGGTAGACATTTGAACTTAACAACGGCATATTTTCTCATAATTCTTTATGTTTTGTTCAAGATGGGAGCCAGTGTTGAAACCTTCCTTGCTGGTGTGGAGCCGGGCCAGCCCTTCCTCCTTGGTGTTGGTGAAAAGAAGAGCAGCATCCAAAGATACTATGTCATCATTGATCACAAGGCCATCCCTTGCAAGGCACAGACATCCCTTGCAGCTTTCGATGAGCTCTTCAAAGCACACTTCATCTTCAGCGTCAGTTACCATGAATCCCTCTACAACTTCTATACGTTCATCCAAACCACAGTTTTTAACATTGACATCGGAAAGGCTAAGGAAACTCCCAGAGTCAAGGAACTAAGAGCAAGATTTTTTCATGATGCTTGAGGGGATAAATATCCATGGATGCAAATATTTTTCTTTGTTATGTCTGTAAGGCATGCCACAAAAGTTCTGCACTGCTTTGTCAGCATTTAAGACTTCACCATGGTCTATATCCTGGAAAGACATTACGCTTAAAATGTGGACAGCCAGGATGTTCTTCTTTGTTTTGCACTTATTCAGGTTTCAAGAAGCATCTTGTTCATTTCCACAGAGATGTTGCTGTGACTAATACTGCTGACAATGTGGACACTCAGAATGAAGTTGATGAGCCCTCAACTTCACAGACAGTCACCAAAGCCTCTCCAACAACTACCCAGCTCTCTGTTGACAATGATCATGTGTTAAACATGTGTGCTTCTGTTGTAGCACAGTTGCAAGCATCTGGTGTTGCTGAGAGCACAGTCCAAGCAATGGTGGGATCCATGGAGGACCTTGTAAATGACATTAATAGACAAGCAAGAGAGGCAGTTCTCAGCTGTTCTTCAGAAATTCAAGGTACGGATTTGGAAAAGAAGGTGGAAAAGTGCTTTGATCAACTAGGAAATCCTTTCTCATCCTTGAACACAAGAGTAAAACGTCAGAAGTTCTTTGAGGACAAATGGGAAATTGTTGAGCCTGTCGAATATGTTCTTGGGGTGCGATTTGATGTTCGCAGAGATCAAACAACTGGCGTTTACTGTCAGGTCCCTGTAACAGATAAATTTGTGTACACACCCATCCTGGGAACTCTTAAGTCAATGTTCAAGAACACTGAATTATGTGAAAGTTTCTTCCAAGCCAAACATCACGAAGAAGGCATTTATAAAGACATATGTGATGGTTCATACTTCAAGAGTAACATTTTGTTTTCTCAGAAAAAGCATGCTCTACAGATTCAACTTTATTTTGACGAGTTTGAGACAGCAAATCCCTTAGGTTCAAAGAAAGGTATTCACAAACTCGGTTGTATTTACTTTATATTGAGGAACCTGCCCCCAAAATATAATTCTGTGTTGATGAATATACATGTTGTGGCACTCTTTCACTCACAAGATCTGAAGACTTATGGGTTTGATGAGATCCTAAAGCCTCTTGTTGACGATCTTAAAATACTTGAAACACAAGGAATTGAGGTGCCTTTCTCAGACTCACCATTACTTGGTTCTGTTATACAAGTAACGGGTGACAACCTAGGTTTACATGGACTGTTCGGTTTTGTTGAGTCCTTCAGTGCTACATATTTCTGTAGATTTTGTTTGACAAGTAAGGATGAGTCACAGTCTGTCTTTACTGAAGATGACCCTGGCATGATTTTTCGTACAAAGGAAATCCATGCAAAACACTGTGCAGCTCTACATGAAAATCCTATGTTGAGTTCCACATTTGGTGTCAAAAAGACATGCTTGCTCAATACATTGCATTTTTTCCACACCTCTGACAACTATGCAGTTGACATAATGCACGATTTACTTGAAGGTGTAGTACAGTACGAACTCAAACTTGTCTTTCAGTACCTTGTAAACCAGAAGTATCTGTCTTTGGAATCATTGTCACAGAGGATCCAAACTTTCAACTATGGTTATATTGAGAGAAAAAATAGACCAAGTGGGTTGAAAATGGATGAGGCTAGCAAGGATCTTGGATTAAATGCAATTCAGTCATGGTGTCTTGTAAGAAATACTCCTCTTATTTTTGGTGATGTATTGGAAAGAAATAACTGTTACTGGAATCTGCTCCTCCTCTTGATTCAGATTGTGAATATAGTTTTTTCACCCATTGTAACTAACGGTATGACATACTATTTGAAGCACTTGATTAAGGACCACCATAAGCTATTTAAATGTTTGTTTTCACAAAAAAGATTGATTCCAAAGCATCATTTCATGCTACATTATCCACGTTGTATTCGAAAAATAGGTCCACTCCTTCATGTATGGTGCATGAGGTTTGAGGCCAAACACAACTTTTTCAAAAGATCAGTGAAAAATTTCAAAAATATCACAAAATCATTGGTGAAACAACACCAGAGACAGTTAGCTTACCACTGGGAGAATTTTAATTTTCAGAGGTTTGAGTTTGGTCCAGTGAAAAACGAAACCATTGATCGCCTCGAGGGAGGTGAGGTTTTAAGTTCTGTTTTTGATGTTAATTTATATTGTGAAGTGTCAACCACGAATTGGGTGAAGAACTATGGAACAGAATATCAGATTGGTATGTTTATTTGTACTGGAACAAAAATGGAAATACCTATTTTCAGAAAGATCACCAACATCATTGTGCATGATGGGCAAGCTTTCCTTTTGACTTGCAGAGTGGACACTCTTTATTTTGATGATCATTTCAATGCATACTGTGTTGATGAGAGAGCAGATTCATTTTCTGTTTTCCCAGTTAAGGAACTGATTTATCACAGACCCTATGACAAACAGTTTTCTAATGAGATGTGTGAAAAAAATATACATTGTGCCACACTGTCATATTTTGTGACCTGTGTTGTATTGCAAAGCAGTGCTGTTTTTATGTGGTGTGCTTGTTTGAAATACAGGCTGATTCAAACTGCAACTTGTGTTGTTTTCTTTGTAAAGTCAAGTGACATGCATTGTTTTGGGAGTAAAATTGGGGGTTATTATTTGATTCCCAGTAGTACTTTTAAACTAAATAATAAAAGATTTTTATTTAGATTAGAATTTTATAACACTTTCCATAGAGTTAATATAGTTTAAACCTTATTCAGTGTTAAAAACTACACTAATAGTGTTGACTTTTAACACTACACACTAGTATAGTGTAAATTCAACACTGATGTGTGTTAAATTTCAACTACTGAGAGTGTTGTTCCAACTCTGTCACAGTGTAAACTGTTGAACACTTTCAAAAGTGTTGTTTTAACTCGATCTAGAGTGGACCAATATAAACACTTTAGAAGTGTTGAGATTAACTCTGTAGGAGTTGAATTAACACTTCCAAATTTGCTGTGTAGATATTCCATTAAAAATCAGCCATTTCCAGATAGAATAGTCATTTACCATATTAACAATGTCTAGACTGGATTTATCATTCATTTAATGTTATCTTCATTAAAAAAACTGATTTTCTTTCAAAAATAAAGACATTTCTAAGTGACCCCAAATCTGTACCTCAATCTGAAGTGCTTCATCCTAATTCCTCCAGACAGTGAATCATGAAGCACAAGTGTAAATCAAGCAGTGCTATACTGATTTCCATGATTGAAGTGACTTTGTAGATGGTAGGATTGTTATTGTCAGCATCACTTGGAAAGGCTACCGTTGTTGAGATTTTTGCACTAAATATTGATGAAAGGACAGAGAAGTGTCTGTATAAGGAGCTTTATTATCAGGCAAATCTGACTCATTCATAAACCTAATTTATTATACTTTTCTCTTTATATTTTACTAATTCATTTGTTTTTCAGCTTAGTTTGATGATATACACATATCTATCTATCTATCTATCTATCTATCTATCTATCTATCTATCTATCTATCTATCTATCTATCTATCTATCTATCTATCTATCTATCTATCTATCATCTATCTATCATCTATCGATATTGGGTATTTGTATAACAAATATTCCTCATGCTGTCTGGACTGTGAACTCTGACCTCAGGTCAAAATCTAAATCATAGCACCTTGTCTGTCAGCTACAGAACACTGGATTAATGTTGATATGTAAATAGCATGTAAGTGTATGGGTACATACACATGCATCTATGCGCTCTGATACACAGCATAACATAACACATACAAACACACACAGTCACTTTGCATTTCAGCATATGAGCATGTGACAAATAAAGACTTGAATCTTGAATAATGACATATACTTTGTGCATTTGCTTTTTTGACAATCCGTCTGCAAAAGCTCTACTCTTCTAGTATCAGCATACCATGCAACACAGTTTGGTCCTGATTGGCACCCATAGCCTGATATTAATGTCTCAAAACTATGAACACGTCTCTACAATCACAGCTGCATTCAAATTAAACTAATTTTCTCTTCATTATATCATGGGAATTGATGTACATCATCAAAAGTGACAACATCAGACGCAAGTTGTGAGAACCCTGCAGCTCGGCAACAGCAACGTGCATATTACTGCCAACATCTAGAGGCGGTTGATGCTCACCTTTTGCAAAGTTGATGAGCAGATAAAATAATGTAGAAAATGCAAAGTTGTAATGAAAAGAAGCGTTAAAGGACAAAAGTCTGAGACCACTAGTGAAAATACCTTCCATTTCACATTCATAGATATATAAACATGTGCTAAATATACATGATTTTTGGAATGTCTTTGTCTTGTGAGTTCAGAGAGAGCAGCCAAATACAGAACACAGGGAGCTGGTTCAAAAACACCTGAATTAAAGCAAGCTTTACTTGAAGCTATTTCAGCAACAAAAAACCCTGATCCAGGCAGGAAACAAAAGCACAGGGAACAGGCTGAGGTTTACAAAAATCCATAAAAACAACAAAGGAGTAAAAACTAAATAAAGCACTAACTGAAAACACTGGAATTTTGCATGAATTACACAAGTGAGATATACAGGCAAGTTACAAAGACAGGATTCACAGGTGAGCAGAGGGAAGATTCACCAGAAGACATCGGGACTCTGATGCAAACGAACGGACAAAGAAAAAGGGGAAGCAGAAGGTTTGATACATCACAGGCCTGTTTCAGAAAGCAGGGTTGACAAACTCTGAGTTTAAAGCTGAACTCTGAGTTGAGTAACTCTGAGCTGCCAAAAGGTTAGTTTGAGATGAGCCAGACGTGATCACCAACAATGGTTGCACAATGCTTGTTGGTTATATTTGTGTCCCACTTGATCCAGAATCATTCTGATGTTAAACAACAATAACATCATGAGATCAAGGCGGCTGCAGTTTTTAGTGTCAGGCACCACAGTTGCTCTCCACTGACTACATGGTCTTAGTACACAGTGGCTCTCACTTGATCTAGCAGCTGATTGGTTTTTAGATGTTGACTCAACAGTATGACGTTTGAAACAAAGTTTTGTTTATTGTATTGTTTTTCATGAAGAAATTTCAGTTTTTGTCTGATTTTGAAGGTTTGTTATGTTAACAGAATACATGTTATGTAGTTGATTGCGCCATTAATCGAGAGGCTGAACACTTTCAGATTGCACATCATAAATTGTATCTAACATTTATTCTAGTCCAAAGTACAGTTCTGTGAATCATTGCAAACTAAATACTGTCTAGATATGCATGGTCTTTACAAGTGCATGTAAACTTTTTTCACAATGTATATTCACGTTAAACTGATTTTAATAGTGAAGTATTTAACAACACAAAATCAGTATGTGAGGATTCCTACAATAGCATCCGTACAGATATTTCAATTCTGATCGTCTAAATATCTTTATATCGAATCAGGAATGAAAGTTATTGTCTTACATTTCCTCCATTTATTAGTCTTTTCAATGCATTTAAGTAGTTTGTGATGGACAGGTCTGTTTAGTTATTTATATGGGTCATTCCAGAATTGGAAGACATTTTACATCCTACCCATCAAATTTCAAATAGTCCATTTACAAAATACTAAAGCATGCAGTTTTGTGTAAATGTGCTTGTCCTGAGACAAAATTTTTAAAAAACTAGGAGAAAAGAATGTTTGAAAATATTTTTGAAAATACCAAATAAGTCTGAAGTTCCCCCTAAAATGCCATTTTTCCTTGTCCCACCCCAATGACAAACTGAATCTCATATAAAATTTAAATCTCCTTTTTTGGGTATTACTTTTTTCATTGATGTTTCTTTTAATTCTCAAGCAAGCTTTCTTTTAATTGTTGGAACATTTTTTGCATTTTTTAATCAACATAACATTTTAAATAATAATTATTATGCATGGAACGTGTGTCAACATGTTAGCATAACCTTTTTAGCTGATAGAAGAAGAAGAAATCAGTGAATCACACAATACACTGGAATTAACAGCATCAAAGAGTTTTCCAAAAGAATGGGTAGCGCAAAGCTACGTATGTCCTCTCTTCTATTTTTCATATTTTCATAATATTGTAAGCCTTGACTAAATGTCTCACTCTACCTCTTGCAAATCTGTTATGCATATTATCAGAGGACAAATTCTTTTTCTTTTTTCTTTACTGTTTTTCATAAGTAAGTTTGTCCTCTTGGTCAGCAGTAATAGCTAGGGTTGCCACCTTTCAGAAATGAAAATAAAGGACGCCCACCACGGCTGTTCGGGGCCACAGTTCAATAAAGTTTTAAAGATGTTCACAGATTCAGACTTCCAGCATCAATAACTCAGATAAATGTTGTCAAAACATAAACGATGCCTCTTTCCCATCCTTGTAAGTTAGACAATGTGCTACAAGCCCAGTTTTATCAAAAGTAGCTGTCTTTCACATTGCAGGAATAACATTGGTGTCAACAGGAGCCAGAGTACACTACAGAGTACAAGATTGAAGTTATTGAATATCTGTGTCAATTTGCGCAGCTTGACAGACAGCTACTTTTGATTAAACTTGGCTTGTAGCACATTGTCTACCTTACAACGATGGGAAAGAGACATTATGTTTTGACAAAGTATATCTAATGAGTTATTGATGTCAGAAGTCTGAATCTGTGAATATCTTTCCAACTTCACCATACTTAGGGTCACTACCACCCAGGGAGTGGTATATTTAATTCTGAAAAAAGCATTTAGCCATACGTAATGCTTTAAGTGCTTTATTAACACGATATTAAGAATTTTGTATTGTTTTACGATCACAGGTTCTGTCTGAAAATAAGTGGCATCATTTTAAACAGTGAAACCAAACTAATAAAATGTAATGAGCAACCAGTGAGTAATACTGTATTCTGCAAAACCATTAACAACTGAATGCAGAATACTGGACAAAGAAATTCTCTGCAGACAGTTGTTTTTCATCTAAATCTTATCTTAATAAAATTAATGTATTGACATATTTATGTGTGTATGCATGTATTTATTGTTTTATTTAGTACTGTTAACATATCAGAGTTCTGAGTGAGTTTTTCTTTAGGTAGTCAAAGGCCATTTATTGATTGCATATAGGCTATTTAATAAATGTTTATTAAAAACTATAAAAGCATTAAAAAATAATAAACAACTTCGGCATTTATTGAGTCACTAAAATACTGTAGAGTCTGTGGCCACATCAGTAGAATTATAAGCATCCTCTGGTAAATTCACAACCAGATACTGATGTCCCTTACCATATCGACTTCAGGAGATGATTAGATGATGATACACTGTGACCTGCTGGTTGGGTTCTCTCTGTTCTCATGGTTCTTACATGTTGGTCTCCTGATGCTGCCTTACTTCAGCCAGTCCATGAGCAACAGAAAACACAGTTTGTCTCGTACCCACTGCTAGGGGTTCCAGTCTTCCCAATCACATCTGTGTTCTTGCTTCTTTGAACGTGGTGGAGTTTTGCTTGTATACATTTTTAAACGCGCGGGTGCAGCATCGTCTGTAACCAGGCAACCAGAGACAGGACCGGACACACAGAGAACTCTAAGATCTATCCGCTGGACCTCGCGGGTCCTCGCTACATAGGTCCTACGTCGAATAAATTGGCTACCCTTAATATTTCCTGTGTCTTATTTTTTCATTAAACAGTTTTGATGAGTGTGTGACAGACGTGTATGGGACATTTATGAAAATACGGAACAGTTTGCATCCTGTATTGATTCAATATCGGACACAACAATTAATTGTCAAATATAGGACGATTTTGCCCCCCCCACTGCTGTATTGCTGTATCATGCAAACCTATCAAGCCTGATGTCACGCTTCACTTCACCTGTGTTAGTAAACAGAAGACAAAAAAAGGAGATATCCATGCTAATGCTATGTTAATGTTGTCGGGCTCCAAAGTAAGATCAAATTTCTTGAAAATGCCCCCGTTTTTTTCATTCGCTGTCTGCTACGTGTGTGGAGTTTGTGTCGCTATGCCGCTTCAGTTCGTATGTAGTCATGGTGACTGCAGGGCAACGTCTGGTGAAACGGAGTCACGTGACTATTGTTGCTTCGTCTGATTGGTGAAACACAGTTATGTGGTAGATCCACTGGGGGCATCTCTCTGGCAAAATAAAGCATATCTAATGTGGTAAATAAAAAAGTAACGAGTCGAGTGTAGCCCAGTGTAACGGAGTAAGAGTATCGCTTCTTCTTCACAAATATACTCAAGTAAAAGTAAAAAGTATGGCAGAGTAAAACTACTTTCAGAGGGCGCTCGTATAGCTCAACGCGTTGAGCGGGCGACCCATGTACAGGGCTGGTCCCCGACGCAGCTGGCCCGGGTTCGATTCCCGCTCGCGGCCCTTTGCTGCATGTCTTCCCCTGACTCTTCTCCCATTTCCTGTCTCTCTCTCACTGCACCTATCCAATAAAGCTGATAAAAGGCCAAAAAAAACCTAAAAAAAAAAAAAATTACTTTCAGAAGTACATTTTTTTCAAGAAGTTGCTCAAGTAAATGTAACGGAGTAAATGTACACTATATTGCCAAAAGTATTCGCTCACCTGCCTTGACTCGCATATGAACGTAAGTGACATCCCATTCCTAATCCATAGGGTTCCATATGATGTCGGTCCACCCTTTGCAGCTATAACAACTTCAACTCTTCTGGGAAGGCTGTCCACAAGGTTTAGGAGTGTGTTTATGGGAATTTTTGACCATTCCTCCAGAAGCGCATTTGTGAGGTCACACACTGATGTTGGACCAGAAGGCCTGGCTTTCAGTCGCCGCTCTAATTCATCCCAAAGGTGTTCTATTGGGTTGAGGTCAGGACTCTGTGCAGGCCAGTCAAGTTCATCCACACCAGACTCTGTCATCCATGTCTTTATGGACCTTGCTTTGTGCACTGGTGCACAGTCATGTTGGAAGAGGAAGGGGCCAGCTCCAAACTGTTCCCACAAAGTTGGGAGCATGGAATTGTCCAAAATGTCTTGGTATGCTGAAGCATTCAGAGTTCCTTTCACTGGAACTAAGGGACCAAGCCCAGCTCCTGAAAAACAACCCCACACCATAATCCCCCCTCCACCAAACTTTACACTTGGCACAATGCAGTCCGAAAAGTATCGTTCTCCCGGCAACCGCCAAACCCAGACTGGTCCATCAGATTGCCAGATGGAGAAGCGCGATTCATCACTCCAGAGAACGCGTCTCCACTGCTCTAGAGTCCAGCGTGGCGTGGCGGCGTGCTTTACACCACTGCATCCCACGCTTTACATTGCACTTGGTGATGTATGGCTTGGATGCAGCTGCTCGGCCATGGAAACCCATTCCATCAAGCTCTCTGCGCACTGTTCTTGAGGTAATCTGAAGGCCACATGAAGTTTGAAGATCTGTAGCAACTGACTCTGCAGAAAGTTAGCGACCTCTTCGCACTATGCACCTCAGCATCCGCTGACTCCGCTCCTTCAGTTTACGTGGCCTACCACTTCGTGGCTGAGTTGCTGTCATTCCCACACACTTCCACATTCTTATAATACAGCTGACAGTTGTCTGTGGAATATTTAGGAGCGAATGACTTTATTAATCCCCGAAGGGAAATTCAGTTGTCTGGTCTCATCTGTTTACTTTTGAATTAAATGGTCTGCTGATGGCAAGGAAGATTTTCTGAATCTTTCAGTCCTGCAGCACAGGGATAGGAGCTGTTCACGGATGTTTTGTTGTTCACTGAGGCAGATGTGAAGTGGATGATCCACAAAAAACAGAACACTTGCTACCACAGACTGATAAAACATCTGCAGCATCTTACTACAGATGTCTAATGATCGAAGTCTTCTGAGGCAAAAAAGTCGGCTCTGGCCCTTTTTGTAGATGAAGTCTACATTTTTAGACCAGTCTAACTTATTATCAAGGTGGACACCTGACACCACCAATATCACCACCTCGATGTCTACGCCACAAATGTTCACTGGCTGAAAAGGGAGTTTGGATCTGCGGAAATCGATGATCATTTCCTTTGTCTTTGAGGCGCTGAGTAGCAGGCAGTTTTTGTGACTCCAGTCACTGAAGGCATTTGTCAGATCCCTATATTCAGCTTCATGTCCATTTCTGATACATGCCACCGATAGCAGTGTCATCAGAGTATTTCTGAATGTGGCAAGACTGAGTGCTGTATTTGAAGTCTGATGTACACAGTGTGAACATGAATGGAGCCAGGACTGTTCCTTGTGGAGCCCCAGTACTGCTCATTGATGTCGCAGAAACACATTTCCCCAGCCTGACAAACTGTGGCCTTCCTGTCAGGTAATCTATGATCCAAGAAACACAGGAAGGATCCACTCCCATCTCTTTGAGCTTGTCATTGAGTATGGTGGGTTGGATGGAGCTGAATGCATTTGAAAAATCAAAGAACATGATTCTCACATAAACTCCAGGTTCCTCCAGATGAGACAGGACACGGTGAAGCATGAAGAGAACGGCATCATCCACTCCAATGTGTTCTTTGTATGCAAAATGCAGGGAATTGAGTTTGTCTTTGACCTCAAGCCTCAGTAGGCGTAGAATCAGCCACTCCAGAGTTTTCATGATGTGTGAGGTGAGGGCAATAGGTCTGTAGTCATTTAGTTCAGCCGGACATTTGATTTTTGGTACCGGTACAATACAGGATGTTTTCCATAGAGCAGGCACCCGCCCAAGCTGTAGCCTCAGGCTGAAGATCCTGTCGAGAGGTTGACACAGTTGTGCAGCACAGTCTTTAAGCAGCCTTGGACACACACCATCTGGACCAGCTGCCTTCCCAGAGCAAAGTCTCCCAAGCTCCAACACCACCCCTGTCTCTGTGACAGAGAAGGGTACAGGTGCTAGAAGGGAAGTGGCTGCAGCTGTGGAGACGTGTAGGAGACGGAGGAGAAGAAGGAGCTATAGTAGGGATTTCCATATGTTGAGGAGAAGAAGGAGGAGCAGCAGTGGAAGTAGGTGTGTCCAGTGTCAAATCTGTTGAAGAACAGGTTGAGTTCATCAGCTCTTTCCACATCACCCACTATTGGCTCCCTTTTCTTTTTATTGTTATGTCCAGAGATGGTACTGATTCCTCTCCACACATCACGAATGTTGCTGTGTTGAAAATTCCTCTATCTTCTTTTTGTATTCTAGCTTTGCCATCTTCAGTCTCCTCTTCAACTCATGTTGTTCTTCTTAGGGCCGTTCTTTGTCACCGTCTCTAAAAGCTTGTTTTTTCTGGTTGAGGATTGCCTTTATGTCGCTTGTGATCCAGGGTTTGTTATTGGGGAAACAGCGAACAGTCTTTGCAGGTATGACTGTGTCTCTACAGAAGTTGATGTACTCAGTAAAACAATCAACCTGTCTGTCAATGTTCATACTGTCCTCATCCGTTTCCAGAAGCACATTCCAGTCTGCTGATTCAAAGCAGTCCTTTAGAGCTTCACTAGATTGAGGAGTCCATCTTCTGATTTTGACTTTAGTTGCAGGCTGTCTCAGCACACAAGGTTTGTAACAGGTCTGCAGATAAACCAAGTTATGATCTGACCTGCCCGGTGGTGGTAAGGCAATAGCTTTGTAAGCTTCTTTAACATTGGCATACAGCAGGTCTAGGGTTTTATTTTCTCTAGTAGGACAGTTAACAAACTGTGTAAATCCAGTCAGGTGAGAGAAAAGGTTGACATGATTGCAATCTCCTGATATTATTTACAAGTGCCTCAGGATGTTGAGTCTGTATCCTAGCAACAGTATCATGCAAAACATCAGACGGAACCAAGTCAGTTGCCTTGAGTGGGATGTATACAAGTATTGTTATGATATGACTGAACTCCCTTGGAACGTAATATGGCCGAAGGGCAACTGCCAATTGTTCAATATCCGGACAACACAATTTCTCCTTAACAGTTATATGTGAGGAGTTACACCATCTCTGGTTAACAAATAAAGCCAGACCCCCTCCTTTCTTCCTGCCACTAGCTTTAGCATCTCTGTCTGACCTTATGAGGGTGAAGCCAGGTAGATCCACAGTTGAGTCTGGGTTGTTTTGATTCAGCCAGGTTTCAGTACAACACAGGAGACTGCATTCATGGTATGTTTTGTCATTCTTCACCAATGTCTCCAGCTCTTCACTTCTGTTTGACAGAGAGTTGACATTTCCCATGATGACTGATGGAAGAAAGGGCTTATATCTCCATTTCCTCGCGTTCACCTTTGCACCAGCACGGCAACCACGAAAACACTTCAAAATGTCCACTGGAATTATATGTTGCTGTCCAGATTTGTTCTGTCTCAATGAAAAAAGCTCCTCTCGAATAAATTCTTCTCCCAGCAGAAACCTCCATCAGCAGCCGACAAATCATGACAAAAATGTAAAAAAAAAATACAGCAAAAATTTAAAACAGTTAAGAGACACCAGACTTTGCAGCCATTTTCAGAGGCGCAGGTGCCGGAACAGGCACCAGTCTATCACAAGGCTACACATAGAGACAAACAATCACACTCACATTCACACCTGTGGACAATTTCGAGTTACCAATTAAACTGAGCATGTTTTTGGACTGTGAGAGAAAGCCGGAGTACCCGGAGAAAACCCACACATGCACAGGGAGAACATGCAAACTTCATGCAGAAAGAACCCAGGACGGCCAGGACGAGAACCAGGGATCAGCAGCAAGGCGAAAATGCTAACCACCAAGCCACTGTGCAGCCCCTACAGAATATCAAATTAAATAATTAGTGCTGCAAGTCTCAAAGTTTCATATTAAATAAATAAATTCTTACTTAGACCTGCAATTTTATCAATTTCTTCTTTGATAAATCTCATGAGTCTGTGACTTGGGACACATTAAAAACAAGAGTGAAAGAGCGTAATTTCTGACCTCCTGACAGACAAATGCCTGGGAAACATGCTCTGATGTCAACTTCTGTTGGCAAAAAGAAAAAAACTACATGCAACACAAAGACTCTGTTCTCACCTAAGAGTATATCCATGATAATATGGCATACCATAAGATATAATATGAGGGCTGAGAATATTGCTCACATCAATAATCAACTATACGGAAAGAGGGTAACGCTGACACAAACAATCATCAGGGACTGATAAATCCAAGCTGGATGTGAACTCCCTCTCCAAGCACAGAATAATGTGGAGTTTTTGTGTTCTAATATGAACTTTTTCTCCAAGGAAAGGACACATCATGTCTGACACTTCAGTCTGCAGGCTTCAGCTAAACAGAAAGAGAGACTCTGTGTGCTGAAGATAACCTCCCAGCAAGCTGGTTAGCTTCAAACTTAAATTCCAGAGTGTTCTTCAACTCTGAGTCAACTAATTAGCTCTGAGTTTTTATTAAACTCAGAGCTTTCTGAAACAGGGCATTGAGAGGCAAGAGACAAACAATCAGGTGGAAACAAGCAGGAAGTATCAGAGAGTGTTGCCAGCTACTTTCAATGGAAATGTCACGGGGAGTGGTAATTTTGGAACCCAAATTGAGAAGTACACAGAGCGGGAGACAGGCAGGTATAATCAGATCTCTTTTATTCTGATTGACAAATCAATAATTAGTCACTAGGGCCAGAAACTCACAAGAGCGAAGAGGGGGAGTCACGATCTCTGTCTGGAGGCCAGAGCTGATTCCGGACATAGGCGGGGGTCCAGGACCTCTATCTGGAGGTCTTCTCAGAACCTACGGTACTCCCACTGCACAACCAGTATAATCCCACACTGCACGATGCATGGCGCTTCCTCTTAAGCCCAAGGTGATTGTGATCAGCCACAGATGTGGGTTGCCACAACTGCTCTCCCTCTGCGCTGATCACCAGCCAAGCAGAGAGAGAGGAGCAAAAGCCGATGAGCCAACCAGGAATGGGGTAGGCCACACGCTGTCCATGACAGGAAAGTACCTAAAGCCTCCTTGAAAGTCACTGATTGTCTCATGATGATGTAATGTGCTAATTAGCCTAGTCATGACTTCATCCTGCCATGTTTGCCTTCTGCTTAGTGTCAGCTGGCAACATCCCTTTACATCTGTTTGCTTCTCTCCTACTCTCTGTGTTAAGATAAGATAGTCCTTTATTTCTCCCCACGCTAGGGGGAATTCACATTGTTACAGCAGCTTATGTAGCAATAAACATAGTAATAGTAATAAAATAGTAAAAACATTTACAATATGTACAGGGATGAGAAATGAGAATGAAATAGTACAGTATTGGCACACTGTAAACAACACAATATAAAGTGACTTGAAAAAATAAGTTTAAAAAGTGCAAACATATAGCAGTGCAAGAATTGCTGTGCGAATTTTTATGGTTTGGGGTGATATGATATGAGTCCACTTTATGTTAACATCAGCCAGTAATGCTGATGTTGTAAAGTCTTATAGCAGATGGGATGAAGGACCTGCAATAGAGCTCCTTCTTGCAGTCTGGGTGTCTCAGTCTGCTGCTGAAGGAGCTGCTTAAAGACCCCACAGTGTCATGCAGTGGGTGAGAGGGATTGTCCATGATGGATGTGAGCTTTGCCAGCATCCTCCTCTCACCCACCTCCTCTATGGAGTCCAGGGAACAGTCCAGGAGAGAACCGGCCCTCCTGACCAGTCTGTTCAGTCTCTTTCTGTCCCTTTCAGTGCTCCCTGCTCCCCAGCAGACCACTGCATAGAAAATAGCAGACGCTACCACAGAGTCATTAAAATGTCCGGAGCAGAGTCCTGCACACTCCAAAGGACCTCAGTCTCCTCACCAGGTGAAGACAACTTTGGCCCTTCTTGTACAGAACCTCTGTATTGTGTGTCCAGTCCGGTTTATTGTTGAGGTGAACACCCAGGTATTTGTATGAGTCCACCATCTCAATGTCCAAACCCTGGATGTTCACCGGTGCAGTCTGAGGTGTCCTCCTCCTGCGGAAGTCCATGATCATCTCCTTCATCTTACCGGTGTTGAGCTGCAGATGGTTTCGCCCACATTAGTCAACAAAGTCGGAGATGACCGTCCTGTAGCCCCGCTCGTCCCCCTCAGATACACACCCGACAATGGCTGTATCATCGGAGAACTTCTGGAGGTGACAGCTCCCAGAGTTGTAGTGGAAGTCCGATGTGTACAGGGTGAAGAGAAAGGGGGAGAGCACTGTCCCCTGTGGGGCCCCCAAGCTGCTGACTACCACATCAGACACACAGTCCTGAAGCCTCACGTACTGTGGTCTGTTGGTGAGGTAGTCGATGGTCCAAGCAGCCAGGTGACAGTCTGACAGGTGGGGGGGGGTGATGGGGCTGTATGTGGAGTCCGGAGGTGGTGGAAGACCGGGATTGGAGGAGGGGTGCTGTTGGTGCTGTTGGTGGTAGAGAGCTGAGGTGTGAAGAAGGAGCTGGCTGGTCGGTGCTTTGATGAGAGGGGGGAGGAGTGGGAGCAGAGTCAAATCTGTTAAAGAACAGATTCAGCTCATTGGGCCACTCCCAGCCTCCTGCTGCAACTCCCCTCTCATGGCCTCTGCTGTAACCAGAGATGGATCTCAGGTCTCTCCAGACCTCCCTTGTGTTATTGTCGTGCAGGTGAGATTCCATCTTAGTTCTGTAGCTGGCCTTGTCCGCCTTGATCTTCTTCCGTATCTCCTTCTGCACCCTCCTCAGCTCCTCTCTGTCCCCAGATCCAAAAACCCTCCTCTTCTCCTTTAGCAGGGCCTTCAGTTCTGGGGTCAACCAGGGTTTGCTGTTAGAGAAACACCCTACTTTGCTGGTCGATACGGTGTTCTCTACACAGAAGTTGATGTAGTCTGTAACACAGTCTGTCACTGAATCAGTGTCCTCCCCATGTGGACCACGCAGCACATCCCAGTCTGTGGTCTTGAAGCAGTCCTAGGCCAATGAACTGTGCGAGTGGTTTCATCGTACTATGAAAGTTGCTCTCTGTGCATCCCTGGGTTTTGCTGGGTCTGCGTTCCACCCCCAAAGAGGACCTGCACGCCTCTTCTGCTCAGTTGGTTCTGGGTCAGTCTCTGAGAGTCCCGGGAGAGTTCCTGACTAATGGGCCCTGGGGTTGTTGGGAGGTTTGGTGGCAAAGGTGGTGCTGGAGTTTTTTCACCTGTAGCTGCGCACCACTGCCTCCCTCAGTCATATGTCCCGAAGGACCTCATGTCAGCCAAATATGTTTTTATCCGGCATGATGCACACCACTCTCCCTGCAGGCCACTTATGACGGTCCCTTTCACGTATTAGAAGCAGGACACAAGTCTTTTCTGATAGAGATGGGGACGGGTCGGGACCGTGTTTCCGTGGATCATCTGAAACCCGCCCATGTGCTCTGGAAGGACGACGTGGAGCTGGCTCATCCTGCTAGCCGTGGCCGTCCACCTAATTTCGCCCAGGACAGTGACCCTTTACCAGATGCCAGCCCACTGCGAGGTGTCGTTACACGCACCTGCAGGGGTAGAGTAGTTCATTTGCCTACATGGTATGTGTGAAGATTTGCAGCTTGCATGTTCTGTTTTTGAGTTTATTTTTGTGTGTTCTGGGGGGGGGGGGGCTGTGTGGTGCACATTATATTTAGGTCTCACACACAAAGGACAGTTTTATTTTGAAGGGACAAAGACGGGGTGGGGGGGGCTTCCTCCGAGGTTAGGGTGGCAGGAAGTTGTTGTGTGCTGCTTAGAGTTGACACGAAGTAAAAAATGGAGCTGAATAAAAAATAGCTGAGGCTCCTGCAATTTTTGTCTCCTTTTCTTCAACCTCCACAACAGCAGCACTCAAGCTGCATGGACTCCACTAGTTTTGGCCTGTGTACCATCCTTAGCAGGGCTTTTACCCCTGCTGGACAGTCCTATTTTAACAGGAGTTTTGCTGATTAGATCCTCAGGACAGGATTACCTGATGAAGCTGCTCTCTATCTCTCAGTGAACAAAGCTCAATATGTGGTTCTTCAACTGATCTACAATACAACTGATCTAGTTTCCACTAAGTCTTTCAGAGTTCAGTGCACTGCCCACAGTAAAGCCATTATTTTTTGCTGACAAGACTCCTCTTTGCGCAAAAAAACAATCTAATTCCTGACACTTTCACTTAGTTCTGATGACATGTTCCCCACTATCACTATACTACTTAGTAAGAGCAACATTATGATGGAAACTTGGAGAACAGACATATTTACAGGTGAACAAAGGCTGCAGGCTGATTCAGTAGGTCAAATCAATCTGAGTGTCATCTGGATGCTTTTAGTCAGTTTTGGGTCTTTATCCCTGTGTGCTACATGGGATTCTCAGATCAACTTCAGATTCTCTCTGAGGTGTACCCATTTCTTATGTTTGTCCAAAAAACATTGCTCATTCTAATTTCCCATTCACGTATATGTCACTTTTCATATTAAAAGCAATGTCACGTGTCGTTTTCTTAACTTTATCCTTTGTAGTTTCTTTGTTCGGCATTCTTCTTTGTGCTAGCTTATTCTTTCATTTTTGCGACCTATTTCAGGCGTGCTCACTTTCTATACAAGCCTGAGCTTACAATTTTAATCTGTTTTTGCTAATAAGAAATAATTGGAATCAGATTTTTCTTTTCTCTAAATTTCACCGCAGCTCGGCTCTCAAGTCTCAACATCCTTTTATTAGTCGGCTAACGACTGAAACAGAACGAGATTCACCGTTAACACAAGTTAATTTTCATCAACCCTGGGAGAAGAACATCGGCTCTCCATCACTTGCGGTACCACCACATCAGAGGCCTGCTGGTCCAGACCCCCGACAGCGCAGACATCGCCGCCGGCAGAACCGTTGCCTAGTGACCGCACGAAGCATCAGGAAGAGCCAAGCCTCGGTGCACCGTGAAGACGGTCGGCCTCCCCTGGTTCCAGCCCAAACGGAGACTTAGAACAGCGCTGTGCAAAGTAAGTGTTATGATCCTGCTCTAGCCCCTGCCCTTCTTTCTCCTTCTTCCTCTTGTCTTCCTTTTCCCCCCTTCCTGTCTTTGTCATCTGCCTCTTTTGTATTTTTCTCACTCATCCTGTCATCTCTCTCTCCTTGTCTTGTCCCTCTGGCTCCCTCTGTTTGTCTGTTGGTCTCTGCATCTTTCTGTCTCCCTTGTTTCACTCACCTGCCTGCACCTTGCTGATTGCAGTAATGCACATCAGCTGCGGTAATTACTTCACTCTTTTCACCTGTTTTCTACTTCACCTCCTGCTATTTAAGCCCTGTGCTTTCATTCACTCCCTGCCCTATCATTGACCCATATACCTTCAAAAATTCACATCCTGTCACGGACTCGGTACACTCTTTTGGATTTGCTTCTCCATTTTTTGGACTCCATTTTCCCCCCTCCTGGATTTTCTCACACATGGACTCAGTTCTCCTCCCAGATTCTCGTCAGCCATCAGTCTCCAGCCAGTTGTTCCTTCCTCGTCTCCATTTGCCCCTGGACTTCCTCAGCCTTTTTTGCCCTTTGTATTCAGTTCCCCATCTTGTGAATACCCCTCCTTAGTTTAGTTTTGTAAATTCAGTTTAGTTTTGGTAGACTTCCCTTTTTGTAACTATAGTGTTTTTTGTTGAGTTTTGAGTTATTTAGTTCTGTCCTCTCAGTTCAGTTCTCCATTTATGTATTGGCTTAGTTTTTGGGTTAAATAAATCTCTTACCTTTATTCACCTGTCTGCCAGTTTCTGTGTGCCGGCACTTGGGTTCTCTGACCCCTTCTCATAACCGTAAGAACCGCTAAGTCCTCTCTGTTCCTGATTTGGGGTTGATGTCATTAACAACTTGATTATTTGAATCTAGCCTCTTGTTTCTCTTTTGCGTATTGTTTATAGTCCAAATTACCGGTTCCTTGTGTCAGGTCTTCGCTATCTGGCCCTCTTTCACCGTAATTCTCTTCATTTAATATGCTGATTTGATTCCATACACGCACACTACACACACTCACCCATAAACACACACCCACACGCATGCATACACGCATATACACACACACACACGCACCTCATATTTCTCACTGTATATAACTCACCTGTATTGTCTTAGTAGAACAGTTAATAAATACCTTAATTTAGACCAATTCACGGTCTCATGTGTGGGAACTGGAGTCAATTAAATCAGGATTCTACACTTTTAAATATCTGATTGATCAACTGTATTCTCATCAGAGTCTCTTTGAGATTTTGCTTAATTTAATAATTTCCTCAGGCAAACTGAGGTGGTGCCACCTTCTTATTAACGAGTGCAAACATAACTATTCCAGTGCCCACGCTACACTACAAATCAAATGACTCTATATATATACCAAATGCATAATTAAACACAAGTAGTGTCTAGCAATGTCTAACAATTCTAATGCTGATAGTTTCATTACAATTTTTCCATACAATTATATCGATCTTTCCTGGGAAGTCCTATAAAATTCTAAGACCTGTACAGTTTCATGGCTGAATTTAACATTGGTAAGTTTAGTCCATGATCATAGTTTATATTCTCATATGGTTTGTATAAACAATCTTGGTAAAGCAACTAATAACTATACCTGTAAGGATCTACCTATCTATATGACTATTTCTGTCACACAGATATATATCTAATGTATGTCTTATAATGGAGAAACTTGGCATGGAAATGTATAAACAAATGAAAAAGCCAAAGTAAAGTGTCTTCTGCCCGTTTTTCCTTTAATTTGTCACTTGTGTATACATTTCCAGGTCGATTTTTCTGCACCTCCTACATACTAGAACAGCTTTAATGTGCCTTGGCACTGATGCTCCAAGTTTGTGGAGCCCTCCTAGAGAGTTAACACCATTCTTCTAAAACATCTTTCCTCATTTGGTGTTTTGATGATGTCGGTGGAGAGAACTTTCTAACACATCGATTGAAGTGAATAGATATCTGAAGACTGTGAAGCATATGATTCACATCACTTTGTCAAACCATTCATTGATTCCTCTTGCCCTATAGATGGGAGCCAGGCCATCCTGGAAGAGGGCACTCCCATAGAGGGGATAGAAATGTTTCATCATAGGAGAAAGGTGATCACCTAAAGCAGTTTTGTACTGATTTTCAGTGACCCTTCCCTCTAATGGGACAACTTGACCTAAACCATAACAAGGACACTGGATCTCCTCGTTGAAGGGGTCAAAGCTTAAGGCTTTTTCCCTTCATTTGTCACCTGTCCTCTCAAGTACAACAACATTTCACCAAAGTGCAGTTTGTTCTTCTTTATTGAGGGCCTTAGTTAAACTTTAACATATCCCACAATTGGGTTACAGTTTACTGGCATCCGTCATTTTGGGGAACCTCCAGTTTTAGGTGTATCATTTTCAAAGTTCTCCCGCTCACAGTGAGCCAACATATCTGAGCTGAAATCTTAGACTGTAAAAAAGAGAAGGACTCCCTGTCAGTGTCTGTTACCCTTGAGAGCC
Source organism: Amphiprion ocellaris (assembly GCF_022539595.1). Classification (NCBI taxonomy): domain Eukaryota; kingdom Metazoa; phylum Chordata; class Actinopteri; family Pomacentridae; genus Amphiprion; species Amphiprion ocellaris. The sequence continues at coordinate 11,914,764 of NC_072771.1, read as the reverse complement.
CCAGTAGACCCTTAGCTACCTCTGATGAATGATGCCTTGGGGAACAGAAGCTGCACTATGTCAACTTGCTGTCATACAAGCAGACTCAATACAGCTTCACTCAGCAGAGGCCACAGATGAACTCAGAAATTATACACAGTAACTTATATTGTTTTAATTTCAGGGGCTGCTGCCTCTTCTCTTTACTGAGCAGACAAACATGTTTCAAAATGTCTTTATTTCTGAGCTGTTAGTGTGTGTGCATGTGTGTCTGTAAATGTGCAAATATGAATGTGATTCCAAACACGCTAAGTAAATATTTAATGCATAGCAGCAAATTGATGAACACACCCTCAGATCAACATCACATAAAAGTGTAAGTTGTGTGAAGGAAATGCATGTTTATGTGGAAAATTAAACTGTCTGCGCCTGCTTATTTAAACATCTGCATGTATGTACCAGTATGCATAATTAATGAGTGGGCGTTGGAAGGAAAGGCAGCTGTTCTTTTGACTTTGCCTGCCAGCAGACGTAAAAGAATACTGGTGGTAACAGGACGTGTCGCTTCACACCACTTTCTGTCACTAATCACAGGCTCATGTCGTGCAAAGCCCTATTTAGTGGGAAGAGATCACAGAGGACAAGGTGTGCTCAGTCTGGTCTGTGTGACTGTGTGTTACCACTCAGAGTGTGTATAAGTGTGTTGCTTTCTTCAGTATTTTTTCAAGGGTCAAAAGATCGAGGAGATTTATTTAAATTAGCATGTTTTGCAAATTCTGACTGCTTTAATGGAATCATTTGGTGTATCCTTATAATTAGAACTGGGATCATGGGGGATTTTAGAGAGAAGTTTAAAGGTTATGGTGGAGAGTTAAAGATTAGGGGTCATAGTCAACCAGTGAAAACCCCACTGAACCAGCCGCCATGCATACAGCAAGACTTGGGACTCAGCAAAGGGCATGTAGCATTGGGATACTGAAAGCATTTTATTTGTTCTGTTGTATTGTGACAGGGAATGTCAAAAGCTCCCAGCCCACTGGACAACAGGATGACCTTGGATAACTCAAGGTGGTGATCTGGGTATTGATGGGCCTCCTGGGACACCACGCAATCCATTAATGCCTCCTCCGCTGTGAAGCTGTGAACATGCACAATGTAGCCAATATGGTTGAAGCCTGATTTTTCTATCACGGTCTTGCATTCAAACCAGCATTTACCAGATTTCTGACCCCCTATTTAAAGGCTTATCCTAAACAGCAGCTTCTAGATTTCTGCAGGTAGAACACGTACCAGTGGGGAAAGAACATATTAAGCTATTTAGTGACAATGGAAGCACAACAGTGCAGAGATATTCCAAGTGATATACTTGAAAATTGCAAAGGAAAGTAAAGCAAACGACGCATCAAAGACAGCTCTGATTCTTCCTAAATGGCCATATTCTAAGTGTTATATTGAACATGTGCGCCAATCAATCAAAATTTTACCACAAAAACAGCTTTGACCCACTGTGCAACAGACATGGATTGGACCTCTATGGATCAGATGTCCAGCACATTCTGCACATGCTTGATTGCATTGAGATGTGGGGAGTTTGGACGGTGGGTTAATGCCATTTCTGAGCAGCATTAGCTTTGTGGACGGCCACACTGTCCTCCTGAGGGAGACCTCTGCCATTGAGGAGTGCTGTTGCCATGGCGGGCGTTTTTGGTCTGCAACAATGTTTAGGTAGGGGGTGTCAGAGTAACATCCATATGAATACCAGAATATTACATAGCAACTCGATGATTAGTGCCATTCCCTTCACCTGTCAGAGGTTTTAATGTTGTGGTTGATTGGTGTACAGGATCACAACATGGAGCAATCTATATAATATTCTCAACTGGACCTCATCCGAACAACTTCAAACTCTCTTTGGTGGCTAATCTACAGTAAAACAATAACACTGTGTAAGATAATTCTCATGTAAAATTGGAATGACCATCAATCAGATACTATAGATTTAAAAAACATACTGAAGTAAAAAGTATAAAATTTGTACCTGAAGTTTGACAGAGTATATAATATGATAAAGATGAATACAATGAAAATACAAGGTTCAGAGAACAGAATTGTACTTAAGTGTAATACTGACTAAATTCAGTAGCCTGGAAATATGCACTGCAGTTAGCTTCTGTAGCTCAGCTCAACTGTGAATTGTGAGCTGCTTATTACTTATTACAGTTCTTTGCTGTCTCGTGTTTGTCTAAGCGGAGCTGTATCTCAATGCAGCACATTTTTGTGAATCTTCCAGTCTTTTTCTATGCCAGTAAGACTGCCTTGAAAAGGCCTGCAACTGTAGCTGCCCTCAAGGCCCCAAGTCATCTGGCACTTTTGCCATTTTGCAAGTTCCTGTTGCAGAATTTAACACAGAGACACATTCAAATGTGAACAGAGGGCATGGAAGGGTTGCTGTGTGTCTAATGGTGACACTGAGTGTGTTAAGTGATTTGTGTGGTGAGATTGATGTAAGCATGCATTCACAAACACTGATGACTATTAATGCCCTCCTATGAGATCTTGCTCACTAATCTCGCTGACTGTGAAGGCAGCGGACAGGACATCAGACACTGAAGGCGGCAACAGGGCAACGCCTGCAAAGAGTGACGTGGGACCTGGCCTGAGGTCATCTTTAATCATTTCCATCATTTACAGATTCAGCAGCTGAGCTGAACAACTACTGTGTTCCCATTCCACTCTTACATTTCACTGATTACAGTTTCATTAAAAAACTACTAAGTGCAGCAGGCATCTCATCAGAAACTATATTTCCATGGAGATATGTGATGGAAGCAGAAGAAGGGGAAGGCAATAGGAGGCTGGCAGCAGAGCAGGGTAAACACTGTTGTTGATGAGCTCAGAGGTTGCCATCAAGCAGAGCTATGATCAGAGCCTCGTTGCTGTGTGTCTAAGTGCCTGCATATGTGCGTCATTACGTGGGTGTTTTTCTGTGTTCGCTAAGCTAGTATAGTGTGTTCATTTGTGGAAGTGTACCTGTGTTTGTGCCTTCATGTGTGCTATGCCAGTGGGATTACAAAAAGACAAATGGAAGAAATTGGAGGTTACTGGGGTGCTGCAAAGTGTGAATAAATCACCTCCAGGCATGCTGTGTTTATCTAGTTTTTCTTAAGCAGCTTCAGAAGTTTGTCTAACACAGCAAGGTTTCAGCGCATGCAAGGGGAAGATTAACAGCAGCGTTTGCACAACAGTACTGCTCGTATTGCTTGCCTTGTCTTTGGTCGTAGATCATGGGCCGAGGGGAGATGAAATTGCTACATCTCGGCAGCAATGACAGCTTTGCTGTTTCCTCTGCATGAGTAATACATAAGTGTTAAAATGATTCATGCTAATGTTTAGCCTCTGATATGACACCAAAGTTCTTTGGTTCTATTTTAGCAACCCAAAGAAACCTGATATTTGGAGGAAAGCTGACCAGTCAGCGTTGACTGAGCTGCCTGACCAGCGACACAGAGAGCGCATAAATCTGTTAATAGTTATTCTTTAAGCTTTCTTTAACATGCTAGGTCACAGGAAGTTAAATGTCTGACAAACATCCATGGCAGTCACACAGCTCTGTATGTATATCTTAGGAATATTCAAAACTGCTCAAGGGAAATATAATGCAGCTGTTTAAGTAAATATTATTTTATTTTCAAGTCTTCTCCACTTTAAAGGTGCTTTGTTAATTGTAACAGTCCAGTTCAATGCACAACAGCCTAGTATGCCTACAGAGTGTGAGTCACTTGAAACCTGCAGGACACAAACAAGACTTTTAACTGAAGTAAGAAACAGTTTGAATCCAAAGAAAGGAAAATGCTTTATAGTATTCATATATTCTATTTTTTTAATGAGTGGTGTAAATTTAGATATAATTAAATTAGTCTTTAACTCAGTATTGAGCTTTCACTGATCTCAAATACAAATTATTATTCAAAAGAGATTATTTTTATCATTCTTACCGCATGTGTGGAAGGTGATCTTTAAACATTTGTGGAGTGTGCATTCTCACACACCATGCCTGACGGGTTTAGAGTGGGTGGACACAGCAAAACTGGTGGTTTTCATCTTTAAAAGTGCATTCTAAAACAACACTGCCCTTCTCTCTTTTTGTAAACACGGAGGAAACAACTGTCTTTTCTAAAATGAATTTTATTGAAATTGTCACTGGAATAAACTTCCTAGGGGATTGGTGCCTCTGTTCAGTATGAGCTCCACATGGTGGCTGGTCAATTGACCCACACACTGTGAGAGGAGAATTTACAGGTTATGGCCTGAAAGAAAGGCTCATTAAAATGTGTAATTAAAATCACACAGTATATGGCCAGCTTTCCCTGCTTAAGAGAGGCACACATACAGACGCATAAATAGATATTTCGACAGTAGGTGTTTGGATCACAGGATGTTCCAAACAGATCATAATGGGCATGCAGATACAGAAACCATGAACTGACCTTTACGTTACCTTCACACTGCGAGCAACAAAATAACACAAGAGCCAGGCATGGCTTGCTGCAATATCACTAAATATTTTTGTTTATTCATGCTGGAAGAAAATCATGAGCAAAGTAAAGACCACCATGGCCGAGCATTTTAATCTTGAAACCTCAGTGTACCAATGAAAGTCTAGAAAACATGGATTCAGATTACCTGGGTTTCATACATAACCAATCCTGTCAGCTTGCAGGATGGAGTTTTCTGTATCATGATACTTCTTCAGAATCAGTCGAGAAAGTAGGACTAAATTCTTTCAATATAGCAGCTTGCCAACTGTGTAGAATAGAGTAGTTTTACAGTATACAAGCAGAGTTGTAGGTGAACTGGTGTGCTTCAGCTGCAGCGAGTGGGGAGGGGTTAGTGGATAGAGGCAGGGACTTTATAGATCTACACATTCTAGAGGAAGTAATGGTGTAGAGTTACATCTAAGCCATTTTAGGACATCAAGGGATTATTTTCATGAATAGAACAACTCTAAATATGTAAGGCTCTTAAAATGTAAGACATTTTTTTAAAGAGTAAAATCAATGAGCTGAGAGAGAGTTTAATGTCAGACGTCAGTTTAAATTTAAGAGCAATGGTAAATATCACTGGGACCTGACTGACAGCATTAATATTTTTTTCTACCATTTTTCAGACAGAACAGGAGACCACAGGGTGAGAGAAATGAAGTAGAAATGATGAAACATCAACATATGATTGGTTGACCCAACATCATGCCTTATCACACAGTGACAAGTGCACATTTGACATCAAATTATAGCTTCATATTACCACCTTAACTTGAAAATGACTTGTAGTTGGGTGCTTTTTAACCAGTAGTTTGAGCACACCATTAGTCATCCCTTTCCATTGAACAGATACATACACACAAACACACATGCACTAAATGTATGAATTGCCGCCCGCTTTCTGAGACATTTCTTCCAAATAGCCCATTAGAGAGAGAACAGAAAAATGCAGTGTTTTCATAGCATGAGTGAAAATAATCTTTATGAAACAAAAGTCACAAAAACAGTGCTGGAACCTAAAGCAGAAAATGAATGATTTAATATTCAGTAGACATCAGATTTAGAAATTCGTCTCAGGAATAAAATTCTGTAAATGTTAGTTATGGTCTGAAAAATTTCCATTCTTTGCATTCCCTCAGGCTGAACTCTAAATGTATTGCAATTCAAAGGGCTACACACAAAAATCAAGTCTTGACTACTTAACAGGGTGATTGGACAGTCTCTTTCATTTATAGACTTGAGATAAAAGTGCAAAGTTGGACAGCTGGCTTTTAGAGAAGGTGGAATCAATAGTGTAGATAAACACCAGGCCAAGTTCTCCACTGCATGTACTCAACCTATTGTGCTTTGATAAACAGCTAAAGTAATCCATTCAGGTTCAGCCTTTCATACAAATTATCTTCTGCTTTGTTGTTAGATACAAGATTTCCCTGAGTGCTGTCAGACTTTTTTCCAGCTTGTTTAGTGAGAGTGAAAGCCATGGACACATGCTAGTGAGCCAACATGAGTGTGAAAAGCTGAACTAAGTGGGATTCATAATTCTCAGCTTTGACCAGAAGAATATTTTTGAGGAACTAAAAACACAAGGAAAATGTGACAGTGATCAGGCCAAAGTAATTATATTCTGCTGAAAATATTAACTTGAAACAGTTCTGAAACACTGAAAACTAGTTTTAAAAATAGCTTTTAATTTGCAAAAAGTTTTTGTTGTTTTTAGTTATTCATGTATCACAATTGTTGATTGTCCTGGTTTTATGTGTTGATATTCTTAGCTGAGTACAGCTCTTGGTAAACTATTCTTAAAAAGTATGCACTGTTTGTTCCCCATAGTTGCAGTAGTAGAATTATAAATAGAAAAGAAATGGTGCACTAAGGCCTCAGTTAAATCTAATCCTTGTTTTTAGCTGTCCAACTTGGTGTGTTTGCCTTTTACAGTGGAGAAAGATCAAATCCACATTGTTGTGCCTTCAATTCTTCCTCCACAAAGCACAAAAAGTTTCCATGCTTTTACACTTTACACTCATTTCCACTGAATACAAACAGCATACTCCCACATTTACTGCCCATTGAAAAGTAAATAACAGTGCTTGTTGACTATGTGAATAGCTGCTCCACAGAGAGACTCACATCTTTTTGAAGTCGCACACGGTGTACTCGGGCCATTCGATGTAGCATACCACCCGGCCAGGGAGCTGGTCCGTGTTGGAGTAGTAGTACTGAGGGAAGGCCAGCAGCAGAGCCAGAACCCAGATCACTCCCACCACCACCTTGGTCTCTGTGGACGACATGCGCTGCTGCAGAGGGTGGATTATGGCCATGTACCTGCAGAGACGCAGAGCAACATGTGGAGAGAAATCTGAGTATGTCCAGTGTAAGGCATCGCCTGGTGACTGTATGACTAATTAGTGCTGCACTGGGTTTTCAGAAGCATCAATATTAAGGAGGTTCCAGAAAAACTACTTAGATATATAGATAGATATATGCAGATTAACTTCTTTTTTTTTTTTTTTTTTAGAAATTTGTGTTGTTGGTAAGAGTTACATGACTGACATCTTGTTTGTCCATTGCTTATAAAACCACACTCTTAGACCAGTTAGCTTTGCATAAAATCTGAAAACAGGAGAGCAGTAACCTCTGTACAAGAGCACCCAGTGCCTCCTGCATAAACAGTCCGATCTCTTACCTTCCTACACAACTGAACCACATTCTCAGTTATGCTTTGAGGGATGTATGTCTAATCCCAGATTATGTTTGTGACAAATCACAAAAATATTTCAACTTAACACATCTTTGGCTACACAGTGTCTTGGTGGTTAGCACTGTCACCTTGCAGCTAGAAGATCCCTGGTTCGTGTCTTGGCTTGGGATGGATGGATATCTTTGCTATTCATTTCATTGTCAGACTGTTGCTCCTTTTCAGCCAAACAATAATATATTTAAAAGAGAAAGATTCATCACCCTCCTCACCCAGAAAATAGAGGAGAAGCTTTAGACAACCCTCTGAACTCCAAGCAGTTTGTGGGCGTTTATTTTCTCCTCTCACATTTTTCCTCACTGTGAGCTCATTTTTCACTGCAATATAAAGTCCTGCATCTTTACGGGAACAGAACAACCATGAATAGAAGTAGAGAGAATTCAAAAATGTATTTTGTGCAGTATGACACAGATACAATGCCATAAAGAATTTTTTATATTTATTTTATAAAAAAAATTAATAAACCTGAGATCAACATGTGCTACTTTTTTTCCAAGTATCCACAAGTGTTACCATTACTAGAAAAAATGGTGGCTCTCCATACTATAGATATTTAAAATTTTTGTTTCTATATGTGTCTCCTCCCTGCTCCATGTAAATTCAGCCTGAAATTTACCTGAAACATCCAAAATATTTGTCAATTTTTTTCTTGTTTATTTATTTGTGCTTTTACAGAAACTGGTTCAAATGCCTTTTTTTCTTTTGCAAATTTTAATATGAGGCATGTGAAATTTTAAATTTAGATTTAGTAAAGTTCCCTGACTGAAGACATGTCACAGATGAGTAGTTCAAGGGCCACTGAAAGGACCATTAAAAATCTGATGATTTTTTTTTGTTTCTGCAGTTCCTGAACCTGGTAAATGGTGATTTTGTAAAGACAACATCCCGTTCAAACCCACTGATGGGATTACGGGTTCAGATGGTTAACCTCAAATCAAGATATTTTACTAAATCTAACCAAGTGGTTTTTAATAGGTGAAATTTAAATGAAAGTCTAATAATAATAGTCACACCTCCTTATGTGGACTTTCTGTAAGCCTTTCCAAAAATATCATAATGCTGGCTTTTTGTTAGACACAACATTTCAAACAAAATTAAGTTGCTTTTGAAATGTATATGTGAATGCAGTTTAGTTGTATAGTTTGCATTGTCTACCGCTTATCCAGGGCCGGGTCACGGAGGCAGCAGGCGAAGCAGGTCACTCCAAACATCCCTCCCCCCAGCGACGCTTTCCAGCTCTTCCTGGGAGATCCTGAGGCGTTCCCAGGCCAGACAAGATATATAATCCATCCAGCGAGTTCTGGGTCTGCCCCGGGGGTCTCCTCCCAGGCAGACGTGCTCGGAAAACCTCCAGAGGAAGTCTCCCAGGAGGCATCCGAATCAGATGGCCAAACCACCTCAACTGGCTCCTTTCGACGCGAAGGAGCAGCGGCTCTACTCCGAGCTTCCTCCAGATGTCTGAGCTCCTCACCCTATCTCTAAGGCTGTGCCCAGCCAACCTGCGGAGGAAGCCCATTTCAGCTGCTTGTATCCGCGATCTTGTTCTTTCGGTCACTACCCAGAGCTCATGACCATAGGTGAGGGTTGGGACATAGATGGACTGGTAAATCGAGAGCTTCGCCTTAAGGTTCAGCTCCCTCTTCACCACGACAGTTCGATACAGCGCCCGCATTACTGCTGACGCTGCACCAATCCGCCTGTCCATCTCACGTTCCAATTTTCCATCACTCGTGAACAAGATCCCAAGATACTTGTACTCCTTCACTTGGGGAAGCAACTCCCCCCCAACTCAGAGGGAGCAGTCCACCAGTTTCCAGCAGAGAACCATGGCCTTGGACTTGGAGGTGCTGACCCGCATCCCCGCCACTTCACACTCGGCTGCAAACTGCTCCAGTGCATGCTGGAAGGTCATGATGTGAGAAAGCCAACAGAACCACATCATCTGCAAAAAGCAGAGATGCGATCCTGAGGTCCCCAAACCAGACACCCTCCTCTCCCCGACTGCGCCTCGAGATCCTGTCCATGAAAATCATGAACAGGATCGGAGACAAGGGACAGCCCTGGTGGAGTCCAACACCCACTGGAAACGTGTTTGACTTTGTGCCGAGTATGCGGACACAGCTCTCACTTTCATTGTACAGGGACCGAATGGCTCGTATCAGCAAGCCCGGTACCCCATACTCCCACAGTGCCTCCCACAGAGCCCCTCGGGGGACATGGTCGTAGACCTTCTCCAGATCCACAAAACACATGTAGACTGGCAGGTTGAACTCCCATGACCCCCTCAGCAGCTCCGCAAGAGTAAAGAGCTGGTCCACTGTTCCACGACTGGGACGGAATCCGCATTGTTCCTCCTGAATCCAAGGTTCGACAATCGGTCGGATCCTCCCTCCAGCACCCGAGAGTAAACTTTCCCGGGGAGGCTGAGAAGTGGGATACCCCTGTAGTTGGCACACACTCTCTGGTCCCCCTTTTTGAAAATGGGGACCACCACCCCGGTCTGCCACTCCACAGGTACCGTACCTGATGCCCACGCAACATTGTAGAGACATGTCAGCCAATACAGTCCAACAATGTCCAGAGCCTTCAGCATCTCAGGGCGGATCTTGTCCACACCTGGCACCTTGCCACCTTGGAGCTTTTAACTACCTCGGTGACCTCTGCCACGGATATGGACGAAGATTCCCCCGAGTCTTCAGGCTCTGCCTCCCCCATAGAGTACGTGTTTACCGGGTTCAGGAGTTCCTCAAAGTGCTCTTTCCACCGCCCGACAATATCCCCAGTACAGGTCAACAGTTCTCCACCCCGACTGTACACAGCCTGAGCAAAGCCCTGCCTCCCGTTCCTAAGGCGTCGGACGGTTTGCCAGAACCTCCTTAAGGCTAACCGAAAGTCCTTCTCCATAGCCTCGCCGAATTCCTCCGCGCCCGAGTTTTTGCTTCTGCGACTGCCGCAGCTGCCACCCTTTTGGCCAACCGGTATCCATCGGCTGCTTCAGGAGACCCCCGAGCAAGCCAAGCCCGAAAGGCCTGTTTCTTCAGCCTGACGTCTTCCTTCTTGGGTTGCCACCGCGACAGGCACCAGTGACCTTCAGGCCACAGCTCCTAACAGCCACCTTTACAATGAACATGGACCACTCAGATTCCACGTCCCCAACCTCCCCCGGGATGCAGGAGAAACTCTTCCGGAGGTGGGAATTGAAAACCCCACGGACAGGGTCCTCTGCCAGACGTTCCCAGTTCACCCTCACTACACATATGGACTTACCAGGTCTGTCCGGCAGCCTTCCCCACCACCGGATCAAACTCACCACTAGGTGGTGATCAGTTGACAGCTCTGCACCTCTCTTCACCCGAGTGTCCAAGACGTACAGCCGCAGATCTGATGATACGACTATGAAGTCAATCATCGACCTTCGACCTAAGGTGCTCTGGTACCACGTACACTTATGAGCAACGTTATGCTCGAACATGGTGTTTGTTATGGCCAGTCCTTGACTAGCACACAAGTCCAATAACAGAACACCACTCGAGTTCAGATCGGGCAGGCCGTTCCTGCCAATCACCCCCCTCCAGGTTTCTCCATCATTGCCCACGTGAGCGTTGAAGTCCCCCAGGAGAACTACGAAGTCCCCAGGTAGTACCCCTTCCAGGACACCACCCAGAGACTCCATGAAGGCCGAGTACTCCGAACTGCTGTTCGGTGCATAAGCACAAACAACAGTCAGAGTTTTTCCCTCCGCAACACGAAGTCACAGAGAGGCGACCCTCTCGTTCTCCGGGGAGAACTCCAACAAAGCAGCGCTCAGCCGGGGGCTCGTGAGTATCCCCACACCCACCCGGCGCCTCTTCCCCTGCTCAACTTCGGAAAAGGAGAGAGTCCAACCCCTCCCCAAGATTCTGGTTCCGGAACCCTTGCTGTGTGTGGAGGTGAGCCCAACTATATCTAGCCGGTATCACTCCACCTCCTGCACCAGCTCGGGTTCCTTCTCCGCCATTGAGGTGACACCACCAGGGGGCGGTGCGCCAAGACGCCCCCTTCTGCCTACTGCGTGGTTGGCATAGCACCCAACTCCGATTTCCTGCCCGGTGGGTGGTGGGCCCACCGGGCGGTGATCCCGCGTTACTTTTTCGGGCTGTGCCCGACCGAGCTCCACGGGGCCCCAAGGCTCAGCCACCAGGTGCTCTCTGACGAGCTGCCCCCGCCAGACCTGGCTCCATGGAGAGCCCCCGGTTTCCCTGGTCCAGGCGAGGTAGCGGCTTGCCTTCTGTGTGCTGTCATTGGGGTTTTCTGAATCGCTCTTTGTCTGGTCCCTCCCCCAGGACCAATTTGCCTTGGGAGACCCCAACAGGGGCTATTTCCCCGGACAACATAGCTCCCAGGATCACAGGGACACTCAAACCCCTCCACTACAATAAGGTGGCGATTCCTCAGGGAGGGCATATAACCCTCAACTTAATCTTTGGTTTTTGTACACATTAACAAAATGAGATATAACAGTGGTGCCTAGTGAGCTCTCGATAGATTTTTTTTTAAAGAGTAATAGCTACATGGTTGTGTGACAAAGTGGGTGAGAATTCTTATTTCTCCTCACCACTTGTCCCTTGATACTTTCATGTTACACATTACACAATACACAACATCCTTCTGTGCATTTTGCTTTAATTTAACCATGCTAATGTAACATTGCAGCACATACTATCCCGGGTTTGTTTGTGTAAATATTAAATTACAGTTTACATCATATGGAGGGTTAAAGGAAAACACAGCCATAATTAGTATCAGTTATCCTTTATTACAGTTTTTCTCAGTCGCTTTGATACATTTCTCAGGTCAGAACTGAAATTCTTAAAACTGTTCAATTTTCACATCATTTCAGTTTTCTCATTTCTTTGAACAAGTTGCAAATGCTTTGGTACATCCAGGCAAATGATTATGTACAATTCTCTGCTGTTTCCTACATTATCAATTGCTTATGTCATGTTGATCAAAATGTATTATAATGGGTCTCTGTTGAATAGACTCATCTCCCACAACATTTAGGCATTAGTTCATCGCATAAGTCTTTACATGCAAAATGATTGAAGAAGTTGTCATAATATGTCAAGGATATTTCTATGCATTTCCATTAGACTTTTTTTTCCTAAATCTGTCCTGAATTGGTAAATTGCTTCCAGGTGAATCTTGAATTTCTCTACGAAGGGAAATGTGTGAAGGATTAGGGATTTCTGAAATCCAAGAACCAAGAGAAGATATTCTTGATGTGGATGAGAATTTGTGGCCCAGCAGACAGAAATGTCAGGAGGAGTAGGAAGACTGCACTGTAATTCCGACAGCATTGCATGTACAGCTTTCCCTAAGGAGATTGTCCTATGTTCACATTTTTTACTTTTGTTTTTTTCTTTGTGCTATGCAGCACTGTTTTCCTTGCTGTATCGCAATGACGTGGTCTGTCAACAAATTACAATACAAACAGTAAAAGCGTAAATGTGAATCTTGTCCAGTCTCTTGCAACCAATCTCCCACATACACGAAGGTGTACCTTACAATTTACAATAACTGTCATCAAAACTTTACCCATAGTTTACATCAGAACATCGCTCCAGAGTAAACAGTCATAATGACATGACGAAGCAATTTGACTGTCTTATCCATATACACTGACACAAGGATTTGTCATTCTGATGCCACTGACGTATTCATTGACACAGATATTTACTTTTGAGAGATGAACTAAGGCTTTTGAGCAAGAGACTGGCTTTTGCAGGTAACCCATGGTGTTTTACTATTTGTATGAATTGCTTTGAGAAATGCACTTACTGTTTCGCAAATGTCGAGGATGATTTGAGAAATGTACCAAAGCAACTGAGAAAAACTGCAAGTTGCAGGTCAAAAGTGGCTGAATTGTTGTTGTTGAATTGTAAAGAATAGGTCACCACGCTGTATAATGGAAAAGTGCAAGTGAGTCGGAGTGAATTGAATGTCCTATATAAGGAGTAGAGATTTTGCTGGCTGTGTTGCCACGTGATATTTTTTTCTTTTTGAGTAGCTACAAGTTAATTTTGAAATTATTTTTCTTTGTCATTACTCCACCAAGGAACACAGTGGAGTTATGTGATGTTCACAATTGGTTTGTCTGTTTGTCTGTTTGTTAGCAATATTACTGAAAAACTGACTAACAGATTTGGATGAAATTTTAAGGGAAGGTCAGAAATGACACAAGGACCAAGTGTCTAGATTTTGGCAGTGATGCGGCTTATAGTCTGGATCCACGGATTTGTTAAAGATTTCTGTATCATTGCGAGATAGCGGCACAGCGTCACTGTTACTATGACAACAAGTGAACACTACGTCAGCTGCCTGCTGATGATCACATGATTGCGATCCTACTACAAATTGACTGATGCGGACTTATCGAGATTTATCCGTCGGAAATCATACAACGACTGAACAGCCTTGGCGGAGTACTGTGCTCTCTGAGTGCTTTTCTCGTTTTGTAACTTAAGTTTCACACTGATAGAGAAGCACTGTAAAATAAAATCGCCACCTCTTTTGCATTCAAGTAGTCTGCTGAGTCTGTCTGCCTACTACCTTCCTTGACCATTTTGGCCAGGGTACTCTACAGGTTGACAGTGCAAAACATTTCCCAAAAAAGGCTGTAAAATTGTGAGCTGCATTTTACGTTTTTTTGGAAATCTGAGCCTTGACCACAATGTCTGGTGTAAGGCATCACCTGTAGACTGTATGAATAATTACTGCTGCTAGATAGACAGACAGACAGACAGACAGAGACAGACAGACAGACAGACACAGACAGACAGACACACAGACAGACAGACAGACAGACAGACAGACACAGACAGACAGACTGACAGACAGATAGATAGATTAGTATTTGATTAGTATTGAGGTCCTGCCTCCTGTCTGGCGCCAATGACAACACAACCTCCTCCAACACCTCAAACACAAACTTAGCTAAGAACCTAAACTGCAGCAATCACCCAGTTACCTCAGAACAAAACAATAGTACAGTTTACTGCAGAGCAACTCTTTTGTTGATCACATGGTGAAGGAAAAGGACCAGTCTTTCAGGTTCTTATGCACAATTCCTGAATACAGGTGCCTTCACACAGCCATACCCAATAATTAATCAAAATCAGACTTACTAGAATAACAAATATCAGTGTGATAAGAAGTATTTAATGTGACAGACACCATATCATGCTTTGAGTCTGTTTAGTTTGGTACCTGTTGCATCCACTGACATGGAGGGGGTGTTACTTTATGACCTATACTGTCAGTGTACTGTCAGTAGTAGTGAGGCCCAGGCAGACAATATCTCAACACCATATTTCAAGTTCCTGGTGTCTCCTGCATAGAATCTGGCTACAAATAATGTCACCTGCTCAAAATGGCGGCCCCAGTTTCTGAGATATTTTGACTGCACTGTCATGTCACACAATCTATAGTTGGAGCCCTCAGGCTGTCACTGACTGCAAAGAAGTTGACAGCAAATGACAAGTAAGATGACTCACTGAAATTCATATGAACTCATCCAATTACTTTCTGTCATCAAATTGTAAGAACTGTGTGTAAAGAGAGCTGCAGGTCTCATAATTTTCATCTGATGTGGATATAAATACCCTCAAATTAAAGCTAAGGCAAAGAGCAGTTCAACCACTGACACTGTTACTGTGTATAAGACTCTCACTGCACTGCACAGAAGTCTTTTCAGTGGCAGACATAAATGTAGCATAAATTAATGTAATTCAAAGAGACAAATTATTTTTAACGGTATCTGTATATGGGCTGCACAGTGGCTTGGTGGTTAACACCGTCGCCTGGTTCACGACCAGGCATTCCCAGGATCTTTCTGCATGGAGTTTGCATATTCTCCCTGTACATGTGTGGGTTTTCTCCGGGTTCTCCGGCTTCCTCCCACAGCTTAATTGATGATTCTAAATGTGAATATGAGTGTGACTGTCTCAAAGTGTAGCCTTGTGATAGAGTGGTAACCTGTCCAGGTGTTCCCTGTCTTCACCCTAAGTCAGCTGGGATAGACTCCAGCCCCCCCACAACCCTAATGAGGGTTAAGGAGTGTATAGATAATGGATGGATAGATGTATCTGTATATGTATTTTAGATTTCATACATATCTTTGGCAGCTTTTAGCTGGTGTTCATAGTTCGCTCAGCTTGCACTTGATATTACAGAAGACAATGTTACATGCAAGTGTCATCTGATGAAAAAAACCCCCACAAAAAACAAAAACAGTCTGTTACAGTATTGACAGCTGTAGGAGAAACACTTGTCAGATTATGTTTATATTAATCAGAAATGTAGCAAATTTAAGATGTAGAATTAAAAACCCAGATTAAAACTGATTATAAATGATCCAAAACCTTATAAACTGGATCTTTATTAATGTGTAAGTGGTAGAAAGTAACTCAGTACATTCTACCACTGCACTTAAGTACAATTTACAGCACTTTTACTTTACTTGAGTTTTTACATTTTGTACAACTTTCTGCTTCTATTCCACTATATCATATTAAACGTTTACTCCACTACCATTGTCTAACAGCTTTAGTTACTTTTCAGATTACAATTTTTCCTACCCATCCAGTGGAGATCCGTGCATCACCAAATTTGGTGATTTTGAATGTTTGTGATAAACTGAAAGATTGTGTTGCTTTAAGACATACAAGTTTTGTACCTTGTTAACATGTTCATATGGTGTTTTTATATACTGAAAGTCACATCATAAACAAAATAAGAAGTCATCACCATGGCGGAGCATTTCCACTTTGAAACTTCCGTGTAAAGAAGACAGTTTCAAAAACATGAATTAAAACTTTTGAGGTTTTATATGTAACAAACTGAAGGAACCAGTCCTGTTAAATTGGTTCCTTCAGTTTGGGTTTGTCTTTGTTTTTTTTTCTTCATTAATTTCATTCTTCTTCTTCAGAATTGGTTTCAGCTTCAGACATTTAGTTTTTGGGCAGAGATGTAGGTGAGCTGGAGTGCTGGAGCTGCAGTGAGAGCAGCAGTAGAAAGGTGGGGACTTCATAGATCATAAACATTTAAGGGGAAGCAACAGGGTACAGTTATATCTAAGCCATTTTTAGGGAGAGGAAAAGTTTATTTTAATGGAAAAAATAATATGCAGCTTAATCAATATCTAACTTTGATTGACAGAGATGAGTTTTTAGGAGTTTAATCAATGACCGGATTTTAGGTTAGGTTCTGCAGCTTAGATTCAGTTGCAGTAGGCAGAAATGAGGAAATTTTTAAAAAGCATGATTACTCCCCCAAGAAACACTGCGGAGTTATGTGACAATCGCTGTTGGTTTGTCTGTCTGTCTGTTCACAACATTACTCAAAAATGGAGTAACGGATTTGGATGAAATTTTCAGGGAAGGTCAGAAATGACACAAGAACCAAGTGATTAGATTTTGGCAGTGATGTGGCTTATAGTCTGGATTCACAGATTTGTTAAAGATTTCTGTATCATTGCAAGATAGCGTCAGTGCGTCACGGTAACCATGACAACAACTGAACACTACGTGAGTGGCCTGCTGACGACCACATGATTGCGATTGTACTACAAATCCACCACTGCGGACCACAAATTTTTTAATAGATTTCATCCATTGGAAATCCTACAATGACTGAGCAGTCTTGGCGGAGTACTGCACTCTCTGAGTGCTTTTATTGTTTTTAAAATACATCCCTGCTCCTGCAGGAACTGCTTATTGCTCAGTGACACAAAATAATTTAATAAGTATTTATTTAAAATCAATACACTCCCTTTTTACAGAAACTGGATTAGCTAGAAAATGTATTGTCACAAAGCTAAGAGGAGGATAGTTTTCTGAGTTTTCTAAAAAGTTGACTTTTTAGAGCTACGCAGTTCTTGTAAGACAGCAGCACAACAAAGACATGATGATCTTATAAAATATGATGCATTGCTATAGATTAAATTACACAACAGTGTATAAAGTAATTATAATTAGCTCAAACCTAAACATCATAAACATAAAAACACTGATAGGGAACATTTTCTGCACAATGAGTACTTCTGTTTTTCATATTTTAAGTATATTTTGCTGACAAAACTTAGATATGCAGTGTGTTATTAATAGTCCTAGTAGTGTTATCAGTGCCTTTTTTGACTGCCTGTAGAGCCAGTTAGATCTTGATTCCTCAAGGAATACCAGCCACCATCCATTCAGAATTCTGGTTAGGAAAGTCGGGATATCATGCTTGAAAGATTGGGATGCTATTCCAAGCACTGTGGGGTTGGAATGGATCAGCTTACACTGTGGAAAAGGACACAACTTGTAGGGCACAAAGGGGATATATTCTGTATATTTAGGCCAGTTAAAGATCTGAATCCTTCTTCCAGCAATTGAGAGATGTACAGACGGAGGATTCTTTGTGTTCAGAGGACGATCACAGGTTATTTAAGTCCTTGATGTAAGCAAAGTGTAAAAAAAAAGCTCATTTGTATAAGAGTCATAATCCTGAAATAGATTTCTTGAAGGGTAACTCCAACTATGTGCTGAAGCACAATCTGCAGGATGTGAATATTCACACACACTCGCCTACGCAGCACTTGACTCCTCTTTGCTTCAGATTTACAGGTCAAACAACATTCAACGGTTTGATTTGTTAAAAATCATTTTCACTATGCAACTTCCATTATGTGGACAGGATCATGTAACGCTGCTCTCTGAAGAGGAACCGATATAAAAAGTGTCTGCTGTGAAATAGGCTGTCGGAATTCTATTTAAATGGTTCCCCTTGACATTTGAATAATCATTTCACATTGTCATAATCATGCTTCTAATCAGAAGGACAACGGAGTGCATGAATAACTTAAAAAGATCTCGTACATCATTGGAACTGAGCCTCATTAGGAAATCTGTGTAAAACTCTTTTGCTGGTTTTACCCCATTTCTTCTCAGTAAAAATACAATACTTCACAGCAAGAGGAGAAAATCATTCCTGCTGCACCTCACTTCTTTTTTATTCCCTGCATCGATTTTTGCTTTAAGTATATCAGAGATTCAGTTGTATTGATTTGCCCACATCTCAACTCCCTAAAGTTTGTTCTTCCTTACAGCTCAATAACCCGGAAGCGACATTGCCTGTCCAAAAAACAAACTTAACACTTGGATTTAACTAAGCAAAGAACCTTCCACTGAATAATTACTGTAGTGATGCCAGTGAGGCAACAACTTTACCCCTAGCTGATGCAGTGAGTAACTTCTCATTTCTTTAAACAACCGTGTTGGACGACATAACCCGTGGTTGTAGAAAGGATATTAATCTGTTTCAGAAGGGTCAAATTATTGGCCTGCATCAAACAATGAAAACAACTAAGGAGATGTCCGAAACTACTAAAATAAGGATAAGAACCATCCAACGCATTATTAAAACTTTTAAGGATAGTGGCGAACCATCTTCTTTGAGGAACAAATGTGATCAGTCATGTGGTCTGATGAGTCCAGATTTACCCTGTTCCAAAGTGATGGTAGCATCAGGGTAAGAAGAGAGGTGGATGAAGTGATGCACTCATCATGACTAGTGCCTACAAGCCTGTGGGAGTTAGGATTATGATCTGGAGTTGGTCAGGTTCAGCAACATTATGTTCCCAAAGAAAGAGATCAGCTGACTACCTGAATATACTGAATGACCAAGTCCTTCCATCAGTGGAGTTTTTCTTCCCTGATGGCACAGGCATATTCTGAGATGATGATGCCAGGATTCATGGGGCTCGCGTTGTGAATGAGTGGATCAGGGAGCATGAGACATCATTTACACACATGTATTGGCCTCCACAGAGTCCAGACCTCAGTCCCATTGAGAATCTTTGCGATGTGCTGGAGAAGACTTTGCATAGCGGTCCGACTCTCCCATCATTAGTATAAATACTTGGTAAAAAATTAATGCAACTCCAGATGGAAATAAATGCTGTGACATTGCAGAAGCTTATCAAAACAATGCCACAGCGAATGTGTATCGTTCACAGAGCTAAAGGTGTTCCAATGAAATATTAGGGTGTGCAACTTTTTTTTTTTTTTTTTGGCCGGGCAGTGTATATTAATCCAATGGGATTTCATTGAAATCATTTCTCAGGGACAAATTTTATTTCTATACATCATATATTAAAAGTAGCAAACTTGGATATTGTTTTTGTGGACTGCACATTCTTGTCTACAGAACATTAACATTCCCTTTAAAGCAAAGCTCTCCAATCAAACACTGGGGTCTAATTAAAGGCTTAATCCCACTAATAACCCAAATGAATCTGCTAAATGGACATCCTCACTCTAATTATATCAGGCATAAGAGGAGGCCGTTGAAATCAAATGCTCCCTTTGGTCTGCTGAAAGTGGGAGATCACAGTCTCGACTTTAGTTTGGCTCCGCTTCAAATAGCGCTGGCAGCTTTGTGGCTTTTTCTACAATGAGGTGAATCATAGTTGAGCTGCTGATATCAGAATCTAACACATACCTGCAGAGAACAGCGATCTGCTAGCTTGACAGCCCACATCATCATCGTCATCATCATCAATAATGGTATGCAACAACTGCTTGGATTTAATGCAGCCTGTATGTACACCAGACCAGCAGGAGTTTCGTCATTAAATAGGGACTTAGTCTGTCTTTGATAATGGAGTTTATCAAGCAAGATGAAAAAATCTGTTCAGATGAGATGTGATTTCAAGACACACGTCTCAGATAAAGAACAATTACCTTATTGCAAACTACCACATCAATTGGGATTTAATACCAAACTCAAATCCTCTGCCAATCTGCTTACTGCATCCAAATCCTCTATAATCCTCTATTGACTCTGATTAGGTTCAACTTTTAACCTACAGAAAAATAATGTTATAAAAACTAAAACACTGAGCTTAGATTTTCAACCAACTTTTGTTTGCTGAGAACCCACAAATGTTATTTAGCTACAGCTGACAGCTCGTTAGTTTAGTACAAAAGCTGGAATCAAGCTCTGCTAATCACACCACTTCTAAAGCTCACAAATTAATCAGTTTTATCCTTTTTTTGTCTGTATAAAATTGAAAGGGGTCATTCCATCTCAGATCATCAGCAGCCTTCTTCTCAACCATCTCTGATTAGCTGATTAGCTGATCTATGTATATTTAAGCTTGATATATCAAATTCTTTCCAATTTTTAAATGAATTGAATTATGTTTTAACAACAGTATCCCAGGAACTATTTAAGACAAAAGCTTAAAAATGTTCACAGTTTTTCCACAAATATCTTTATAAATATTCATATTTTATGTTATAAAAATTCCAGGCAAATCAGAGATAGTTTGGCAGAAATTATTCCAGAAATTGAATGATTTAAGCTAAAGTCAGTGATTTTATTGCAATACATTTTTTGGTAAATTCACACCATCTCCTCACAGTCCTCAAGTTTTCCTTTCTGTTTGATGCAGTTGGTAAATAATAAATAAATCCATCCAGAAACAGCACACTAAGCTTCAGCTCCTGTTAAAAATTTGCAAAAATCTGGATTACATCTCATTAACATGACCTGCTACACACTCTGTCATCATCGCAAGAAAAACATTTCTTTTTATGGATATTTCAGTGTGTAATAGATGTGAAATTGTAGACAAAAAGAAAGAGGATGATTTTTTTTTCATTGTGGCTGCCAAAAGTGTCTCTGACACTCTTTCTGATGTTTTTGGCCCAAAATTACTGCTGAAATGTGGATAATGCCTTCCTCACACAACTCCAAATACATTTTCTGTGAATGCCTGTCTGTTAATGTGACTGCATGCAGTTCAAACTTTTCATTTTAAAAACTATACATAATTGTTACTAGTATTAGTGGCCTAGTTAAAGTTTTTACAGAGGAGTATCCAGGCTGCTCATTTAGACATGAAGAGGACACAGTCAGATAGGAATGCATGTCTGAAAGTGATTTCGGTAACTTGGACTGATTCATGCATCATTTGTGCATCTTCCTGCTCATACTTAGGACATGGCGAGGGGGAAGGCGATATATGGGGGAAAGGTGTCAGTGGAGTAAGAGTACTATCTAAATATGCTAACTTGCTAATTATCACCAGTCTTTCTCCAGAATCACGGACTCCACTTTTATGTTTTATGGGGTAATGTGTTGGATCATTTCTAGGTGCATTTCTTTCGACCCCCTCCTAACACATCAGACTGATGCATGTACATGTTTATGATGAACAGGAAAGTTTAAACTGAGATATTTCCCTAAAATTAAAATGACACTATCATTAAATTTTTCCAAAGAACAGCACTTACAGTTTTGATTTTGTTAAACCTCAAAAACTTCACCTACTGCTAGTTATGAACTTTCAACTTTTTAACTACTTGAGTTAAGTCATGGTCAGTGTTGGCTACAAGGAGGCACTTTATGTTATTTGAAGGTTTCGCACAATACTCTTTGCTAATAGCAAATAATGAGTGACTGATGAGAGATTTATCAGCATAAGAACTTCACAACTCCCAGTATTTTGTGAAATGGAAATTGAATCCAGACTAAATGAATCTATTTGTAGCCTTAATAGAACTGTGTGTTAATAGAACCAGATGGGTTCCTGAGGTGCAGTAAGTGGAGTTTGATTTCCAGCTCCTCCAGTCTGCATGTCAAAATATTTTTAAGGAAGAACCCATGAACCACTGAGCCACAAAATTGCTAGCAGTGTGTGTGCAGGGGTGAATGAGAGGTCTTCAAGGATTTCAAATGTTGGACCTAATCTGAAAAGGACACATTCTGCACCAACAATTCTGAACACTCCTGACCTGATTACCCAGGGGATCATTTTCTCAGGTCCTTAAAACCAAGTGGACTGTGAAGACTTGTAATGAGAGCCACATCGAACAACTGCTGTGGATACATTTATTCAATGAATGCAACAAACCATCCATATTTTGCCAGTTTACAGGACAAACACTAGAGTCAGTGAGATAAATTGTGTCACACACGGCACTCAATGCTACTATTTTCATACATTTATAAGATGTTTATTTAAGGAGATGGGATTAATTAGGATTTATCAAGGGATTTTAGAATGATTCCTGGTTTGCGTCCCGGCCTTCCTGGGATCTTTCTGCATGGAGTTTGCGTGTTCTCCATGTGCATGCGTGGGTTTTCTCCGGGTGCTTCAGCTTCCTCCCACAGTCCAAAAACATGCTGAGGTTAATTGGACATTCTAAATTGTCTGTAGGTGTGAATGTGAGTGTGCTTGTTTGTCTCTATATGTAGCCCTGTGATAGACTGTTACCTGTCCAGGTTGTCCCTTGTCTTTACCCTAAGTCAGTTGGGATAGACTCCAGCCCTGAGATCACAGTCAATAGGTCCTCACCAGCCTGACTGGCAGGACTGCACAAGCCTTTGTGTTTCAGAGATCCACTTGATCCAGTGTTGTAGCTGCAATGATTTAGTCTTTGTCAAAGTCTCGAAGGGCTTTACACCTGCTCATTTCTCCAATGCCCAACACGGTGAGAACAAAAAAACCAACAGACTCAGACTTAGTTGGCATGCCGGGTGGATAAACCAAGTCTTCGCAGGTACCGAGCACCACCCGCCAGGAAGGAAAGTGAAAATTTCCCCAATTACTGTCTAATATACGCCAGGTCCTAACATGCACTGTGCTGTGAGATAGTCAATATCTGTGAAAGATCAGAATTTTTGGGTTAGTGTGTATATTTTACATCCTATTTTGCACACTCATGGTATTACATGATGTTCTACTTGTTTTATATGGAGAATAAAGGGAACAGTGGAAAGTCTTGTTATGCATCCCTCAGGGAAATAGCAGGAACCCAATCTAAAAGTTGATTTGGAAAGGCTTATCTTAGCTGTAACTGAGAATTATTTGCAAGAGCTTTGTGACTGATGTCCACTGTGCACATTTAAACCCCATTCCACTTTTCTTCCAGTCTCAGTGTGTTTCAGCTTAAGTGCCTCAGTTCTGTTTGGTTAAGTCTTCTGCCTGCAAACATAGAGAATGATCTATACTCCCGAACCCCCAAGTGTAAGTCAATATGAACACTCCTTTTATTCAGCAAAAAAGTCATTCTCTGCATTTCAATGTCACAAAAAACACATCTACAGCTGAGGAGTATTTCATTTTAATGGATTTGCCAAGAGAGAGCTCTGCTCCCCTGTGTTCCCCTCCCTTTCATTTCACATCTTAGAAAGCACTTCAGATATGTGTCTGTGGGCAATATCTGATTCGTCTCAATGGGATACCTGCTCACGAGGTGGCAGGCAGCATGGGCAGCCAGTGCTTGATTTCATGTGTGACATACACCTCCAATTATCCACAAATAGCACCTAAACTGCCATGGCAATGCAACAGTTCGATATAAACACCATGAGCCTGCTCCACTGTTTCCTTGACATGTAAGTGATTAAGAAGGAGGCAGCAAAAGTGACAGATGAAATTGCTTGCCTTCAAGGTTTTAGTGATTTTTTTGCTCCTTTTTTCCAAATTGCATTTGAAAGTAGACTGTGGTAATTTGATCATTAAATTGTTTCCTCTGGTTTATTGGTCTCTCAGGGGGTTGTTGTTGTTTTGCAGAATGTTACATAAAATTCCCATCAACACTTGAAAGGAGATAGGCAGGGTGAAGGTGGGAGAGCCTGAGGTCTGTGTGTGTGCATGTGTGAGCTCTAAGTGTGTGTTGGGTAGTAATTTGAAGGATTGCCACCGGTGTTTCCATTATTGTCCACATGCATACATATGACTCCGTCGACCTTTGTCTCATCAATAACGAGCACGCATTCATGTGTCCTATGCAAACCAATATCCACCTGCAGCACACAGCATCACCGCCTCCCTGATTATGTGTGTAGCTTGAGTATATGTGTGTATGTATGTGTGTTGCATACTAGTGGTAGGATGCGATTAAAAAATGTAATCTAATTAATTACAGGCTTTGTAATTAATTAATCGCAATAACTGCAGTTTTGTCAAATAGCAATATTTGACACAATAAGTGAAGTTTTTCAATTCAAATAAAATTGTGGTTGACAGTTGAATCAATGAATAGACATATACGTGTTTAGAATTTAAAATTTATTTTAAAAAGGGAAAATGAGACATATAGAAAAAAGTGATTTTGATGAGTTAAAGCCTGAATTTAGTTGTTTTTTCCACTGTATGGCACATAAAATCAGCATAAGTAGTTCAACGAGCTTCAGAAAGTTGATAATCCAGAGATTCATTCTGTTTTTATCTTTTCTGGGTCTGATAAATGGTGTCATTTTGATGCTTCTTTTTACAAGAATATCGATTTTTATTTAGGTAATTTTTTTTATAAACAAAAAGTTTATAATTTAGTTATTAAAAAAGATATTTTTGTTATTTAGGTTATTCCTCCTTGAAGGAGGCAGAGCCTCGACGGAGTAAAAACTTAAACCACAAAAATGTTTCATTTCTATTTATCTGCATTTTTCATCTGTCTGCTACATTCACAGATTACTGCAAAACTAAGTGCAATTATAGCGATTTTATTCAACATTTTAAGACTTTCTGTAAACTGAAGTACTGTCTATAAAAGTGGTCTATTATGGGATGGCTACACCGTTAGCCGTTAGCATGACTTGTAGCTAACGTTAGCTCTGGTGCTAACAGCAACATGTTTTACATTGAGGTGATACCGTCGGCTTGAAGTGACACAGTGATCAGAAAACTCTTTGTTGTACAATTTGCACACAACCAGGCTTTTATCCAAACTGCCACGGGAAGATTTTTAAAAGGAAACTTTCTGCTCAGTCTCGTGTTCCTTCACTGTTCACCAGTGCCTGACTTCACTCAGTGCTTCCTGTGCTTCTTATTCATGGCTGCAAACAGACTTTAGGTTCATTATCGCCACCTACTGGGCTGAAGTGTTCATCAGAGTTACCGGTGTGCCAGAAATGAGGGAACTGAGGAGGGTGCAACTAATTGCGTTCCTATCTTACCGCGTTATTTTCGCGGTAATTAATTAATCGAAATTAACGCGTTAATGTCCCAGCCCTATTGCATACATGTGTTCAGTAGGTAGTGTGTGTTAAATGTGGTAGTAGGTGAATTATCTTGTTCACGAGAGTCTGATCTAGCAGTGTACCAACTATGTGCTGGATCAATAATAATGACAAAAACAATCATAGTGCTAATAACAATAATATACAGTATCTGTGTATTTAACACATGTGTATGATAACCCTGAGAACTCATCTTTAGACAACACATGCAACATTAAAAAAGACAAAAAATTCAAATACATACACTACCAGTCAAAAGTTTGGACACACCTTCTCATTTAATGTTTTTTCTTTATTTTCATGACTGTTTACATTGTAGATTCTCACTGAAGGCATCAAAACTATGAATGAACACATATCGAATTATGTAGTAAACAAAACAGTGTGAAATAAGTCAAATATGTTTTATATTTTAGATTCTTCAAAGTAGCCACCATTTGCTTTGATCTTGGCATTCTCTCAGTGAGCTTCATGAGGTAGTCACCTGAAATGATTTTCACTTCAAAGGAGTGCCTTGTCAAGGTTCATTTGTGGAATTTCTTGCTTTCTTAATGGAGTTGGGAACATCAGTTGTGTTGTGCAGAAGTCAGGTCAGAGCACAGTTGACAGCCCTATTTGACAACTGTTAGAATCCATATTATGGCAAGAACCAATCAGCTAAGTAAAGAGAAATGACAGTCCATCATTATTTTAAGAACTGAAGGTCAGTCAGTCTGGAAAACTGCTAAAACTTTGAATGTATCCCCACATGCAGTTGCAAAACCATCAAGCGCAACGGCAAAACTGGCTCAGATGAGGACCGCCCCAGGAAAGTAAGACCAAGAGTCACCTCTGCTGCTGAGGAGAAGTTCATCCAAGTCACCAGCCTCAGAAATCACAAGTTAACTGCAGCTCAGATTAGAGCCCAGATAAATGCCACGCAGAGTTCTAGTAGCAGACACATCTCTACATCAACTGTTTAGAAGAGACTGAATCAGGCCTTTATGGTCAAATAGCTGCTAAGAAACCACTACTCAAGAAAAGCAACAAGCAGAAGAGCTTTGCTTGGGCCCAGAAACACCAGGAATGTACATTAGACTAAAGGAAATCTGTGCTTTGGTCTGATGAGTCCAAATTAGAGATCTTTGGTTCCATCCGCCATGTCTTTGTGAGACGAGAAAAGGTGAACAGATGGTCTCTACAAGCATGGTTCCCATTGTGAAGCAGGGAGGAGGAGGTGTGATGGTGTGGGGGTGCTTTGCTGGTGACACTGTTGGGGATTTATTCCAAATTGAAGGAACACCGAACCAGCATGGCTACCACAGCATCCTACAACAACATGTCATCTCATCCGGTTTGTGTTTATTTGGACCGGCATTTATTTTTCAACAGGACAATGATCCCAAACACACCTTCAGGCTATGTAAAGGCTATTTGACCAAGAAGGAGAGTGATGGAGTGCTGCATCAGATGACCTGGCCTCCACGGTCACCTGACCTAAGCCCAATCCAGATGGTTTGGGATGAGATGGATGGCAGAGTGAAGGCAAAAGGGTCAACAAGTGCTCAGCAACTCTGGGAACTCCTTCAAGACTGTTGGAAAACCATTTCAGGTTCTACCTCATGAAGTTCATTGAGAGAATTCCAAGTGTGTGGAAAGCAGTCCTCAAAACAAAGGGTGGCTATTTTGAAGAATCTAAAATTTAAAACATGTTTTGACTTATTTCACACTTTTTTGTTTACTACATAATTCCACGTGTTCATTCATAGTTTTGATACCTTCAGTGAGAATCTACAATGTAAATTGTCCTGAAAATAAAGAAAAAACATTAAATGAGAAGGTATGTCCAAACTTTTGACTGGTAGTGTATATACACAACAAAAACACAAAACACAACCAAATACTAAAACAGACCAGTAAAATAGAATACACAACTAAATACATAAACATACCAGATGAAACATAAAATATGATTAAATACAGAAACAGATTTAGAATTTCTAATTTGCATGAGGTCCCTAGGTAGTTTTAGCTCTGTGCTAATAGGGCTTTTGACCATCAGCTACGATGTGGCTACATCAACATGTCGCAAAATTTGTTCAGTCGTTGTGATCTTGTGTTCAGGTGTAGGTTAAAAGAGACAATATTGTTCAGTATGAATGTATTTCTCCAGTGTTGTATTGTCAGTGTCATGTGTTCTATACAAAGACGTAAATGTAATGTTTTACATAAAATGTCATAGATATGCAACTATACATCCAACAAGAAACCTCCAGGACATCAGAATGGTTTTGTGATGATTGGCATTGGTTTGTCTGTCTGTCTGTCTGTCTCTTAGCAACATTACTCAAAACGGACGAACGGATTTGGATGAAATTTTCAGGGAAGGTCAGAAATGACAAAAGGACCAATTGATTGGATTTTAAATTTTTTTTTAAAAATTACTAAAGCGTTCAGATGTAACTCTACACTGTTGCTTCCTCTAGAATGTGCAGATCTTTGCAGTCCCTGCTTCTCTGTCCACCCAAACTTCCCACTTGCTGCAGCTTGAGCACACCAGCTCAACTCAAACACTGTAAAACTATTCTACATGACACAATGGTGAGCTGTAATTCAGCCATACATGTTCAAACTGGAAACAAATTCTGACAAAGAAAGATGATACAGAAAGTCCCACTCTACAAGTTGAGAGGATTAGTTCTTTAGGTTAGTTACTCCACCGAGGGATGCGGTGGAGTTATGTGACGATTGGTGTTGGTTTGTCTGTCTGGTAGCAACATTACTCAAAAACGAATTTTTCTGAATGTTTGATAGCGAAGGTCCAAAATGACACAAGGACCAACTGATTAGATTTTGGCAGTGACATGGCTTATAGTCTGGATCCACAGATTTGTTAAAGATTTCTGTATCATTTTGAGATAGCGGCACACCGTCACTGTAACTATGACAACAAGTGAACACTTCGTCAGCTGCCTGCTGACGATCACATGACTGATCCTACTACAAATCCACCACTGTGGACTTATCAGGACTTATTCGCCTGAAATGATACAAGGAACAATTGATTGAATTGTGGGGGTGTTTCTGAGTCCCATCAATTGTCACCGCCCGCTACATATTTAGGTCACGCAATTCGGTATCCGTACATAATGTACACATGCAGAACACATGCCTATGCTCAGTGTAAGGTCACCTTGCTTGTGGGTACATCTATATTAAACTGCCACATTCTTAGGTGCCGTGATTTCTGCCATGATTTTTTTTCAAGATTTCAGCCGTCAGAAATGATACAATGGCTGAGCAGCCTTGGCAGAGTGTTGCGCTCTCCGAGTGCTTTTCTTATTTTTCTTATTGCTGTCCTCTTGCAAGATCTTTGTTATTGCTGTTGGGTACTCTCCAAAAAGGCTGTTAGGCCACTAGAATACAGAGAAGCTATTTTCCATATTGCAAATGTTGAAAATTAGAAAAACATCTGGTTATCTTCACTGGTTACACAGAGCATTTCTATACTTCATTCTAATTTAATGTGTTGTCAAACTGTTGAAGACGTGTTCTTCAGCTGCTTGTATTTTAGCATTTTGACATGTGTTTTCCTAAACTGTACACATTTCCTAAGCTTGGCTAAAATACTGATAACCTTGTTTTTTAATAAGCAACAAGATTAAAAGTCAGGATCCCTAATAGAAGAACAACACGTCAACAATAATAATAATAATGACAGCCTCCGGTCAGCTAAATGCCCTCAATCAGGCTCATTACATCCAGCCTCGCAGCCATTTCTGGGCCTCTAATCTCAGCTGATTTTTTCAGTGACAGGAAATGACAAGTGTTGATAGGGGTGTTGTTGTCGGAGGTGACATGGCTGTGAGGCAGCTGTTCAGAATTATCTAAATGTGTGACACTGACTTTGATGGATGGGGAATTATGGAAGAACTGAGAGCAAGCTGTCTTTAAAAACCTCAGAGGGAAATTAACACTGGAGGTTTAGATTTGTTCCAGTGTGCAGGAAATAAAAAAATTGTTGTATTTGTGAGATCATGTTTGGTTGTGTTTTTAATAGTATTTTTAATATTAGGTGCTTGGTGACAAACACATGCTTGATTTCTCAGATGCGTAGCCATAGTAACAAGCATGGACATCATCACAGCACGTAACAGTGAGCGTGACTAGGGTTGCCACCTTTCAGAAATGAAAATAAAGGACGCCCACCACAGCTCCTCGGAGCCACAGTTCAGTGAAATTGGAAAGATATTCACAGATTCAGACTTCCCGCATCAATAACTCATTAGATATACGTTGTCAAAACATAAACAATGGCTCTTTCCCATCGTTGTAAGGTAGACAATGTGCTACAAGCCCAGTTTTATCAAAAGTAGCTGTCTTTCAAGCTGCAGGAATAACATTGGTGTCAATAGAGGCCAGCTGATGGCTGCAGTCATTTTGGAGACACTACAGTACATAAGAGTTAAGTTATTGAATATTAGTGTCTCTCCTGTTACAGCGGTTTTGCAATTTGCAGATGGTCCGTGTGCACTGGGTTGCACAGCCAGCTGTGCATAAACACCAATGTTATTTGTGCAGCTTGAAAGACAGCCACTTTTGATAATACAGGCCTTGTAGCACAAAGTCTTCCTTACAACAATGGGAAAGAGGCATCGTTTATGTTTTGATAAGCTATATCTAATGAGTTATTGATGCCAGAAGTCAGAATCTGTGAATATCTTTCCAACTTTACCGAACTCGGGGCCACTACCACCCAAGGATTGGTATGTTTAATTTTGAAAAAATCACTTAGCCATACTTAAAGCTTTAAGTGCTTTATTAACATGAAACTAAGAATTTTGTGTTGTTTTGTGATCACAAGTTCTGTCTGAAAAGAAGTCGCATCATTTTAAAAAGTGAAACTATACTAATAAAATGTAATGACCAACCAGTGTGCAATACTGGATTCTGCAAAAACATAAACAACTGAATGCAGAATACTGTACAAAGAAATTCTACAGACATTTTTCTTTTATCTAAATGTAAATTGTATCTTAACACAATGAACGCATTAACTTATTTATGTGTGTATGCATGTATTTATTAATTGATTTATTTAGTACTGTTAACATATCAGAGTTTTCCCACTCATGTCTGTACTTTTGCAAACGTTTTTGCTTCTTTGGACGTGGTGGAGTTTCAGGTGTAGACATTTTTAAATGCACGGGTGCAGCAACGTCTGTAACCAGGCAACCCGCCACAGGACCGGACAGGACCGGACACACAGAGAAGGTCTATCCGCTGGACCTCACATCGGGTCCTCGATACAAAGGTCCCACGAAGATGAAATTGGCTGCCCTTAATATTTCCTGTGTTTTATTTTGTTCATTGTACAGTTTGGATGAGTGTGTGACAGACGTGTATGGGACATTTATGAAAATACGGAACAATTTGCATCCTGTATTGATTCAATACGGGAAGCAACAATTCAAATTCAAATAAAGGACGATTCTGTATTTTAAGGGACGGGTTTCAATCCTAAGCGTGATGCACTATTCAAACAGTCGCTGGGTTTGTGTCAGTCTTGTATTTTATCAGTTTCTTGGTTGAAGTATTCTAAACCAAAATGCTTTTTGTCAAATTCACTAAATCTCTCCTTACAGTCTGCTAGCTGATTGTACACTGAAACATATCCATTGTCCGTTCCCAGCTAAACTAAACAAACTAAGTGGCTCAGACTGGTCCACACAACAGTAGCCCAGCATGTTGCTTATGTACAGAACAAGGGCAAAGAGAGCAATGGGAGTGAAAGTGAGGGTAAATCTTGTATATCTTATCTGGCCTGGAACTAGGGTTGCAACAGCGCATCGATTACAATCGATTATTAAAATTGTTGGCAACAAATTTCATTATCGATTCATTGTGTCACGCGATTCATGCGTCACATGCCATGTTGCAGAGCCATCTACTTCACCTGCAGAGCTTTGTCAATGCTGGTTGACTGAAATAAAGTTTTAAAAAAAAAAAATTCCAACTGCAGACCGAGTTGAGCAGAGCGAGGTGGATGCAGAGCGGAGGCGATATTTTCAAAGGAAGTGTAAATTCAACAAATGAAACATGACCGGCACGGAGAAAACAGTTTGACTGAAGTCCTCATAGGTGTGGGAGCATTTCATGCTTCATAAAACAAAAAACATGCCGCGTGTCCACTAGATGCGATTTTCCCGCATGGCAATGCATGCATCTGAAAATCGCACGAACGGTGGGCGGTCACTAGCGGGCCACAACATTGTCACATGACCGAGCTTTCAGCTTGACAGTCGGGCAGACGAGTTGGATAAACACAGCGGATTCAGCAGCGGTGGGCTGCCATTCCTAAACCCTCGCCACCGTTCCTTAAATTTCTTTCTTTTTTTTTTTTATTGTTGCAAATACTCCACCGCTGCATGTCTCCACCTTCACAGCAGAGTCCTGCACTGTGTCGGGTACTCACGAGACGAGTACTAAGGTAAACTACAGATAACTATCTTGCTCAGTATCTACTCTTTGATACGTCGGGTAATACGACGATGTCGCGAGAGCGCGGCCTTGAAAGTGACGTCACGTCAAGCACCCAGGCACCAGGTCAGAGAGTCAGAGGAGTGTCGTCTTGGAAAATAGTGCAGTGACTTACCAGAGAAAAGTTATAAGCTTAAGATAACTCATAATATATTTTACAAGTTAAATAGACATTCACAAAAGCCAGCTAACATTAAGTAACATATCAGTAGCTTCAGTTAACTGGGCCTGGTGCCAACTCAGTGTTGCTAACATGAGTAAGTTATTGATAGCATTAAGCTAATATCTACACTCCATGATGTAACTGCTGACTGTGTTTTCAGATGAGCTTGTTCAAATATTTATTTTTTACATTCAGCCTTTAAAAAGTCATTTTCAACTGGCCATTCAATAAATAGGTTGTACAAGTAAAATCTGCTGTCAAGTGTCATTTGTTTACGCATCATGGCTCCCGGAGAGCCTGCCACCACTGCTGAAAAAATCCTAGAGAAAACACTGCTTCACTACAATGATCTTATTTGCTCTGCCAGTCCAGCTCTTCTATTTCTGAATAAAGAGGCGGAAATTAAAAATGTGCTGTTTTTTTTAATCTGGTTAATCGAAAAAATAATTGACTGATTAATCGATTATTAAAATAATCATTAGTTGGAGCCCTACCTGGAACATTAAAATACCATGTCTGCCATTACTACCACCATGAGATCCAATGGCAGATAATAACAGCATTCTTCAGGCTCTATATGCTTGAAGAGTAGCAATGTGCTCCAGAAGTTTTCTCATTAAAATCAGAGAA
Source organism: Amphiprion ocellaris (assembly GCF_022539595.1). Lineage (NCBI taxonomy): Eukaryota > Metazoa > Chordata > Actinopteri > Pomacentridae > Amphiprion > Amphiprion ocellaris. The sequence continues at coordinate 11,882,123 of NC_072771.1, read as the reverse complement.
TTATCTTGTTAAAATGAAAAATTTTTCAAATTTGCACAGCATCTCGTTACAATGAGAAAATGTTCTTGTTATAAAGAAAAACTGACATGGTGGCGATAATATGCTGCTATATGTGGTGACCTCATCAGCATGTACCACAAGAAAATCCAGCATTAAAATGAAGAGGCAGGAGGAGCAGAAATAACATGCATATCTGAACCACACACTCCATCTTATGTCATGTTGAAAACAAGCTTAATGCACATCTGAAACTGTATGCCAGACACCTGTTATGCATATTTGTAGTCCAGGTGATATGTGAAAAGCATGTTTTCTTTTTTCTAAAAGCATGAAACTTGCTACTCTTGTATAGCTTGCAGCCCTGAATATTTTTAGAAATGGAGCCATCGCAAACACCTTTTGAACACCAATCAATTCTTCCACAGGCAAGCCGGTCTATCGTTCCACTCTTAGGTTGTGGCAGTAAGAAAGGCTGCTGGAGGCATTGCAAACACAAGAAAGCCTCCGTAAAGTGCACAACTCCTTGTCAATATGAAGGAGACTTTGAAGGAGACAGTGAAGAATAGGTTCAACAACAACAGAACAATCAGATGTGCTTCTGAAATCAACAGTCAATCTTTGTGTTTGACACATTTGTTTCAAGCTGAGAAGGTCATATTGAATCTTGTTCTACTCCACAGTCATTGTATTGTCAAGATCTATCAACAGAAGCATGAATCATTTAAAGCCCTATACAACATGAATGCAACATACAGTGAGATACTGTGATTTCCTTCTCACTGCGTCTTTGAATTCATTCACCAGTAGAACAGTTCATACTATTGTATATGGTATCGCTGTAAGCCTGACCATTAAAACATGGGCAGACGTCAGCTGTTCTGTGTTGTACATGGTTCTTTCAGGAGATATGCTGCACAGTATGTCATTTGGGTAAAAAGTAAAATGTCCACTATAGCAGCTATGAAGCATTTTCCTCCCATTTCTGAAATTATTCAGGGCCAAATATTGCGTAGGTGTAAGTTTAATGCTTTCATAATAAAGTGAACATATTATCTTCAGTTTGATACAAATCACCTGAACTTTAGGCATAAAACCAAACCGATCGTTGTTTTGTCACTGTGTTATTCCCAGATTACCTCATTATGTCAGTGAACTGAATCACACAAAAATGTGGGACTGCAAAAACAAGCTTGTTTAGTTCTGTTTTTGGTTAAAACCCAGGCAGAAAAGAAACATATAATGCACTAGTGCTGGACTGTAGAACATAATTTTTGTGTATTGATTTTTTTCATTTGCTCTAATTTAATTTAAAGTTCTACTTTTTTGTTTAAAGTTTAGTTGGAATAATGGCAATAACTGTCTCAGTCGCACTTAAATAAACAAGAAAAGCACTCAGAGCTCAGCACTCTACCAAGGCTGCTCAGTCATTGTATCATTTCCAACAGACAAAATGACCTTGCGCTGAGCACAGGTGTGTGTCATGCATGTGTACATTATGTACGGATACAAATCGCGTGACCTAAATATGTAGCGGGTGGAGGGAATTAATGGGACTCAAAAACACCCACAGAATTTAATCAGTTGTTCCTTTCCCAACGGATAAGTCCCGATAAGTCTGCAGCTGTGGATTTGTAGTAGGATCGCAACCATGTGATCGTCAGCAGGCAGCTGACGTAGTGTTCACTTGTTGTCATAGTTACAGGGAAACTGTGCCGCTATATGGCAATGATACAGAAATCTTTAACAAATCCATGGATCCAGACCATAAGCCGCATCACTGCCAAAATCTAATCATTTGGTCCTTGTGTCATTTCTGACCTTCCTTTAAAATTTCATCCAAATCTGTTAGTCCGTTTTTGAGTCATGTTGCTAACAGACAGACAGACAGACAGACAGACAGACAGACAGACAGACAGACAGACAAATGTACACCAATCATCACATAACTCCACCACATTCCTTGGCAGAGTAATTAACTGACAACTGTTATACATACAGTATGACCATGAAAGTTAGTCATTAATATTCATGGTCACCAGAGGGTGAATTTTTAATAAATGATGGTACTTCTAGTTTGGGACAGACTTCAGTCAAGGCTATGAAGAAAACGCTTAAAGCTACAAACTAAAATTTCTCTCACAGCAGTGTTTTCACGCTATGATTTGCACATCAAAGCCAGCTAAAGGTGAGGTGAATTTATATACATCCACATTTTCATGTTGTTACTTTGTCACCCTATTGCTGCTTTTAGTCGTATCACATAATACCATTGTAGCGTGAAAACGCTTTCTTCCAAATTTTCATGCACAGAGCGTGACACATGGAGAAGCAGAGGGGTGACAGAGGCCAGAATAACTTCCTATTATGGTCTCTCTGGGGACAGCAGATGGAAGGGGAAAAGGAAGAAGAGGAAATTGTTGAACGGAGGTGAGCGAGCTGGAGAGGAGACCACCATAAGCTCTCGTTGATATGCTGTGCAGTAAGTCATCTGCTGCCATGACCTGCTCTGGCTGGGACAAGCTGTCTATGTGCCACAGCTACTGTAGCCGAATATAAATGGTCCAGCAATGTGGGAAATTCAGCTGGCGAGTCTCAGCCAATCACACTTTTATTTGTGACTATATTAACTCCTCACTCGGGTGATGAGCAGCATGTAGTGGCACAGGCAAGTAGTCACAAATCTGGCAGGTTGAGAATCCGTCACTGAATAGGCTTCATTGTCTGAACAACAAAAACTGAAGTGCCCTTCAAGGGTTCATCTGTGGAAACTCTGCCAGCTTGAACTTTAAAACAATATAAACTGCTAGTTGAGTTGTAATGCAGCCAAGACACCTTTTATATTTGAAAGTTTTTGTGTTAGGGGAAAACTATAAATTTAAGTTCCTCTCTGGTAAATGATCAAATCCATAAAATCTCCCCTCTGTGTATCAAAGTTACATATTAAGATGTTTTTTTCCATGAAAAAAAATTTACTAAAGCGTTCAGATGTAAATACACTGTTGCTTCCTCTAGAATGTGCAGATCTTTGCAGTGCCTGCTTCTCTCTCCACCCAAACTTCCCACTTGCTGCAGCTTGAGCACACCAGCTCACCTCAGACACTGTAAAACTATTCTACATGACACAATGGTGAGCTGTAATTCAGCCATACATGTTCAAACTGGAAACAAATTCTGACAAAGAATGATGATACAGAAAGTCCCACTCTACAAGTTGAGAGGATTAGTTCTTTAGGTTAGTTACTCCACCAAGGGATGCGGTGGAGTTATGTGATGATTGGTTTGTCTGTCTGGTAGCAACATTACTCAAAAACGAATTTTGCTGAATTTTGATAGGGAAGGTCCAAAATGGCACAAGGACCAACTGATTAGACTTTGACAGTGGTGTGGCTTATAGTTTGGATTGTTAAAGATTTCTGAATCATTGCAAGACAGCGGCACAGTTTCCCTGTAACTATGACAAGTGAACACTATGTTAGCTGCCTGCTGACGATCATGATCATGATTGTAATCCTACTACAAATCCACTGCTGCAGACTTATCGGGACTTATCCGTTGGGAAATGATACAAGGAACAATTGATTGAATTGTGGGGGTGTTTTTGAGGCCCATAAATTCCCGCCATCCGCTACATATTCAGGTCATGTATACACATGTATAACACACGCCTGTGCTCATTTTGTTTGTGGGTACATCTATATTGAATGGCTACATTTTATGGTGCCGTGATTTCTGATCATCAATAACTAACAAATGCTGCAATTCTGACAATGCCATATGGGGGAATGAGCAGCCTTGGCAGAGTACTGCGCTCTCTGAGTGCTTTTCTTGTTATATATGAAACCCTAAATCTAAATCTGTGTTTTTGAGACTGACAAGTTCACTGCAGTTTTAAGGTGGACATCCTCAAACATGGTGTCGACTACTTATTTTACTTCAACAGCTCACAGTTCATAGATATTAACTCTGTGGCTACATGTCACAGGTGGACACTGGCTTGAATTGAAGTCACCACCACAAAATATTGGGAAACACTGTTCCAATTGTTATTCCTTTCTATTAGGTCACTGTGCGAATAGAAATATGGGCATTACTTTTAATAAGGCACCCAGCAACACACAAAGGTGTACTGAAAGATGTAACTCGTGGATTTATTGATGGTAAATAAACTATTTACCAAAACAACAAAAACAAAACAAAAAAAAAACAGCTGTAAGTTGCCTCAATTAAACACCCTCCTTCCTAATCACACACCTCAATTGTCTTTGTTTGATTAGTTCTTTAGTTCATTAAACATTCTGTTCTCTGACACATATATCCTTTGACCTTCTGGAAAAGATGTGCAGAGCAACGGACCCAAATCCATTCAGTTCTGCTAGAACTGCAGGATTTATTAATGGCTTATCATTATTTATGACAGCTAATGAATTTTTAACATTCGCTGTTAAGCCAAGGAGACCTATGACTTTTTATTAACGATTTAAGATTTATTAAAAGCAGTATTGTTGGGTGATTGTCATTATTAATGACTTATGAACATGCAGAGCTGCTGAAGATTTTCTGACTTTTGTTGGTTGCTTACTAGAAGTAAAACAGCTTGTAATGTTTTATTAATGGCTTCAATATGGAACTGGTTATTTATTACTTATTATGAATGACATGGATGGTGACTTCCATAAAAGAAAAAAACAAAAGTTTGTTCTTACATATGATTTAAATAGTTAAAGAAGAATTTAAAAAGTGAGACTCACTAAATTAGCCATTCATGATCATTAATAAACCATCAATAAAGCTGTAAGGTACAGCTTATAAACTTGAGATGCAGGACATTTTCTTTTTTCTCTTTTAGAATATGGGAGGCAGTAAAACCAAACCCTAAAGTTACCTTTCTTTATTTAAATTGCTAAACAACCCCCTGTGCTTCGTTGTAGCTACAAATATCAAGATTTGATATGCATAACTGACAAGTGGCCATGTTATTTTTTTCTAAATGTGCAGTCTAACAACATGCCTCCAAAACTGCTGCATACATGCTAAGCAAGCCACTGCATTGCAGTGGAACAGCTTTCTGAAGCATCTGAGTATGAATGGACTCATTAATCTCTCATGCTGATTATTTTGTCATACTAGCAATAATATATGTCATACCAAAGCAGCAGAACAAGCACAACATAATGTTATCTTATAAAGCACCAACAGTTCTCTATTTGCAGCTGCAGCTGGCACAAAGTAACAACAGTTGATGATGAGACTTTACTGCAATGTTGCTATTTGACAATATGAATTAAATCAAAATATATCACATAAACCTAGATTTAAAAAAGTAGCTGTGCAATAACTTACTGAGGATGAATACTAAAAACCTATAAATACACAGAAATCTGCAATACTAAAAATAAAATGGCCTGACTTCCCAACATGGATTGTCCAGATTCAAGTGTTTTCCATATGAATTTCCAAGTATTTACAGGATCCATCATAGTCAAGGTACACACAATAAATTCTAAGATCCCCTCAAGGAAAACACTTTCAAAAATCAGAAACATATGTTAATCCAGTGCCTGTCCTGACGTCCCGGAGGCCCTAAGCAAAATTCTATTCAGTGGTCCTCCTACCTGACCCTTGAGCCATGCAAACCATTTGCCACCATCACAAGCACATCTAACACCCCAGCGCTCCCACTACAATCCTCCCTCCTGCAACACAGCTTGCTCCCTCAGTTGGTTTAACTACACTGCTGCCCATAAAGTTGGAATAATTTTGTTTTCAGACACATTCCTCTTTTTTACTCCTATTTATACACATCAGTAATCCCTTTTGACAAGGTGCAGTGATTGCATACTGAGTGCCAGTTACCCAGGTGAAACAAATTCATACTTAACAACTATTCGGTGCTACAAAAGGCAGGAAAAGGCAAGACATTTGCTGTGTTGTCCTTTTCCTGCTTAGAGCCTGTATAGCATAAGTCCACGTTTGGCTGAATAATTTTCAGTGAAATTTGACACAGATGTTCCGTGGGCTATGCCTCGACTGATGCAGCCAGAAATACGCCAAAGAGTGCTTGCATGCTGACAGGATGGACACAAACAAGCAAACATTGCTGCTTTCCATGGAATATCGCAGAGTGTGGTGTATAAAATCCTCAAGCATCATCAGGAAGACAATGACTAACTACTAGACGAGATGATCAGCAACTGCTTAATCTGTGCTGTAGAAATCGGAAAATGCCATCAAGCAACCTTCGTCATTTTTTTGGATAAGACACCATGCAATCAATGTTTTCCATCAAACTGTTTATCGAAGATTGTTTCAGCATGGTTATCGAGCAAGATGAATGACCAAGTGTCCATGCCGCACTGTTCAACACAGAGCTGCTCCACTACGATGGGCTCGGGAGCACAGAAGATTACAGCTTGGCCACTGGCGACATGTTGTCTATATGGAGGACAGCCGCTATATCCTTGGCCATATAGATAGAAGACAAAGGGTGCAGTGATTACGTGGTGAGAACTTCTGTGATGACAGCATCCAGGAAACCACTCAAGGAGGTGGTGGTTCTGTGATGGTATGGGCCGGTATTCATTATGGAGGAAAAATGCCATTAATGGTGCTGGATGGAAACGTCAATACCATTGTGTACTGGGACATTCTGGAGAACCATTACCTCCCACATGCAAGAAGGGTCTATGGGAGCAAGTTCAAACTGCCAGATGACAACGCAAGAGCACATACGGCAGCTGAAGTGAGAGAATTTCTTGATGCAGAAGGCATGCAGCAGATGCCATGGCCTGTTTGCTCCCACAATTTGAACCTCATTGAGCATCCCTGGGATGACTTAGGTCAAGCCCTTAATGAGAAGAACAATAATCTACAGGAGTCTACGGGAATTAGCCTGAGTTTTGACCAGAGAGTGGGATGCCTTACCTATTGATGCCATCAACAAGCTTGAGGACAGTATGCCATGACGTCTTAACACATTTGTCCATGCCAGAGGTGGCCATACTCAGTATTAGGGACTGAGTAATATTGGGCATTCTTACACATGAACTCCCCTCGAATATGTGTTTCCTGTGAAACTGACCAAGGTTAAAAAATTTAAACAAAACCCTGAATCCTATTGCTAAGTACCCCCTGCTTGGTGTGTCACATGTTTAGTTACTCCTCTGCCTCCTTTAGTGATAACAGTACGTGTAATAAATGTAGTCTGTCAATGTAGCTTTGGAGGCGAGGCTCTCTGAATTGGAAGCGCAGCTCCGCACCATGGAAAACAACTTGCTAGCTGTTGGCCAGGCCCCCTTCGCCGGTGCAGACCGCAATAGCATAGCTGCTAGTGTAGCTTCTGCTAGCCGTCCCCTAGCAGCTCCCAAGCAGCTGGGAAGTCAGGGTAGCTGGGTGACAGTTCGTAAGAAACGTAGTCCTAAACTCAAGCCCGCTGTCCCGGCACACCACAAACCGCTTCACGTTTCTAATCGTTTTTTCCCCACTCAACGACACACCTGCTGAGAAACCAACTCTGATCACTGTCAGCTCCATAGTCAGAAACGTGAAGCTAGCGACACCAGCGACCATAGTAAAATGCCTCCCAGGGGCCAAAGCGGGCGACATAGAAGCAAATTTGAAACTGCTGGCTAAAAATAATCATAAATACAGTAAGATTGTTATTCATGTCGGCGGTAGTGACACCCGGTTACGCCAATCGGAGGTCACCAAAGTTAGTGTGGCATCGGTGTGTAACTTTGCCAAAACCAAGTCGGACTCCGTAATGTTCTCTGGACCCCTGCCAGATCTGACCAGTAATGACATGTTTAGCCACATGTCGTCATTCCGCCGCTGGTCGTCTAAGTGGTGTACTGCAAACGACGTTGGCTTTAAAGACAGTTGGAGCTCTTTTTGGGGAAAACCTGGTCTGATTAGGAGAGACGGCATCCATCCCACTTTGGCTGGTGCAGCTCTCATTTCTAGAAATATGGCTGATTTTATTAGAAATCCTAAAGCATGACAACCCAGAGTTCAGACCAGGATGCAGAGTTGCAGTCTTCCACACCTCTCTGCAGTTTCCTTACAGCTGTCACCCTCCAGGAATTCAGTTAGCTTTATTGAGACTGTGTCTGTCCCTTGACCACCAAAATTCAATAAATTAAACAATTCAAAAATAAACAAAAGACATAGTAACCATAAAAATATAATAAAAATTAATACCACTATTTCAACTGAGTGAAGAAGCAGGACAATTAAATGTGGTCTGTTAAATATTAGATCTCTCTCGTCTAAATCTCTGTTAATAAATGATTTGATAACCGATCACCAGATTGATTTGTTCTGTTTAACTGAAACCTGATTGCAGCAGGAAGAATGTGTTAGTCTAAATTAATCAACTCTTCCTAGTCATATTGTCACGTTCCTCGAATCACAGGCCAAGGTGGAGGAGTGGCGGCAATTTACCTCTCTAGCTTAAGAATTAACCAGAGACCTAAACCTAGTTACGGTTCATTTGAAAATCTTACTCTCAGTTTCTCTCATCCAGATTTGAAAGCTCAGAAACCAGTTGTTTGTTGTTGTATATCGTCATCCTGCTCCTTACTCTGAGTTTTTATCCCAATTCTCAGACTTTTTATCAGCTCAGATAAAGTGATTATTGTGGGTGACTTTAACATTCATGCTGACGTGGACAGTGACAGCCTTACGACAGCTTTTAATTCAATATTAGAATCAATTGGGTTTTCTCAACATGTAAATAAACCAACTAACAGTTAAAATCACACCGTAGACCTTGTTCTGCTGTATGGCATAGAAATCGAACAGTTAACAGTATTTCCCCGGAACCCTCTTCTTTCTGACCATTTTATGATAACATTTCAATTTACAACAATGGATTGTATAGGGGTTAAGAATAAATATCATGACAGTAGATGTCTGTCTGACAATTCGGTGACTAAATTTAAGGAAGTAATACCCTCTCTATTTAATTCAGCACCACTTACTAAAAAAATGGAAGGGAAATATAATTTTACCCCCACAGAAGTGGATTATTTTGTTAATAATGCTTCAGCCTCACTGCGTACAACACTTGATAGTGTTGCACCTGTAAAAAAGAAAGTTCTATCTCAGAGAGGACCTGCTTCTTGGTATAATTCCCAGCTGCGGACTTTAAAGCAGGCGTCCCGAAAGCTGGAAAGGAAGTGGTACTCCACTAATTTAGAGGAAGTTTATGTAGCCTGGAAAAATAGTCTAGTCATCTATAAAAAAGCTCTTCGTAATGCCAGGACAACATACTATTCATCTTTAATAGAGGGAAACAAGAACAACCCCAGGTTTCTCTTCAGCACTGTAGCCAGGCTGACAAAGAGTCAGAGCTCTGCTGAACCTTGTATTCCTTTAGCTATAAGCAGTAACGACTTCATGAGCTTCTTCACAGATAAAATTGTTATTAGAGAAAAATTAATCTGGCCCTTCCTACAAATGTCACAGATGTATCGAGTACAGATGCTTTAGAACTGGCTAAGACCAGATGGATATTTAGAATTTTTCACTCCTATACATCTCTCTGAACTAATTTCGACAGTTTCCACATCCAAACCATCAACATGTCTTTTAGATCCTATCCCAACGAGACTGTTCAAGGAGGCTTTACCTTTAATTAATTCCTCAATGTTAGATCTGATTAATCTCTCTCTACTAACAGGCTATGTACCACAGGCTTTTAAGGTTGCTGTAATCAAACCTTTACTTTAAGCCCACTCTAGATGCAGATGTTTAAGCTAACTATAGACCAATATCCAACCTCTCATTTCTCTCTAAAATTCTAGAAAGAACAGTTGTAAATCAATTATGTGAAAATTTACAAAGGAATAGCTTGTTTGAAGAGTTTCAGTCAGGCTTCAGAGTGCATCATAGCACAGAAACAGCTCTGGTGAAAGTTACTAATGACCTTCTCATAGCGTCAGATAATGGACTGGTCTCTGTGCTTATTTTGTTGGATCTTAGTGCAACATTCAATACAATCGACCACAAACTTCTATTACAGCGACTAGAACACTGTATTGGCATTAAAGGGACAGCACTGGACTGGTTTAAATCCTACTTATCAGACAGGTTCCAGTTTGTGCATGTCAGCAATGACTCTTCTGAGCATACTAGGGTTAATCATGGCGTTCCTCAGGGTTCTGTCTTAGGACCAATTCTGTTCACATTATACACTATATTGCCAAAAGTATTCGCTCACCCATCCAAATAATCAGAATCAGGTGTTCCAATCACTTCCATGGCCACAGGTGTATAAAATCAAGCACCTAGGCATGCAGACTGCTTTTACAAACATTTGTGAAAGAATGGGTCGCTCTCAGGAGCTCAGTGAATTCCAGCGTGGAACTGTGATAGGATGCCACCTGTGCAACAAATCCAGTCGTGACATTTCCTCGCTCCTAAATATTCCACTGTCAACTGTCAGCTGTATTATAAGAAAGTGGAAATGTGTGGGAACGACAGCAACTCAGCCACGAAGTGGTAGGCCACGTAAACTGATGGAGCGGGGTCAGCGGATGCTGAGGAGCAGAGTGCCAAGAGGTGGCCAACTTTCTGCAGAGTCAATCACTACAGACCTTCAAACTTCATGTGGCCTTCAGATTAGCTCAAGAACAGTGCGCAGAGAGCTTGATGGAATGGGTTTCCATGGCCGAGCAGCTGCATCCAAGCCATACATCATCAAGTGCAATGCAAAGCGTGGGATGCAGTGGTGTAAAGCACGCCGCCACTGGACTCTAGAGCAGTGGAGACACATTCTCTGGAGTGATGAATCGCGCTTCTCCATCTGGCAATCTGATGGACAAGTCTGGGTTTGGCGGTTTGCCAGGAGAACCATACTTGTCGGACTGCATTGTGCCAAGGGTAAAGTTTGGTGGAGGGGGGATTATGGTGTGGGGTTGTTTTTCAGGAGCTGGGCTTGGCCCCTTAGTTCCAGTGAAAGGAACTCTGAATGCTTCAGCATACCAAGACATTTTGGACAATTCCATGCTCCCAACTTTGTGGGAACAGTTTGGAGCTGGCCCCTTCCTCTTCCAACATGACTGTGCACCAGTGCACAAAGCAAGATCCATAAAGACATGGATGACAGAGTCTGGTGTGGATGAACTTGACTGGCCTGCACAGAGTCCTGACCTCAACCCGATAGAACACCTTTGGGATGAATTAGAGTGGAGACTGAGAGCCAGGCCTTCTCGTCCAACATCAGTGTGTGACCTCACAAATGCGCTTCTGGAAGAATGGTCAAAAATTCCCATAAACACACTCCTAAACCTTGTGGACAGCCTTCCCAGAAGAGTTGAAGCTGTTATAGCTGCAAAGGGTGGACCAACGTCATATTGAACCCTATGGATTAGGAATGGGATGTCACTTACATTCATATGCAAGTCAAGGCAGGTGAGCAAATACTTTTGGCAATATAGTGTATATATATATATATATATATATATATATATATATATATATATATATATATATATATATATATATATATATATATATATTTTATATATTTTATATATATATATATTTATATATATATATATATATATATATATATATATATATATATATATATATATACATATATATATATATATACACTCTGTCAAGGAGGTGGAGCCTTGGCAAAGTTATGTGATGATTAGCATTGATTTGTCTGTCTCCTTGTTAGCAACATTACTCAAAAATGGAATGATGGATTTGGATGAAACCAACCAGCAGGCGTTATCAAATTGACGCAAATACTGCTGAAATAAGTATGTTAAATAAGTAAATATAATTTCTATTTGTCAGCAAATCCTAAACATGAGTTGTTCTTATTAGCTGTCAATCACAATATGTGATTTGATATGTCTAGCAGAAAGGGGAAAAGATTTAAACTGAAATAAAGTCAACCTTATACACTTTGAAGAAACCAAATGCTAGATGTGTTAAAAATGTTTCTTAAATTTAGCAACAAATTAGATTAAGACTAGACAATGTCTCTCTTATGCACTGTTTTGGGAAATCTGCATTTGTGTGATCTATGCTTATGTTCGGCCTGCCACAATGATTACATTATCAATTCATCTAGAACAGAGTCCAGATAATTTTATTTATTGTCTTAGATTTGTGGTTTTATTTTTTGATGCTCTTTATTTGAGACATTTCTTACAATAATTCTATAATTCCAATATTTAGATATTCTTAAGAATTAAGGATCTACTTATCATCTTAAAATTAAAAGACTAACTACATCAGATAATAATTTGTCCAAAAAGGTAATTATTGCAACAGCTGTACCTCTTACTCAGATATATTATACTAAAGCAATATTCATAGCATGTGGACCACCAGATAGTCTCTGATTTACCTTTCGCTGTCTGAGCTGCATGCCTTCATTTCTTTCTCTCTCTCTGAACTCTTCCTCCTCCATCTCCTCTCTGGGATGCTCTTCCTCCTCTCTTCTTTTAGGCTGGGAAAAGCTGGTGGTGGTTCCCTTTCTCTTCATTGTTTACTGTCTCCTACAAGAATCACACTGACTGAACTATGTTTTTTCCTTTGATAATCTATGATGATACAATCTGATGTGTAAAATTTAAACCTTTAAAGAGATACTTAACATGTAAACGTTTTTTCAGGTGTGAACTAAATGATATGACTGTACTATGATGAAACACATCAGTGTTGGTGTTATTATGACCTTGACACCAAATGTATAAAAAAAAAAAAAAAAACAGCATTAAACAAGCAGGATGTAGTTTTCAAACAGTGCATGAAAACCTGGTGTGACTGGAGGTTTAGTTACACTTTAATGTCATGTAAAGTCTTAGTAAATGTGTGATTTCTTTTGACTTACATGCTGTTGTCAGAACCACAGGTTGTAATTATCAAAAAAAAAGAAAAACTTCCCGAGATGATCCCCCACATCCTTCTGTGGCTGTTCTCTAACATTAGCTAGCTACATAAGTAAAAATTAGCAAGGCCCAGGCTCACTGGAAACAGTGGCTCGTCTCGCAAGCAAACACTTTATGTGAATTTAGACACTATTAGCATTTAATACATTGTGAACAGTTATATTACCATGTAGTCTAACCCAGTCTAACTAGTGTCTTACTGTCACGTTTTGCCGGCCACAGCAAAGTCCAGCTGTCATCCACATGAGTGAGATCGAAGAGCAGTCCCTCAGGGGGGCGTGTCGCCTCATATATGTAGCAGCATAGACTGTACAGTACGTTACGTCTACATGGTGCATTCGAAAGCACTCGGACATTGGAGTTTCATTCGTTATTCGTCTTTCCTGGACTTTCGCTCTTTATGGCCGGCCACAACCTTTCATATACATATTTTTGAATTAGATCGTTCAGAACTGGGGTGGCAGCTGGGGTGGCAAGGCATCTTCTGCCACCCAATGCCACCCCAGTTGATCCGCCCCTGGCAGACAGCAAACTTGGAGAGGACAAGTTTATCTGATCCGACAAACCGCTGCCATGTTTTGTTTTGTCTTCTAATGACCAGAAGGGAAATTCTGCTTAATTCTTCCCTCAAAGACAAAAGTCTAGAATAAAACAGGACGGCTGGTAGGTGATACTAAATCTAACATGTTGAATGTCATGTGGACAACAATTGATGACTCACCTATGGATTTTAAATGCTCTGCCATGTTCATTATGTAGCTTCTAAGTTTAGGGTTGCACAGACTGGTTTCATGAGAGCTTTTTACCTGAAAACAGCTGCAGCTTTGCCTGGAAATCACTCTATGAGTGAGCCAAAAAAGTAAAGTTGCAGGTAATGAAACCAAAACAATGAGTTGAAAGGTACCAAAATGCTTGGTAAAAGTCTTAAGATGAATAAAAATGTAAATTTCAGGGCCAGACCTTTTGGATCATCTGACTGTTTTTGTTCCTACTGTCATGTTGAGCAGATTTCTATGCAGCTGGACTCCCAGGCTCCATGTTGTGCTGGTCTCTGTAGCTGTGTGCTTGTCAGTGTCTTTCACCAGCGCTGTCTTTTTTTGCTAAAAACATGCCGCTCAGCAATAAGTGCCCCTTTTTTATCCCGTCAGAACTGCAGAAGTTTACAGTTTATCTCCACTAAAGCACCATCAGAATGAAATGGCAGGAGCCGCCAGGGCTGCTGCTATGTAAGCAAAACAGAATATCTTCAAAGAGGAGCTACAATCCAATGTGTTGGGGGGCAGATGCTACCTTTGGGTCACCTTATCTAGAGTACAATAACAGAAGTGTGCCTGCATCTTATCCAGGATTACAGCTTCTGTTCCACTCTCCGGATAAAATAATGAAAATCTTACAAATTATTTTGCTGCATGATTAAGAAAATCAAATCCAGCTCCTGATGCTTATAATGACAGCGTGACTAGTTGGCGGAGCTTTCACAGGTTAGGATAGATGTGGGAAGAGGTCCCTGGTTGTACTGAGCAGCACTTACCAAGCAACTTTCTGCTGCTCTTCTTAGATAATAAAATGCAAATGTGCTAATACTGCTCATACATGAGATAAGCTAATTTACAGTATGTCTCAGACATCCTGTCCAGTCAGTATAATCAAGATGTTCTTTACACAAATGGGCACTTTTTAATATATACTTACCCCTCCCTGCCTGCTAATTGACAATGCTCAGTGTTCATAATTCCAATCTGACTCTCTGAGTCAATTGAATAGATTAGTTCAAGCATTGAATCATTGCTTAAAAGAAGGTGTAAGGGAGAGTGAGTCAAACAAAGACCCAGAGCAGCTATCAGTAGCAGCCGAACACAAGACCGGAACTAAAGGAGAAAATAATAAATTTCAGTCACACCCTCCACTCTGCACTGAGCACATTGATAGACTGTTACTGTTAAATAACATCCATCAGTCCATTTTCTGCACTCTCTAACACAGCAATACTTAACTGGCTTTGCCCGAGGGCCTGTTTTGCAAAGTGAGAGGAGGTCAAATGAATTAACATTAAAAGGCCAGTAATTCATCTATCTTTGAAATGATTTTCAAATTAACTCAGTAACAGAAAATGGGCATTATTAAACATTTAGTATATAAACAAAACTGTGTGAATCAGTTTATTTGCATTGTCAATTAGAAATAGGTCTGCAGGCCAGCTGGCACTGCATTACAATTGTACTCAATTAAGCATTTTAAAAAGCAAGTTAAGACTGCTAATTTGTCTGGCTCATATGTTTTTGGACAGATTGCTTCACCTGAGGAGACCCACACAGACTCCTGGACTGGGCAGCACCATCCACAAAACTGAAACTCTAACTTCCCACCGACAGCTCTAAGCAACACCAACAAGTTTCAAACTAGTAATTTTATAAATCAGATAAATTCTCAATTAATGTGTAAATCAGTCAACCAATCAAAAGCAATCAACTGTACGTAGGAAATCACTGTAGTAACCCAAGATGTAAGATAAGTTTCAGTTAGACAAACAATAAAGGCATGTCCAAATCTCCCCTTTGTTCACTTATTCACTTTTTACTATTTGAATAGTTGAGATTTCAAACACTTGCCATCGTCATCATTTTCTGTCATCATTGTTGAGTGTGGCAAACAGTTTTGTAAAATCTGTAAAATGAAGCACACTGCATTGTAAGATTGTGAGCAGGAAGGAGTATATACTACCATTCAAAAGTTTGGAATCACCCAGACAATTTCATGTTTTCCATGAAAACTCACACCGTTATTCATGTGCTATCATAACTTCACACAGGTTTTCTAGTCATCAATTAGCCTTTCAACACCACTAGCTAACACAATGTAGCATTAGAACACAGGAGTGATGGTTGTTGGAAATGTTCCTCTGTACCCCTATGTAGATATTCCATTAAAATCAGCCATTTCCAGCTAGTCATTTACCACATTAACAATGTCTAGACTGGATTTCTGATTAATTTAATGTTATCTTCACTGAAAAAAAACTGCTCTTCTTTCAAAAATAAGTACATTTCTAAGTGACCCCAAACTTTTGAATGGCAGTTAACATGTTATTCTTCTATGGAATTTTTCAATTTTTTTAAGGGACCATAGAGTGGGAAAATGTCTAGTAATGATTACTGTTGCATAGTTAGACCACTCTGTGGGATATGACTGCAACTCATCATGTTTCTGCTGTAGGGAAAACATTGTCTGACTTGGCTGTATCTCTTTTAACCAATCACAATTGTATTGGGTGAGCTAAGCAAAGTCTGCCGCAGCACTGTCCCCTCAAAATACTGGTGGGGGAATTGTTTCGGTGGAACACTGGCATGCAGGGAGGTGAAGACTGTGATTAAAATGGAAAAAAAGAAACAAAAAGCATCAGGGCTGCTTTATTGTATGATCCAAAGCCTTACAAAACACAATTTGAGCGTAGTGGCTTGACGCTTGAACGTTGTTGATGTTGTATCCTATAGTGAAGGAGACTTTGAACACCATAACACAGAGGTAGTAGAAGGAGAGGAGAAATGCATGGCAGAAATAACAAGCTTATATCCAAAGTCAGCATCCAGAGAGTCAGAGAAGGGCAAACAAGACCAGACACCTATCTAAAAGAATCGGAAGAGAGCAATATTTTCAATTTCAGTCTTCACTGGGACATAAAAACTGCATGTAGAAAGTCACTAGACAAATCTAATAAAAAGTGTTTAAAACACTGGTGACTCCGCCCCAAATTAAGGTCTAAAAAGCATTTTTCTCAGCAGGTTATTCTTCTACTATGCATGCATCCAGTTTAACAATGTTTTTCAGCTGTGCTTAAGTCAGTGCAACAACGCCATTGGCTGGACGCTTCCCAGGCCAGCTGTTACAAAGCACACAATTGGCTTAAATATGTAAAAGATGAGTATAGTGATCATGAAACTTGACAAAACAAGCAAGTGGTGAATCTGACTAGAGAAACCAGATAACAATATGCAAAGCGATAAGGTACTGACTTGTTATTTTAGGTGTTTCAGGAAAATCATAGTATCTTACAGAGCAAGTTCTTTTTTAAAGCCAAATTTTGGAAGAGCTTTAAACTCATGATTTATCTACTGATTGATTCTTTTACTTCCTGATGAAGGGAAGACAGATCAGATGTATTTATTTTCATTATCACTCATTAATGTAAAATAATTCACAGAATCTCTGTTTCTTAATTGTAGAAGTTTTCATGTTAAGAATCTTCCCAATCATTTACACACCACTGGGTTTATTTTCTCTTTTCCTGACATGCTCACTGTCTGCTATTGGTATCTCAGAGTACTTCTAATTTGTGCTTCCTTCCAGTGGCCCAGTCATGTATGGAAGAAGACTTCAAACTAGTGGTGAGGCCATAAACTTACTAGAAAATGTTTACCGAAGTAATAGATCAAACAAGAAGTACGGGTCATTTGGCCATAGACTTCTACACAAATTTGTTTTTGTAACCAGAAGAGTTGCCCTCTGCTGGCTGTTACACAGAATGCAGGTTTAAGGCACTTCCATATTGCCTTCACTTTTCAGACCCTCAGGCTACATCCATCTTTAATACACAGTCTGTGGTTTGTTACCAAGATGATGTTAGCATTTTGCTTAATTTCAGTTTAATCTGCAAATCTCCACATTAACAAGAAAAGAGAGCACAGTACTCCGCCAAGGCTGCTCAGTCGTTGTAGGATTTCTGACGGATAAGTCCCCATAAGTCTGCAGCAGTGGATTTGAGGTAGGATCACAATCATGCAATTGTCAGCAGGCAGCTGATGTAGTGTTCACTTGTTGTCATAGTTACAGTGACGCTGTGTCGCTATCTTGCAATGATACAGAAGTCTGTAACAAATCCGTGGATCCAGACTATAAGCCATATCACTGCCAAAATCTAATCACTTTGTCACGAGGCGGGGGGGTTGAACCCAGGGTGCAGACACACAGACGGCAGGCAGAGAAGGATTAACTTAAGAATTTTAATGTACAGATAACCAAGGATGTGAAACAGAAATGAATAGGCAACCCAAACCAAACTCCAGTTTAAACGGAGGGAATTCTAAAAAAAACAAGCATAAACTAAAAACTCTGAAGAATATCAACAAAAGCAGCCACTACGCAGGCTAAAACTATGCTTAGACAAAACGGCTAGACTCACAACTCCAAAACTCCACTGGGGTGGGGGGGGGGAATCAGACAGTCACTGGAGATGAGTGTCAGAGATGCACGCTGACGCCGCGAAACGTGCGGCGGAGAGCTGCAGCGAGAACTGGGGTCTGGATCGGCCAGCAAACACGGAGGTCCAAAGTTTACTTAGGGATGGCAGGGAGGAGAGCCGCGGCGGCGGCTCAGCCGGGCGAGACAGGACCAGATGGCGCAGACGCTGCATTGAACTGGCTTCAGAATCTGACAGAGACTGGAAGGGCGAGCCAGGCTTTAACTGCCACTGATTGCTGATCGGGCACGGCTGCGCTCCTTTAGCAGCTGTGCCCAATCGGCCGGGCTGTCATCTGGCCAGGAGCACAGCACAGAGAAGGGAGGGACCATGACACACTTGGTCCATGTTTCATTTTGGACCTTCCCTGAAAATTCTTTTTTGAGTAATGTTGCTCACAGACAGACGGACAAACAGACAGACAAACAGACGGACAAATGTACACTGATTGTCACATAACTCCGCCACGTTCCTTGGCAGAGTAACAATTACTAAGTCTGAATAAAGAACTGTGGGTGAAGTGTCATTATACTGAAGGATATGATCATCTTGATCTCCTCAGTAAAGCCATTTTTCTTAATTGCTTTTGAGGTTCAATCTCTTACAGTCATTTCCACACTACATTTATCAGCAACCATGTATTGCCGCTCCTCGAAAGCCCAATGTCCTCACCACAATATCAAAGGAGTAGAAATAGAAAACTGCATTTTGAGAAGAACTCAACGAACCTGGATGCAGCTCTGGCAGATATTTCTATGAAGTATCTGCAACATCACACTGTAGTCAACACTTGATTGTACTGACAATCTGCACATCACACAGAGCAAGAGCACCATAGGAATGATTGCAGCAATAATGGAGATAACAACAAAAGTCTTATTAGCTGCAGCACAATGCTTCAACCCCTCCGATGTGATCCCACAGATTTGTCCTTTCTGACAGAAATTATTTCCTGTGTATAAGTAGGAACTCTTGAGCTCACACAGAAAGTTGTGAATGAAAGGTTAGAGACAAACTCATAACTGGTGCCTAAACAGTAAGGAGAGATGACGCCAAGAGATGGGTTCCAGTGGGCAAATGGGTTTCACCTCTGCGACATCTGAAATACCATTTCTCCTGCAGCTGCTGTGGTAAAATGCCTTCCAAGTGAATTTAATGCTTTGCTACAAGGATTTTATGAACATCTTTGTGTTATGCAGACAAGGGTCAGGGAGATGTAACCAGATTTCTACATCCCCTGAATGGCAAATTTTCTTGAATAGCAAACTAGTAATGAGTGGTGTAAATGCAAATGGAGTGTGTGTGGCCTGTTGCTATCTTAATCTACTTTATTCATCTCAGCTCCTTTTCCACTACAGCTTTTACCGAAAGGTCAAATTCAGGGACTTCAATCTGAAATAGAGAATTACAGGCAATTTTGTCCTGCAATACAACAGCTACAAACGTGATCAGCCTCAGGCAAGCTGGATAAAGGTGTGCGTGGTTACAGTAGGAAGTGGCTCTGTTTTAACAAACACACACACACACACACACACACACACACACACACACACACACACACACACACACACACACAATTACCTACAGAAAATGCACTGACACATACACTACCGTTCAAATGTTTGGGGTCACTTAGAAATGTCTTTATTTTTGTTTTTTTTTAAAAAGCAGCCTTTTTCAGTGAAGATAACATTAAATTAATCAGAAATCCAGTCTAGACATTGTTAATGTGGTAAATGGCTATAGGGCTGCTACACACAGGAATGTTCCCTGAGAGGAAGCCTCAGATATGAAGATATAAATCTTTGATCTAAAGATATTTTCAGTAACAGCAGTGCAAAATGTTACTAAAACAAAAAAGTACATTCGGCATATCTGCAGAAACCCAAGTACAATTATGGGCTGCTTTTAGCAACAGCTTTATTTCAGTTTATCTTACAAGGACTTGATCCAGAAAGCAATGAACTATTAACCACAACAGTGTTGATGGCTCATTCCACCCACTCATATAAACAGCACTTCTTTCAGCATATGGAAGTAAAAAGATGAAGAAATAGTGAGTTTCATATTACTGCAAGTGGGTGCATTTCTACGGTGGCCAAGAGGTGCAAACCAAATTTACATAATGCAAAACACTTTTACAACCTCCAAGACAAATTTACAAGCGACAAAACACTTTTACAAGTCCGAAAACATTTTTACAAAGCCAAATGTAACCGGAAAGGGAATGTCCCAACTCCGGGGCTGAAGCGGAAGTGACGACGAGGAGCGGCTAATGCACTCTGTCGGTCTGATCTGCGCCATTTAAACACTCTAAAGACCGACCACACGAAAAACAAAACCGCGTCAATCGGTTTATATGTTCCCCACAAAACGGGCAAAACATCACCCGCTCGTTGTCCGTTGCATTAGCCGCTCCTCGTCGTCACTTCCGGTTCAAACCCGGAGTTGGGACATTCCCTTTCCGGTTACATTTGGATTTGTAAAAGTGTTTTGTCGAAATCCAAAAACACTTTTACAAATCCAAATGTAACCGGAAAGGGAATGTCCCAACTCAGGGGTTGAAGCGGAAGTGACGACGAGGAGCGGCTAATGCAACGGACAACGAGCGGGTGATGTTTTGCCCGTTTTGTGGGGAACATATAAACCGATTGACGCGGTTTTGTTTTTCGTGTGGTCGGTCTTTAGAGTGTTTAAATGGCGCAGATCAGACCGACAGAGTGCATTAGCCGCTCCTCGTCGTCACTTCCGCTTCAGCCCCGAAGTTGGGACATTCCCTTTCCGGTTACATTTGGCTTTGTAAAAGTGTTTTCGGACTTGTAAAAGTGTTTTCGAACTTGTAAAAGTGTTTTGTCGCTTGTAAATTTGTCTTGGAGGTTGTAAAAGTGTTTTGAATTATGTAAAAGTGTTTTTAGATTTGTAAAAGTGTTTTTGGACTTGTAAAAGTGTTTTGTCGCTTGTAAATTTGTCTTGGAGATTGTAAAAGTGTTTTGCATTATGTAAATTTGGTTTGCACCTCTCGGCCACCGTACATTTCTACAGTAACTACAAAATAAAGATAAATGATGATAAAAGTTGGCAATTACATTTTGGAACTACCTTTTCCTGTGCAGAACACTCACACTAAATAATCATCACATCACAGCTTTTTTTTCATCTTCTACCTAAAAATCCTCTCAGATGGATTCTTTTAAGTGTTTGGAGTAGTACTTTTCTCTGGTTTTCTGGGTTTTCTTTGAGCAACGCTGTAATATTGTTATAATATTCCTGTAGCTTGTTCATGTTTCACTGAAAAAAATACACAGAGTTTTGATCAATCTGGTGCGGAGTTATAGAGCGTTTATGAAGTATCCATCCATATGAACTGTATCGTGAATGGGTGGATTATAAACGAAAATCCTCAGTTTTCAGTGTGCTTTTCAATGCATGGTGACCTGCCAGGCGTTTGTCAGTTCTGGTGTACTTTTACAACAGATCGGTAGTGAAAGCAGCAGCTCACCTGTCCAGAGCGATAGCAGTCATTGAGTAGATGCTGGCAAACACAGCCGCGATCGGGAAGAAGTTGTGGAAGCGGCAGTAGACCAGTCCAAAGTACCACTCGTTGTGCACTGCGTAGGTGAAGTTGATCACTGTGTTGAAGGCGGACATTGAGGCTTCGGCGAACGCCAGGTTGAGCAGAAAATAGTTGGTGACTGTCCTCATGCGTTTATGAGCCATAATAATCCAGATGACTGTGACATTGCCTACAACGGACACGATAACTATACAACTGTACGCAATGGCCCAGAGGACGATTCTCCAAACTGGCTGCACAAACTGGTTCCAGTACACGGTCCCGTTATTGGTGTCGTTGGAGGTAGTGGTCCAATTTGGCACATTGGTGGCATTGAATAAAGGATCCATTTTGCTGTTTACGACCGAAGGTGTCTCTAAACCGCTGGATGTGGACCTAATCAACTACACTACAAAGTTAAGGACTCCGGTGCCAAAAGTCCAGTGAATAATGTAAAGTTTCAGAAAGCTTCGCCGCCTCACGCTCTTTTGGAAGTGTGCATTTCTAGTGCCCACTTAATACTTTGCTGTTGCGGAAATAATAGATTCAAAATTACTTGAAAAGTATTTGAAGTGGAAATAATATTATTTTATCTGTTTTCCACTTTTCGTCGTGCGTAAAAACGGAAACGCGCCTTTACGCGCACTGCAGCAGCAGCACAAGTGTAAGCTCCTCTAACTGCGCTCACACAAGATAAAGCTGTGCTCCGTCCTCCCTCTCCCTCAGCGTCTCTGCGCTTCCTCCTCCTCCTCTGCTCAAACTGAGTGCCCGCCCAGCGAGCTGCTGCTCAGCCATCCAATAGGCAGACTCTTTAATTCTGATTATGGATGAGCCCAGGTGAGTTATTCATTCCATCCTATTCAGACCGCACGGGGAAGCCAATAGGATTACCATGCCTAAATACCTCTTATGTGATTTAATTTGCTCATAATTCCTTTATAAGCAATAACAAACAGAGCAGAGCAACAAAAGCAGGCGCACGAATGAGCGACAGGCACATGAATAATAATAATGATAATCTCAATAATCATAACAAAAGATCTAATAATAATATTTTTGGGGACATGATTAGTTGAATTAGAAAATAATTTATCAAGGAATTCTGTTTCAGAAAATGCTTAGTCTAAATGTGAGGAGGTGTCACACCATCTCTCCGTTCACTGCCCCCTCTTGTGGCCTCTCAGTCTGAACTTGGTGTCTGGAGATCATTTCCGCTGCAGGATGTGAACATGCCAATGAAAGAGCTCAACTACAGCCCTAACATGCTTCAGAAGGCTGCTTCACAATATGGTCTTTTGTTATAATAAAACATTCTTCAGTACCCAGTAATGTAATTAATCCATAATACTGCACCCCTGTGACCGTGAGTACAATGGCATACAGAATAAAAATAACAAAATGATTATACTTAAATTGCAAACATTTTTTAAGATAATGTGTCTCCACAGTGTTTAATGATCAGTAAACAGATGGTTGTTTTAACTTTGCATTTGCACAGTAAGCACCAGTGGATCTCTGCAGTAGAGAGCAGTCATGTCAAGCAGATTTTTGTCGGGAGAATGTACTCTTTCTATATTTTACCAGCCTGTTTAGGTCTGCCTAGAAGAGCAATATGAGAGGATGGATGAATTTATTAGGAGTGCAACTTCAGGGCTCACCATTGGACCCTTGTTGGCACTTAAAAACTGGAGCGCGTAAAGGAGAATGAACCTGGATGGAGGAATTTTATTGCTGTGAAAATGACCATTTAATCGTGTTAACCTTCTGTTAGTTTAGGCAATTAATGCTTCAAGTGAAAAATCAGCTTGATTCCTAAATAGATGTGATGGATTCTAGCAGCATGGCTCCATGGCGTTATCAATCTGTTAGTTGGTTGTATGTGACTTTGATTGAGATTGAAATACCTTTAACTATCAGATGGATTGAAATGACGTTTTGTACTGACATCCATGGTCCACAGAGGATTAATTCTGCTGACCACTCTGCAAGCCTCACTGCAAGTTTGTCATTATTTTTGGGACTTTAATGTCTTGATTGTTTGACTACTGAATAAGCTGCCATTGCATTTGGTACATGACTACAAAATCTCATGTCAGCGTCTCCTACATTTTGGTTTAGGATCAAAATTCAGCAAAACCACTGACATTCCCACGAGCCTCAGTTGTGTTCTGTATTTAATGCTTTCAGTTAACATGATACCTAAATTGTGAACATAGTAAGTAGTATACCTCTTAAACATCAGGATGTAAGTATTGAGCACTGTGATACTGGCATGTTTATGCATTTAGCTCAAAGCACTACTGCGCCTAAGTACAGCCTCACAGAGCTGTCAGCATGGCTTAGTCCTATTGAAACATATTGTCATCTACATAAGAGTAATAATTTTAGAGATTAATGTTGAAACTGAATTGAATACATCCTTCTGTGCAAACATAATACACACTGCTGGTTCTTAATTCCCTAGAGCTTCCATTTTACATTTATGAACTTCAATTTGCACATAATACAGATTTGTGTACATATGTGTGACCAGGTGGTAAACAGAGGCAATTAAATGAATTAAATGGCCTTTGATTGTGTATTGCAAATTCCTTATAGGGGTTTTACAGTAGGTCTCTTATAGATATGTTTTATTCTAGGTGTGTTGTGCCATAGGTTTTGTGAAACACATTTCATTGTACAGATTCAATTATATGTTATTAAACTGGGAAACAAAGAACCCCCACAAATTTAATTTGAAGTTTTGGTGTCTGATTTAATCCGGCTTCATATGCTTTTATTTTCTGAGGAAAGAATTACCTGTGCTGCTAGTCTGACTTACCAGATTTAGAGTTCATGTGTATGTTTGTCATTTTTGCTGTGTATTTCACTTGGCATTCACCTCTTAAACTATTTGTATATTACTGTTTTCAAAATCTGTATTGCTTTTGGTAAACAACCACAACTACCTCCAAGCAGCAACCTGCTTGATGAAAATTTTGAGTCTCGACAAAGATTTGGACTGTGCATTAAGGCGGCGCTGCTTGTTTTTGTCTTAAATTGGCTTAGAATAGAGTTTTATTGGCATTTACACGGTCTATTACTGTATGGGTACATTGCAATTCTTTGTGTGTTATCTTGAGCCGATATTTTGTGGTGTACAGAAGTTATATTGCATATGTTGGTTTGAAAAACAGAAGTGAAATGACCATAGTAAATTTATTTATTTTATTTTTTTTAACATTTTTTGACATAGTTAATGACAGTACTCGCCTCTCTGCATGCAAATGTTCCACCAAAATGAAACATAAAGAAAAGAACAAAAACATGGGAAACACAACATGAGGCAGAAAGGCAAAGCCAGGACCATGACAGTGGCTGTCAATCACTCACTCAGTGAGACGCTTGATAGAGCTGAATGTCGACAGGATTGTCATCAAAGGTGCTTTAGAAATAGAAAAAACTGAATTCTGTGAACGGCCTGGACCTTACAGATGTGATCAACCTCTTTCCATCATTTAAAGCACAAACTGCTACTCCAGCCTTAAGCTCACAGGAATGTTGCTGATTACCAGAATAATAATGCATTCTTATGAATAGTCAGTGTATTACCAAGCTTCACAGTTAAAGCCACAACTACAAAGATACCATAAAGCTGAAGAAGGTCAATGTAAATTTATGGTTGGAAACATTGCAGCCACATAATCCCACACACAGAATTACCATTGGGCTCTATTGGAGTAACACTGGAAAAAGAACAGAGACTTTTTTTCTGTCATGCAACGAGGCCATAATTTACACAGAAAATCATGCAGTATGCATCTTTGTCACTCAAGTATTTTCTGCCTCTCTCTTCACAGCTCTCATCCATTGCACTGTGGGCTGTTGCTTTCATGCAGGCTTGTTATGTATTAATGTCAAGTACGCCGCACCTCATGTTGTACTTCGTGTACGACACTTTTGTATGTTACTATGTTGACTAAGACTCACTTGGTAAAAAAAGAACAAAGCCAAAAATGTACATATATCACAAAGTCCAGCCCTCTCACCTGTCTGATCAACACTTTGATTTAGAGAAAGATATCTCCACTACTGTTGGGTAGAAATTTCATGTAACTATCCTTTTTTAAGTGCTATCAAGTGCTATCAAGCACTTGATAGCACTTAACTTAAAATAACAATAACAATTCTAAAAGCCACCTTTCTGTGAATTTTTCAATGAATTCATAGTTACCTAGGTGACCCTGAACTTTTCTTTAAAGGTTTAATATGTGAGATTCAGGACCAATGCATGTCACAGAGCCCCAGCATGTCAGATCTATCAAAAATTAACACATCGACCACAACTACCCCCTACTTTTACATTTCCTTAAGCTCTTTTTATTTCACTAATTTCAGCCTCCTCATCTCCTCTGTTCTCCTGCATGGGACCAGGAAATCAATCTTGGTGCGCCATCACAAATGGCGTCAAGGATGGAGGAGACTGGTGGAGAAGCTGCGAATGAGGATGTACAGGTGTATCTTCACCCTGTCTTCGATCAAGTCTTTTCTGTAACCATGACATAAAAGAGACAGCTGAAAAGAGAAACAATGTTGGGAGTAGGATGTATGTGTGTATATATCACTCAATCATACACTCACTGGCCACTTTATTAGGTCCACCTTGCTAGTATAAGGTTGGACCCCCTTTTGCCTTCAGAACTGCCTTAATTCTTGGTGGCATACTTTCAACAAGGTGTTGGAAACCTTCCTCAGAGATTTTGGTCATATTGACATGACGGCATCACACACTTGCTGCAGATTTATCAGCTGCACATTCGTGATGCCAATATCCCATTCCACCACATCCCAAAGGTGCTCTACTGTATAGAGATCTGGTGACTGTGGAGACCATTGGAGTACAGTGAACTCACTGTCATGTTCAACTTGACCGCTGACAAGTGAACGCTGGTGCAACTTACTGCCGCTGCTCGCCGGTAACTTTTTAACTTTAAGAAATATTTTCTGGTTGTATGACCAAATCGGGCCCTGAAATTGTCCTTAATTGGAATTACTTACGTTCTACCGGCACAACCTTCTGACTGGATGTACTTTGGTGTCAAAAAGCCTGCACTTTGAGATCTGGATCTAGCTGGCGGAGGAGCAGGTTTAGATCCTGCAGCAGACCCGGAAGCTGGCCTTCTCCAACCACCAGACCTTCATCCGCACCCAGACTGCATCGAGTGCATCTACCGGGACTTCGGCCGGGTGGATAACAGCCTGTCCCGACTGCTCGACAGGCTGCCCGGCTTCGGAGAGAAGTACAGACCCGGCTTCTGGATCTGAGCTAGCGTTAGCTCCATGCTAGCACCTCCGACAGGATCATGCCATTGGTCTACTCCGCCAAATTTCTCTGTCAATTCAACAATCACCTCAGCCCAGATTGTATGGACACTCTCAAACATGTCGGCATTCTCTGTACATCACATCGTGCTCACCGAGGCTCTGGCCCCTTGTTTTCATATCACTTCTCATTACCAAACTCCATCCCTTCACTGTGGTCTCCTCACACTTCTGCAATACGTCATCTCAACAAACAGCACGTGAACCCATCCAATCTCTGTCCGCTTCCACAGTCCTCCCAACCAATCTGCAACGTAACCTGAAACTGGCTCTGCTCAACACTCGATCCCTAAACAATAAAAGCCTCATCTTAAATGAATTCATCACAGACAATAAGCTGGACTTTCTCTGCATTACTGAAACCTGGCACAAACCCATGGACTATTTCTTATTAAACCAGACCACACCCACAGGATATTCATACATTGATAAACCTTGTCCTGGGGGGTGGGGTGGTGATGTTGCTGCCATATACAGGAAGGATGATGGCAGTCCCCTGGTCACTGTCATCATCTGACATTCCTCCAAACCACATCCATCCTTTCTTTCTGACCTTTCTGTTTTGCTGACACAGCTTTGAGCCATATCACCATCCATTCTCCTCCTAGGAGATTTCAACATCCACATCAACAACACCAACTGTAAATATGCCATAGAATTTCTGGAACTTCTGCAATGCCTCAACTTCACACACCATATCAACTTCCCCACCCACAGCCATGGTCACACACTGGATCTGGTCTGATCTGCTGGTCTCACTCTACATCAACTCTCCAGCCTCAACCTCCATATCTCTGCCCACCTGGCAATCACCATGGACATTGACATTCCTGCCTCCTCCCAAAAGATAAGTGCAAAATATCATTCAGAAATCTCCAATCCATCACTCCCTCTGCCCTTTCAGCAGCCCATACTACTCGTATATCTGCCTTCCCTCCCCCACTTTCTGATAATCCCACTGACCTTATCAACTACTACAACCACAGTCTCTTCTCCTGTCTTGACCAGCTGGCTGCTATTAAATCCCACTGTCTCCATCACACATTCAGCCCCATGTTACACTCCAGAACTTTACATCATAAAATCCCGAAAGCGTCAGCTTGAAAGACTCTTCAAGAAAGCCAGTTTAAGTGTTCACCTCTAAGCCTACTCAGACTATCTGCTTTTCTTTCTTTTTCAAAATGGCACCGTGAGAGCGGCAGCCAGTTACAGCAGCTCCTGATAACTTTAGGTGTTTTTAGATATTTCTTGTAGTTTTGTTCTCATTTTTTTGTTTTTTATTCAAGTAGGTGTGCTGCATTTGTACAGTGCAACCATGGATGTGCAAATTGTGTTTCCTCTACTTTATTTACTACTTATTTCGGAACTTTTTAAGTTCACATCTGGTGCCTCATTCAGCCACGGCATTGTTTACAGTTGGGAACAGCTGCTGGCGCTGAGACAGGCCAGGCTGCCGTTGTGGGAGAGACTGGACATCCCAGCTGAGCTCCGCTGGAGGAGGAGAGGATGCCGGGCAGGAGTGAAGCATCGGGAGAAGAGGACACGCTACAAGCCGTCCGTTCCATCTGTGATAATGGGGAATGTGAGGTCTCTCCCGAACAAGATGGAAGAGCTGATGGCACTGACCAGGCTGCAGCGGGAGTATCGGGAGTGCAGCCTCATGATGTTCACGGAGTCATGGCTGAACAAACTCACTCCGGACTCACTTTTAACTCTGGACGGATTTCATCTCGTCAGAGTGGACCAGAACACGAGGGAGAGTGGTAAGATGTAAGGTGGGGGCCTCGCGATGTATTTGAATGAGAAATGGTGTAATGCTGGGCACATTAGCGTAAAAAAGCGGCTCTGCACTAAGGATGTAGAATTACTGGCGGTCAGCCTGCGTCCGTTCTATCTGCCCCGGGAGTATTCACATGTAATAGCCATTACTGTGTACATCCCACCCTCAGATGATGCAGCTGCAGCCTGTGAACTCATCCGCAGTGAAGTGTCCCAGCTGCAAACATCATACCCTCAGTCTCTTATTATCATCTCAGGAGACTTCAATCATACATCATTCTCTGCCATTCTCCCCACATTCACCCAGTATGTGACCTGCTACAATAGAGACAGTAAAACCTTGGACCTGCTGTATGCAAACATCAAGGATGCATACAGCTCCTCCCCCCTCCCCCCTCCCCCCGCTGGACCGCTCAGATCACAACCTGGTGGGACTGCAGCCCATTTACATACCTATGGTAAAGAAACAACCCCCCACCATAAGGTATGTGAAGAAGTGGTCTGACAAGGCCACGGAGGCGCTTCAGGACTGCTTTAAGACCACACACTGGGATATGCTGTGTGGTCCACACGGGGAGGACATTGATGCACTTGATGGACACTATTACGGACTACATTAACTTCTGTGCAGAGACCATCATACCGTACAGGAAAGTATGGTGTTTCTCTAACAACAAACCCTGGGTAACCCTGGAACTGAAGGCCCTGCTGAAGGAGAAGAGGAGGGTTTTTGGATCTGGGGGCAAAGAGAAGCTGAGGAGGGTGCAGAAGGAGATAAAGAAGAAGATCAGGGAGGACAAGGCCAGCTACAAGACCAAGATGGAATCTCACCTGCAGGAAAATAACACAAGGGACGTCTGGAGAGACCTGAGATCCATCTCTGGTTACAGCAGAGGCCATGAGAGGGGAGCTGCAGCAG
The DNA here is from genome assembly GCF_022539595.1 of Amphiprion ocellaris. Lineage (NCBI taxonomy): Eukaryota > Metazoa > Chordata > Actinopteri > Pomacentridae > Amphiprion > Amphiprion ocellaris. The sequence continues at coordinate 11,852,364 of NC_072771.1, read as the reverse complement.
GAGACCAGGAGTGGGCCAATGAGCTGAATCTGTTCTTTAACAGATTTGACTCTGCTCCCACCTCTCCCCCCTCTCATCAAAGCACTGACCAGCCAGCTCCTTCTTCACACCACAGCTATCTACCACCAACCGCACCAACAGCACCTATCCTCATCTCCCCGTCCTCCACCACCTCCCGACTGCACATACAACCCCATCACCCCTCCTCGTCTCACCAACGCCCACCCCACTATCACCCCTCCTCCGGTCACCCTCCTCCACCACCCCCAGCCTCTCCATAACAGCTGATCAGGTGAGAAGTGAATTTAAAAAGATCAATACCAGGAAAGCTGCAGGTCCTGATGGAATCAGCTCCAGACTCCTTAGAGACTGTGCAGACCAGCTCTGTCAGGTGCTGCTGCACACCTTTACCTCACCCTGAGTCTGGAGAGGGCTCCTGTGTTATGGCAGACTTCCTGCCTGGTTCCTGTCTCAAAGACCAGCAACTCCAGGGAGCCTAACCACTTCAGACCTGCGGCCCTCACTTCTCATCTGATGAAGACCATGAAGAGGATCGTCCTCAGGAACCTCCGTCCCCAGGTGAGTTCACATCTGGATCCACTGCAGTTCGCTTACCAACCGAACATTGGAGTGGATGATGCAGTCGTCTACCTGCTGCACAGATCACTGACTCACCTGGAGAACACAGGCAACACTGTGAGGATCATGTTCTTTGACTTCTCCAGTGGTTTCAACACAATCCAGCCTTCTCTGCTCAGGGTGAAGCTTGAAGGAGTGGGAGTAGACTGTCACCTGGCTGCATGGACCATCGACTACCTCACCAACAGACCACAGTACGTGAGGCTTCAGGACTGTGTGTCTGATGTGGTAGTCAGCAGCTTGGGGGTCCCACAGGGGACAGTGCTCTCCTCCTTTCTCTTCACCCTGTACACATCAGCCTTCATCTACAACTCTGTAGCGGTCACCTCCAGAAGTTCTCTGATGATACAGCCATTGTCGGGTGTGTATCTGAGGGGGACGAGCGGGTTTTCAGGACGGTCATCTCTGACTTTGTTGACTGGTGTGGGCTAAACCATCTGCAGCTCAACGCCAGTAAGACGAAGGAGATGATCATCGACTTCTGCAGGAGGAGGACACCTCAGACCAGTGAACATCCAGGGTTTGGACATTGAGATGGTTGACACATACAAATACCTGGGTATTCACCTCAACAATAAACTGGACTGGTCACATAACACAGAGGTCCTGTACAAGAAGGGCCAAAGTTGTCTTCACCTGGTGAGGAGACTGGGGTCCTTTGGAGTGTGCAGGACTCTGCTCAGGACATTTTATGACTCTGTTAGTGTCTGCTATCTTCTATGATGTGGTCTGCTGGGGAGCAGGAGCACTGAAAGGGACAGAAAGAGACTAAACAGACTGGTCAGGAGGGCCGGTTCTGTCCTGGACTGTTCCCTGGACTCCATAGAGGAGGTGGGTGAGAGGAGGATGTTGGCAAAGCTCACATCCATCATGGACAATCCCTCACCCACTGTGTGACACTGTGGGGTCTTTAAGCAGCTCCTTCAGCAGCAGACTGAGACACTCAGACTGCAAGAAGGAGCGCTATCACAGGTCCTTCATTCCATCTGTTGTAAGACTGTACAACATCAGCATCACTGGCTCATATCATCTTAAACCATGGTAAAATCTGCACAACAATTCCTCGCACTGCTGGCATTTTCTGCACTTTTACAGTTACATTTATTCCATAAGCCACTTTATGCTGATTTCACTTATAGTGTAGTAATACTGTATTTATTCATTTTTCATTCTTCATTCTTGTATATATTGTATATATTATTGTTATTATAATTATTATTTTTACTGCATGTATAGTTAGTGCTGCTCTGAAAGATTTTTGCTGCTGTAACACTGGAAATTTCCCCTGACGTGGGAAGTAATAAAGGACTATCTTATCTTATCTTAATATAAGCATGCTCTCAACACAGCCCGGACTACCTCTATTATCTGTCTACTATTCCCACCTCATACACTCTGGCTCCAGCAACCCAAAGACACTGTTCTCCACAATAAACAAACTTCTCAAACCCACTGGCACCTCCATCTCATCCTTCATGAAAGATGAATGCAACTCATTCCTGACATTTTCCCAAACAAAAATTGATAATATCTACAGCAACGTGTCCACCTCCACTACCCCCTCAACGCCCACACCGGCCTCCCCCTCCCCCTCCCCCTCCCCCTCCTTGACCAGTCAGCCCTTATCATATTTCTCTCCACTATCTCCCAGACAACTCTCCAAATTAACAATAGGAATTAGCAGCTCCACCTGCAGTTTTGATCCCATCCCATCCGCTCTCACCAAGACCTGCCTCCCTTCCATCTCCTCTCTCATTACCACAATCATTAATTCATCTCTCAGCTCCAGATCAATACCACAATCCCTCAAACTTGCTAGTGTTACCTCCATCCTTAAAAAACTTGGAGTCAGTCCCGACATCATGAATAACTTCCCTCCCATTTTCAACCTCCCTTTTCTGGCAAAAATCCTGGAACGGGTTGTAGCTGCCCAAAACAAAGCCATCTCACCTCCAATGCCCTGTTTGAATCATTTCAATCTGGATTCCGCTCACAACACAGTACTGAAACAGCCCTTCTCAAAGTCACCAACGACATCCTGCTCTCTGCAGACTCTGGCCTCCTCAACATCCTCATCATGCTCGACCTCACTGCAGCCTTCGACACCATCAACCACTCCATCCTCCTCTCTCGCCTGGAATCACTCCTCAACATCACCGATACCACTCTCTCCTGGCTCAGGTCATATCTTTCAAACAGACAAGAATTCATCAACATCAATAACTGCACCTCCTCCATCGCTCCTCTGCTGCAAGGCGTCCCCCAGGGTTCAGGTGCTTGACCCCCTTCTGTTCATCCTCTACATCCTCCCTCTTGGCAATATCATATGCAAACATGGTCTCCATTTCCACTGTTATGCTGACAACATACAGATCTACATTTCAACCAAATCCATGACCCCAAAAACCTGCTCCACCCTGACCAACTGCCTCAGTGACATAAAAACATGAATGCAAAATAACTTTCTACAACTGAACTGCAATAAATCAGACATAATAATCATCGGCCCCAAATCCCTCACAAAGAACACTGACAACTTCACCCTGACCATCGACAACTTCACTCTGTCCCCGTCAGCTCACATCCATAATCTGGGACTCATTCTTGACAGCAGCCATACTTTCGAAAAACACATCAACCAGATCATCCGGACCGCCTTCTTTCACCTCAAGAACATCGTCCGCCTCCGCAATTCACTCTCCTTTCCTGTTGCTGAATCCCTCATCCATGTATTCATCACCTCTCGAATTGATTTATGCAGCAGAAACTTCAGTATATCCAGAAGGCTGCTGCCCACCTCCTCACCCACTCGTGCTCCTGTGAACACATCACCCGTGTCCTCCAAAAACCTCCACTGGCTCCCTATCCCACAACGCATCTAGTTCAAAGTCCTTCTGCTGACCCACAAAGCCCTCCATAACCAAAGTCACTTAAATCCCCTTTCTTCTCCATTCTGATGCTCAGTTTGAACTTCAGCAAGTTGTCTTGACTACATCTACATGCCTAAATGCATTGAGTTGTGACCATGTGATTGGCTGATTAGCTATACATAGCACAGAGAAGCTTGGATTACAGCACACATAAAGACAGTGTGACTTCATTCTCTGCCAAGAACACCATGACTGCACTATATCTATACAAAGCAGATATGTGTATGCTGCTACATCAATGGTATATTAATGTTCTTAATCTTGTATATTGCACCTTTAATGATGGCATCTGGTCAGAGATCTACTACTGTAGATTTAAAAAATAGACACAATAAAAATCACTGACCAAAATACTTTCCAGCCAGTAAAGGTTGAAGGATTTGCTAATGACTGAAATATGTAGAAGCGTCAGTATAAACTTATTCACTATGGGTGTCTTGCCCAGGTCAACATTTCCCTGAATGACCAAAACATGCTAACTAAAAATGCCATCCTCTGAAGATTATTCCATTATAGTTGGTGTTCAATCATGGCAACTCTGCTCCTCCCACACAATGACACTGCTTTTCACTTGGGGGAAGCTTCAATCTCCTCTGGACTGTCCTCTTCATCACAACTGTCAGAGCACTAAACACGTTGTACTGTTAATGCTACAGTGGTTTTGCAGGTATTGGGTAATAAACTAAAACGCTGGAAGAATTTAAATTCTGATGTGACAATAGTACTAATCACTCAACTTTTTAAAAAATATTTCATGCAGGAGCATGGCAGCTGATCCAAAAGTTGTTGAGACATTTTTCCTAAATGTTTCCCTCATGGTGGTGCATTCACTTACCGGTAATCAGCAAAGTCAGTAGGACTGAGACCTGGAGACCTTGGAGACCTTGAATGTTTGGGCAAAATTTCATCACAATCTGTTATCTTTCTTTAAAGTCAGAGTTAATAGTAGTGGCCCAACAGATGATTTGCCATGTTTGGAGTCATACTGATAGTATGAAAAATTTACAGTAAGTCTTGATTTTTATAGAGTAAACAATAAGGAAGTCGAAACTTTTTAAAAGAAATTAAGCTTTTTTAATGCTTCCGACAATGCCAGTGATTTTTATGGGGGTGAGTAGTATTGTTTCCATTATTTGATGCTGTAGAGAAAAGACAGGACAAATTGGACCAAGAGGGTTTTGATCCTGCAACCTCATTGGATTCACACACTGGACACCATGTGGTTATGTGACTATGGATCATAGACCAGACCAACCAGAAGGCCACCACACTTGTAGTGTTTTGTCACTAAATGAGAAAACCACAGTTTGAAAGTTTTTCTTTCAGAATGGCTAACTTTTTATTTTGATAAACTGTCAACACATGTAGACACTACATCTGCTTCATTTTTTTCAATCTTAGATTCTAAACAATCACCTCTAAAACAGCTTGAAGGCATTTTGACACTCTCCTTCCTGGCTGTCTATTTAAAGGCAGGCCTACCTTGGCCAAATGTTGACCTTTCCTCTCCTCTTTGAATCTATTCCTCCCTGAATTCAAGTACCACTAACAATACTTCTTTGTCATTACATGTATTAAGTGCTAACACAGCTGCCTTTTCCACAAGGTTAGCATGAGAACCAACCAAATAACACAGAGGTCAAATCAATTCTCCATCCTGCCTCCTACGAATGGCTTAGCTTTGACAAACTGTATCAGCATGGCAGTTCAGGTTAACTACATTATTTAGTGGAACTCATTCATATGATATATATTTAATATATGGAGGCATGATCGAATCATATTCTGTCATCTTGTTCTTATTTTCATGTTTAAAAATGCATTATAGTCACAACTTATGCATGAAAGTGTGACCAGAAAATCAAATGCGGGCTTCAGTACATGAAACTATATCAGTGATCAAAGATGGACTGAATCATATCATACACATGAAAAGTACTTGTAAAATAATATTATTACAAATGACCAAAGTAAAAATTAATATTCTGAACCTCAGCAGTTTCTCCGGTTTTCTTTGTTAGTCCTGTCATATTCTTACTCACTGTGGGTTTGTTTTTTACTGCAATGTAAAGTCCTGCATCTCAATGGAAACAGAACAACCATGGCGAGAAGGATGAGCAGCAAAATAAATCTGTAATGTCATAAATCTTTTAAAAAAGAGAGAAAAAAAACAACTTGAATTGCATAGATTTTATTTAATGATTTCACAAAATTTAAAAAATAAATGTAGTCATTATTTACAATATTTTCCCCACAGGTGTTAGCATTACTGAATAAATGGTGCTATAGTCATTTTACTATTTGCCTTATTACAACCTCTAATAACATTTTTCACACTGCTCTGCACATTAACCCTTGAAAGATGTTTCACCATGCTCAATGGATCTTCAACAACTTGCTTACTGTTTTTGAGTCATACTGCATTTATTTTATTCATCCAGTATGTCTTATTTTCTTATCATATTCTCTCTGCTCCATATAAGACAGGATGTAGTTCACTTGAAAACTCACAGACTTTTTGTCATGTGACTGTTCGTTATAACAGTCAGTCAGTCAGTCAGTGCTCCTTGGATGCAACAAGTAGCGCAACATTTTTTAGATTTTCACAAGTTCTGATGCAAATAGGATAACGTTATTTCTTTTACACTGACAAATCAAAGATAAGATGGTTTTACCTTAGCTGACATGTTTCAACTGCAACTGCAGTCTTCTTCAGAGCGTCATCTGACATATGCTGACGTAGGGCTGGGCAATATGGCCTAAAAAAAAAAAATCTCCAATTTTTTCACAAAAAATCCCTCAGGCTGGCTGCTCATAGACATCAATGTTATTTCTGCAGCTGGAAAGACAGATACTTTTGATTAAACTGGGCTTGTAGCACATTGTCAACGATGGAGAAGAGGCATCGTTTATGTTTAGACAACGTATATTTAATGAGTTATTGATGCCGGAAGTGCGAATTTGTGAATATCCTTCCGACTTTACCAAACTGTTTTACTTCCTGACGTCACCGTAATTCGCTTGTTTCATGCTGTCATTTGCGAGCATTTCACTACAAATAACACAATTCTGTCTTGTCCTTTAATAAAACCAAATTCAAGGTAACTCTCGAAGTATAGCCGGAGTTTTTAGGTATTGATGAACCTTCACCCATTTTGCGTTTTTCAGACACCGTTTCCGTCAGTAATTTTCTAACTGTAACGCAAACTAATGAATTGGGATGAACTAGTGAGCCAACCTGGAGAAAGACCAAATAAATGTGTTTTTAAAATGTTTTATAGGTAGACTTGTGATGACACAGCGAGTCTGTTACTCTGATTTTATCCAGAATGTAAAAATCTATTTTTTTTAACATCACAGCCTGAGAGCAGACAAAGCGGATCCCAGGTTGGGAACCACTGTTCTACTTTATGCAGATTGGATGCGGGTGCGGAGATCCCACGCATCGTGAAACTGTCCTCAAACTTCTAAACTAGGCATCGGTGACCTAAAACAAGGACAGATTCAGCTGCTGCACAGATTATTTCTGCCTCAGATGCTTTCAGAAATACTTTTTGCTGACGTGTTTTTGAAATAAAAGGGAAAGTTTGCGGCCGAGCCGCTGTGTTTATCCGACGTGTCTGCCGGACTGTCCAGCTGACAGCTCGGTCACATGACCACGTAGCGGCCCGCTGTTGCTCAGTGCTGTCATGTGACCATGTTGTGGTCCGCTAGCGACCGCCCACCGTCCTTGTGATTTTCAGATGCGGTGCGTTGCCGTGCGGGAAAATCACATCTAGTAGACACGAGCCTTTAGATCTTCACCGCTCGCCGCCATGTTTGTGTATCAAGCACGGGGGGGGAGGGGGGTGCGCACTCTGAACTACGGGAGCCCAGCGGGAAGGCGTTGGTGGTGGATGTTGATGAGAAAATCGATTTTCATTAAAACAAATCGACATTAAGTACAAAGTCGAATTAATCGCTAATATCGATTTATCGCCCAGCCCTATGCTGACGTGTAATTTTTTTCAGGTGACCGGTCTGACAGGCGGGCGAGCTGTTCCATGAACCGGGACGAGGAGGCCTACACCCTCTCACATAGCTGGGATTCCATCCTCCAGAGACCACCGGATGGTGGGGGGCGTTGCCGGTCTGAAAGATTCTGACAGATCTGTCAGACCGGTCACCTGAAAAAAAGGACACATCAGCACACGTCAGATGACGCTCTGAAGCTGACTGCAGTTGCAGTTGAAACATGTCAGCTAAGGTAAAACCATCTTATCTTTGATTTGTCGGTGTAAAAGAAATAACGTTATCCTATGATAGTTAACGACAAAATGAACATTATCCAAATATTCTGATGCAAATGCTTTATATTTGTAATTTTTTTTAATGAAGGGATTTTAACAAAATATCACAAATTGAAGTTTAGATTTGGTTAATTTTCCCATCAGAACCATACGTCAGACATGAGTACTTCAAAGACTGTCAGACACATTAGAGTTAGAAAATCCATTTTGTTTTTGCAGTTGCTTCCTCTGATAAATGCTGGAATGTCGACAATGTTAATTGAACATAACACTCCTTTCAAACTCACTGGCAAGTTTTGGGGTTCAGAGGATTCATCAGGGGTGTGAAGGAGTATTTTATGGTGCTAATTTATAATTAAAATGTCATTTGAAATTTAAGAATTTGATAGATCCAATCACGGCTAACAGAAAAACAAGTTTGTCTCAGGTGTTGCCAGTGCAGCTGATCATGATAACAGGTTGTTTACTTCAGTGCTCCTGATGAAATAATTCAGTCCAATCAGCATGTGCTCCCATTACTGACACGAAAAGATACACTATATTGCCAAAAGTGTTCACTCAACTGCCTTGACTCGCATATGAACGTAAGTGACATCCCATTCCTAATCCATAGGGTTCAATATGACGGTCCACCCTTTGCAGCTATAACAGCTTCAACTCTTCTGGGAAGGCTGTCCACAAGGTTTAGGAGTGTGTTTATGAGAATTTTTGACCATTATTCCAGAAGCGTATTTGTGAGGTCCCACACTGATGTTGGAGGAGAAGGCCTGGCTCTCAGTCTCCACTCTAATTCATCCCAAAGGTGTTCTATCGGGTTGAGGTCAGGACTCTGTGCAGGCCAGTCAAGTTCATCCACACCAGACTCTGTCATCCATGTCTTTATGGACCTTGCTTTGTGCACTGGTGCACAGTCATGTTGGAAGAGGAAGGGACCAGTTCCAAACTGTTCCCACAAAGTTGGGAGCATGGAATTGTCCAAAATGTCTTGGTATGCTGAAGCATCCAGAGTTGCTTTAACTGGAACTAAGGGGCCAAGCCCAGCTCCTGACAAACAAGCCCACACCATAATCCCCCCTCCACCAAACTTTACACTTGGCACAATGCAGTCCGACAAGTATGGTTCTCCTGGCAACCGCCAAACCCAGACTCATCCATCAGATTGCCAGATGGAGAAGCACGATTCATCACTCCAGAGAACACGTCTCCACTGCTCTAGAGTCCAGTGGCGGCATGCTTTACACCACTGCATCCGACGCTTTGCATTGCACTTGGTGATGTATGGCTTGGATGCAGCTACTCGGCCATGGAAACCCATTCCATGAAGCTCTCTGCACGCTGTTCTTGAGCTAATCTGAAGGCCACGTGAAGTTTGAAGGTCTGTAGCGATTGACTTTGAAGAAGCCTCTTCGCACTATGAGCCTCAGCATCTGCTGACCCCGCTCCATCAGTTTACGTGGCCTATCACTTCTTGGCTGAGTTGCTGTCATTCCCACACACTTCCACTTTCTTATGTAACCCCTTCCTGTCGCTGGAAGTATATTTTTATCAGGCTGGGTTACTATTTCAGCCTAAAAGAACAGGATCCTTAGTGCTTAGCTGTGATATTGAATTGGCTAACTCCCCTTGCTTAAAAATATATCAGTATAACAGGCAAAATGCTACAAAGGACAATAATAGCGCAGTGCCTCCACTGTGGAAACTACTTAGCTCACAAATCTGTGAGCTGCAATTGTATTTCCCCAGAAAACAAGTACAAAAAAAAATAGAATGTTAATAACGTCAAATAATAAGAACTACGCAGGACAATCAGATAACTTATATAACAATAGCACATTTAATAATTAACAGAGCAAACTTTACCTTTAACAAAAGCAACTTAACTAACTGGGTCAACAATCACAGTTTACTGGTTCAATGTTCAGGTGTGTGTGTGTGTGTGTGTGTGTGTGTGTGTGTGTGTGTGTGTGTGTGTGTGTGTGTGTGTGTGTGTGTGTGTGTGTGTGTGTGTTGAATGTTACCAAGCGCTTGGTTTTGGTTTATTGTTGGGGCCCTTAGCTGGTGCACAAATAAACAAATACTCCTCTGATCCTTTAGCAGAGCAAACAATCCTCTTTGTGCCTCAAAGAAAAAGGCTCCTTTTACTTACAACTCCAGGAAGTAGATACAAAGCAGGTCCGACGAGTGGCCAATGAAGATGCCGCAGCTGCAGCAGCAGCAGCAGCAGGCGAGATAGAACAGATGTCAACTGTGTGTCCAACCAAGTCCAGCGGCGGGGTCCCTCGTCGCAGCAGTAGCAATGGCCTAACTGCATGCACGATCCTCCAGCAAAGTCCTCCAGCGAAGTCCTCCAGCGAAATCCTCCAGCGACGTCCTCCAGCGAAGTCCTCCAGCCTTTCCGATAGTCCCCCATGAAAGCAGCGGCCAGTGTTGATAAACAACTGTCTCTGATAACTACATGTGCTAAAATCTCCAAGTTCTGTGTTCACGACTAGCCTAGCTGCACCTCACATTGAACGTCGGCATAGGGAGACGCTAAACTGCAGGTTTGACACGTCAGAAGTCTATAAAAAAAAAAAAAAAAAAACTTCGGCTGCAAGGGTAGTGGTGCTGGACTCATTAAGCCTCGCTTGCTCTCCTGACTGCTCCCAGACTTCATCTGTGATCATGTCCTCCAGTTAATTTCCATACTCTGACTCACAATCTGATGAGTGTGTAACGATGGACTGCCGTTACCTGAGGCATGTTAATTAGTACAGGGAATAAATACCAACAGATTTATTTGTGGAATGATTTATTTAGGTATGGGAAGTGATTTCTTTGTTTCTTTGTTTGAGTGGAGCACATGGTTTGCAGCTGTGATGCCACACAGTTCCATCAGGGCCTTCACCTGTGAACAAAGAGAGCAGGTGATTCACGGCAGGAGATTGTGTAGTGGAAAGTAGCAGGGTGAACAAGTTAAGCAAACTTTGCAAATGTAATGTGAGTTTATTGGTCTACGGGTAGCAAAACTTACCTCTGCTTGTCCTCTTCCTCCCAGGGTGTCTGGGCAAAAGCATTCCCTGGGGGTTCGGATGCCTTTTATTGGTTCCGGGAGGGAGGTGCCATGCAGGAAGTAGGTAGAGGGGAGTTTGCGTTTTTCAGTTGTGTAAATAATTGTTTAAAGTATTTAGGGAGGGTATTTATTAAAGGGAGGTTGAGTTGGTTATCCTTATTGAGTGTATTTTTATAGTTTGTAATGGGTTTTATGTAAATATGGAATATCTATTTATGTGGGTGTGTTTGGGGGTTTACCTCCTAGGCGGGATGTGCCTGATAGGCACATTGTATATAAGCCAGTGGGGAAAAATGCCAGGGTTTTTGTCCTTTGTTTTAATGGTGGGCCGAACATGCTAGCAGATTGGCTGGAATTATAGTGTACAAACGACAATAAAAGGAAATACGAATTTGAATCTCTCTGGTTCCTTCATTGGTCGCCTCCGCCGCTCTGCTTATCTGACATGGGGTATATCCACCGGGGAGTCACTTTTGTCGACAGTAGGAGTGTCTATTCTCTCTTTAGCTTTCCTTCGCCTGCGGGCTCTGGGAGAGAGAGTAGGCTTGAGATCAACCTCAGGGCTTAATCTGACTTCTTGACCCAAGGGCAAGAGATGATTTTGGTGCATGACTTTAATGGGCCCTGAACCCATAGCAGGTTTGAGATGGTAAACAGGAAGATCAGACATTTGATCCTCAACCACATAAGGAGTTGCACTCCAACGATCTGCAAGCTTTTGTTTCCCTTTCAGGCCCAGGTTTCGAATGAGGACTCTATCTCCAGGCTTTTAACAATGGTCAGATCTTTCCTTGTTATCTTGGTTTAACTTGTCAGAAGCGGCCTGAGCCATCTGATAGACAGCTTGTAGTTCCTTCTTCATGGTGGACACATATTTCAAGTAGGATGTTGTTGAGGTTCCATCTGCAGACAAACCAAAGCAAACACCCACAGGAAGTCGAGCTTCTCTTCCAAACATTAAGAGGTAAGGTGAAAATCCAGTGGCTTCATTGAGTGCACAGTTATATGCATGTACAGGATGAGCAATATGCTGACTCCATCGGGACTTTTGACTGGGTTCAAGAGTTCCTAACATGTTCAAAAGAGTTCTGTTAAACCTCTCGGGTTGTGGGTCACCTTATGAATGGTATGGTGATGTTCTTGATTTTCGCACACCCAACATAGTCAACATCTCTTTTAACAACTGACTTTCAAAATCTCGCCCCTGGTCAGAATGTATGCAAGGAGGGGAGGCCGTAGTGAATGAAATACTTCTCCCACAGAGTTCGAGCAACTGTTGTGGCTTTCTGATCTCTGATTGGGAAAGCTTGTGCGTAACGGGTGAAATGATCAGTTACAACTAGCACATTACACACATTGCGGGAGTCTGGCTCGATGCTAAGGAAGTCTATACAGACAGTGTTTTTCTCTTTATGCAGTTTTCACATGTCTTGCAGTATGTCTCTACATCTAGCTTCATGCAGGGCCAGAAAAATCTATCAGAGATGATGGCATATGTTTTGTCAAAACATAGATGGCCATTACTGTCATGCAGTGGCTTCAGGACAATGCTGTGAAACTGCTTGGGGAGCACTAGCTGTCGTGTGGAACGCTGATTGAATTGTTTAACTGTTCTGTATAACAGACCTTGTTCAATGGATAGTTTCCCCCACTCTCGTTTCAGAAGTGGAAGATCTGCATGGCTTGTCTGGATTTGACTAGCTGGTGCTTTTTGATTGATAGCTTGCCACACCTCTCCAATACAGGGGTCACATTTCTGAGCAGTTTGCAGCTCAGCTGGACTAAAATTGGGCAGGTGGTTAGCTGTTACTTTAACAGCTTGACAGAATGCTTTGGGCACTGCTGAAGCATGCACTCCTATTTGTTTCATAACACATGGATAAACGTGTCTATTACGTGTGCTTCTAGATACATTCTGACAGAGAGCTCGTACTCCTGGAACGGGGAGTTCTTGCCATTCATCGTCCAGTGTCATGTTGTCATGGGGACGACGGGACAGCGAGTCTGCATCCAGGTCTTGCCGACCTGGTCTATACTTCAGACTGAAGTTGTAGGTGGACAAGGCTGAAAGCCAGCGATGACCTGTGGCATCCAGTTTTGCTGATGTTAAAACATAGGTCAGTGGATTGTTGTCTGTATGAACTTGAATGTGAGTCCCGTAAAAATAGTCATGCAGTTTGTCCACAATAGCCCATTTAAGAGCTAAAAACTCCAGTTTATGTGCTGGATAGTTCTTCTCAGATGTTGAGAGACTTCTAATGAAAGCAACTGGCCGTAGCCCATCACTGTTCTCTTGGTATAATACACCACCTAGCCCCTCCAGGCTAGCATCCACATGCAAGACATATGGCTTCTGGGGATCAGCAAATGCTAAGACAGGTACTTTGGTTAGTCGAGATTTAAGTTCCTGGAATGCTCGTTCACATGTCTCAGTCTATCGAAGGCCAAAAGGTTCAGAAGGCTTGAAGTACGTCTTGTTAACTAACTCTGCGTTTTTACTTGTTTTTGAATTGGCACGGGAAAGGGTAGCCTTGGAGAAGTCCATTAAGTGGGCGGCAGAGTTTGGAAAAGTCTTTCACAAAGTGGCGATAATAGCCACAGAACCCCAGAAAAGACCGAAGTTCTGTCACAGTTTGTGGTTTTGGCCAGGATGCAACGGCCTCAATTTTGGATGGATCTGTTGCAATTCCATCCTGTGACACCACATGTCCAACATAGTTGACAGAAGTTCTTCCAAACTGACACTTATCTAGAGATACTATCAGGCTTTCCTCTATTGAGCACCTTGAGCAGCTGCTCTTCATGTTCTTCGAGTGTGCGCCCAAACACAATAAGGTCATCTAGATACACTAGTACTTCCAAAAAGTTCATGTCACCAGCAGTGCACTCCATAACCCTTTGAAAGGTAGCTGGTCCTCCTGAAATCCCTTGGGGCATGCGTTCAAAGTGGTAGAAGCCCAATGGGCAGATAAAAGCTGTCTTCTCCTTGTCAGCCTCATTCATGGGTATCTGATAGTATCCGCCCCTTAAGTCGAAAACACTGAACCATTTACTTCCAGACAAACAATGTAAAGCATCGTCGATCTTTGGGACAGTGTACTGGTCTGGTATTATTCGAAGGTTAAGGGTCCTGTAATCGACGCACATTCTTACTTTGCCTGACTTCTTGCATACGATCACAATGGGAGATGCATGGGGACTGCGTGACTCAGAGATGATGCCATGAGCCCTCAATTCCTCTAGGTGTTGACGTAAATCCTCAAAATCAGCAGGCAGTAAGCGCCGTGATCTCTCTCGAAAGGGTCTTGCATCTTTTAGTCTGATTTCATGTGCGGTGCTTTTACAACAACCTACATCCCATTCATGACAAGAAAAGACTTCTTTCCTTTCCATCATTCTGTCACAGAGACGGCTTTTTGCTTCCTCTGGCATAGGGGAGGTTCCGAAATCAAAGGATGCTGGATCTAGCTCACCAGCAGTTTCCTCAGCACGGTGAACCTTGGGTGAATGGAAAGGGGTAACTGGAAAAATGTGAGCTAGTGGACTTCCACATTTCAAAACATTTTCTTTAGTTGAGAGGTTCTTGACAGTCACAGTAACACGTTTACTGAAAACCACTGTTGCAGGGTGAGCTTCAGGCCTTACCCACAGCTCTCCAAGAGAAGAGGTGTCTGCAGGCTGGTCTATCAATGCTAGGGGGTCTGTGAAATTACCAGGAAATTTGGGGACGCCAGTGACTTTAAACACCTGTCCTGGTTGTAAAGTGATGGACTTGTTCTGGGTAAACCACACAGTCCCAGGCTTTTCCACATCTTCAGAAGCGTTAGACTGTTATTGTTTCATAAGCCTCTCTAAGGGCGGGATATATGGTCAGGGCATTCATGAACTGTTCACCTGCTTGTTCTTTGCAGGACTCGAACATCTTTCTCACTAGCTTAGTGTTTGTACCCACTAATATAACGACGTCTTCATCTTTCTCATGGTCAGGACACAATAAGGCCAAAGTGTCAACAGTCTGTGCCACTCCAGTCACAGTAGCTGAGAACTCAAGTTTTATGAAGAGATAACCATCATGTGGGTATTGTTCAGTGCTTAAACCCCACAGTTCTAGTTCTTCAAGTGGATGGATAGGTACGTATTTCAGATAGGTGTCATAGAACTTGCGATACAAAATGGTTACTGCTGAGCCACTGTCCATAAGAGCTTTAGCATAAATACTTTCGATCTGTAAAGGTGCAATAGAGCGGGGCCCAACCAGACCATCAGGTAACCTTGTGGCAGCAGTCACAGGGGGTGAGTTTTGGGTGGAACGTATTTCACAGGGAGCCAAACGCCGTTCCTTCATTTGGCTCCTTGGGAGTTTCCCTGATGTCTGTTTGCTTTGATCAGTTTCTGATTAACTCTGCTCAAATCTTCAAGTTCTTTGCAATCCCTTTTTGTATGTCCATACTGCCCACAATTGTAGCAGAAGATGCCTGACAGTAGTGATCTGGAAGTGTTGACTTTAGATGGTGCATGTTGAATAGTCGACTCTGCTGCTTGCCAAGAAGGTGAAGCTTTTGCTTTCAGTTTATCAGCTTTTGGGGCAGCTGAGGCAGCACTCAACGGTGTGGCTACTTGAGCAGACAAGTCTTGTACCTCCTTTCTGAGACTGCTTATTTGAGATGACGTTGAAGACTGTGGTACGGAGGTGGTGGTGGTGGTGGTTGTTTTCACTCCTTCTCTGGTGCTATCGAGTTTTCTTCTTCTCTCACCTCACGTATCAGCTGAGAGAAGGATGGGGGTTTATCTAATGTGTGCCTCATCCTAATGCGGAGTGTAACCATGTCATAGGTGAGGGCGCCTTTGACCAGCTGTTCCATTCGAGCTCTGTTCATGTCTTCAGCCTGAATTCCTCCTTTAGGAAGGGCACGATGAAGTTTGTCAAGGCAATACAGGAAAACAGACAGTTTTTCTCCATCTCTTTGGAACGTGTGTCGAAACGCAGCCAAGATGTCGGCTCCAGTCTCTGTAGTGCCATATACTGTGTCGAGAGCAGCTAAATAGTCAGTGGCTGGAGCAGCGGGAGTGCTAATCTTCAGAAAGCGAATAATGTCAGCCGCTGGGGCCCTTTAAACTCTCCACTATGCACTGTCTCTTGGCTGCATCGGTACACTGCCATTCACTAATCATTTGTGAAGCTTCTTCCATCCAAGCTTCATATTCCTCCTCACCTGGAGGTACAGGTTTCAATCCTGAAAACAGCCTCAGTTTTCAGTAGCTGGGTCCATCAGTTGATGCTTGGTTGTACTTTTCCACTAGCTTACCAATAGCAGTCACTAGATCCATATTCATATCTGTTTTGGAAGTTTGATTTTCTGTAACGATGGCATGGAAATCTTCCATCGTCTTCCTCTTGAAGTAGTGACATCAGCTTTGTGTGAAAAGAATCCTCTTCGGGAGCAGCCGATAAGATAGCAAGGCTTTCCATGAAGTGCACAGCCCATGGTTCAGCCTCCCCTTCAATGCCTACTTGTGTAGGTACAGAGTCATGTGTTAAATCATGGCTTGACTCCACTAAGACAAATAAATGTGTGCCAGTTGTAGTGGTTCAACTAAAATGGACTGTTGCACCCTACAAAGGTCCTATGTTGAACCATGAAACCTTGGTAGCAAATATTAACCTAAATATTTTGACCACACAACAGATAAGGCAGAGAATACAATAGTACAATAAACAACACAAATTCTTTATTGGAAAGTCCAGGCCGGGTTTTCCTTAGTCCCCTTTGTACACGGTTCATACCGTCAAACTCAAATAGTCCATTCCAGGTTTTCTAAATAATCCAACAAAAAAGAACCAAACAAGGAAGTAGGTCACGGCTGTTCATTCAGTTCCAAAGAAACCAATAATCCAAAGAAAAGCGCTGCCGTCCGGTTTGGGAACAGAGGATGAAACACAAACGAGGGTAAAGAAAAAATAAAACTCACAGGCCTGTGCCGTCTTACGGGTGCAGTGGAGATGCTCGCATTGCAGCTGGGCGTCCTTCGGTCAAAGTCCGGCTTGCGCCGGCAATCAGTAGCCGGTAACGGCAGACAAGTTGTCGAGATTGTGTGGGGAGGCCAGCACCACAGACCATCTGCTGCTGACTTGCCACCATACTGCTTTGGAGGCTGGCAGATATGAGGAAGTCGTAGGGCGGCGCTCCCAGCACACGGAAAAGGCACCCATATTACTGGCTGGAAAGCAGATGGACTGATGGGGCGTGGAGGTCAGGTGAATGCACATACACTTTCGCCATACATTTTATTACTCTTTGGCTGTCGCCACACAGTAACATCTCCACGTCGATCACCTATCTTGGTACGACCAAAGACTTTTACTGTGTTTAAGACTTTATCAATGGTATCTTTACTAGTGTCTATTGGTACATTACTGAGTAATAGGGTACGAGAAGGATTAACAGTCTGCTGCAAGCTCCACCCAACAGCTTGAGAAAAATCCATTATTCAAATGAACAACTAACAAACAGTTTCACCTATTTTGCCAGTATGGTAAACAAGGGAATCCCAGTGGTGCCTCCAAAAATGTAACCCCTTCCTGGCGCTAGAATTATATTTTTATTAGGCTGGGTTACTATTTAGGCCTAAAAGAACAGGATCCTTAGTGCTTAGCTGTGATATTGAATTGGCTAACTCACCTTGTTTAAAAATATATCAGTATAACAGGCAAAATGCTACAAAGGACAATAACAGCACGGTGCCTCCACTGTGGAAACTACTTAGCTCACAAATCTGTGAGCTGCAATTGTATTTCCCCAGAAAACAAGTACAAAAAAAAGATAGAATGTTAATAACGTCAAATAATAAGAACTACGCAGGACAATCAGATAACTTATATAACAATAGCACATTTAATAATTAACAGAGCAAACTTTACCTTTTAACAAAAGCAACTTAACTAACTGGGTCAACAGTTACAGTTTACTGGTTCAATGTTCAGGTTTGTGTGTGTGTGTGTGTGTGTGTGTGTGTGTGTGTGTGTGTGTGTGTGTGTGTGTGTGTGTGTGTGTGTGTGTGTGTGTGTGTGTTGAATGTTACCAAGCGCTTGGTTTTGGTTTATTGTTGGGGCCCTTAGCTGGTGCACAAATAAACAAATACTCCTCTGATCCTTTAGCAGAGCAAACAATCCTCTTTGTGCCTCAAAGAAAAAGGCTCCTTTTACTCACAACTCCAGGAAGTAGATACAAAGCAGGTCTGACGAGTGGCCAATGAAGATGCCGCAGCTGCAGCAGCAGCAGCAGCAGGCGAGATAGAACAGATGTCGACTGTGTGTCCAACCAAGTCCAGCGGCGGGGTCCCTCGTCGCAACAGTAGCAACGGCCTAACTGCATGCACGATCCTCCAGCAAAATCCTCCAGCGACGTCGTCCACAGCAAAGTCCTCCAGCCTTTCCGATACTCCCCCGTGAAAGCGGCGGCCAGTGTTGATAAACAACTGTCTCTGATAACTACACGTGCTAAAATGTCCAAGTTCCGTGTTCGCGACTAGCCTAGCTGCACCTCACATTGAACGTCGGCATAGGGAGACGCTAAACTGCAGGTTTGACATGTCAGAAGTCTGCTAAACACTAGTTGTGCCCATACTTAACATATGCAGGTCTACAACTTTAGTCGTCTCGACATTAAACCCGTTTTCTCTGCTTGTCGTCTGCTGATCTCCTCAACCTCATGCACTCGTCTCTCCCTCTTTTCCACAAAAAAAATGTTGCTCTCCCATTGCGCCATTTTTCTTCTGTTATTTCCTGCACTCACCAACAAAGTGAGTTCTGATTGGCTAAGAGTGTAGCTTTACCAAAAACCTTATTGGCTGAGTGAACAGAACATTATACATGAAAAGACTCATGGTTAACGTAGTTCTCACCAGTTACACTCATACACACTGCAAAACACGTCTTTTAACTATCTGCATTTTGCAGGTCGCTACACTTATAATACAGTTGACAGTTGACAGTGGAATATTTAGGAGCGAGGAAATGTCACGACTGGATTTGTTGCACAGGTGGCATCCTATCACAGTTCCATGCTGGAATTCACTGAGCTCCTGAGA
Source organism: Amphiprion ocellaris (assembly GCF_022539595.1). Classification (NCBI taxonomy): domain Eukaryota; kingdom Metazoa; phylum Chordata; class Actinopteri; family Pomacentridae; genus Amphiprion; species Amphiprion ocellaris. The sequence continues at coordinate 11,833,366 of NC_072771.1, read as the reverse complement.
GCGACCCATTCTTTCACAAATGTTTGTAAAAGCAGTCTGCATGCCTAGGTGCTTGATTTTATACACCTGTGGCCATGGAAGTGATTGGAACACCTGATTCTGATTATTTGAATGGGTGAGCGAATACTTTTGGCAATATAGTGTATTTTGCTTCTTCTATCATCAGGTACTGCAACGATTTTTCCACACTCAGGAAAATGTCAGTCTGTCATATCTGATTTTCAGAGATAAAGAAAAGGAAGCATTGCATTAGTTTCCATCTCCTGTCACGGCTGTTAACACCTTCGTACCACCAATTGTTGAGGTAAGAAGGGACATTGTATTAGCCTGTCTCTCTGGTAAAGAGCAGCAGCAGAAGACCAAAATATGACAGCTGCTTCTTTGTCCTAATAGGTGGTAATGATGATAGATTTAAATTGGCTGTCAGCTCTGTATTTCATCAGTGAACAACTGGCTGTAAACTCTATATTTTATCTTCTTCTGAACATTACTTTGAATGAAATTATTACTTTGTGGCTCTCAAGACACACCTAAACATAGTATATTGTTCAGTTTATTTTCAGAACTAATCCATTTTGGATTCCCCTCAATCCTTCTTCTCATCTTCTCCATCGTTCAATTCTTGATTCCACTCAGACCTTTGACCACAGTTATGTTTGCACGATTCAAGCAGTGCAACCAAAAGAGAAACATTTTAGGTGCCAAAGGATAAAATGCTGAAGGTAATCTTGTGAGCCGCTGACAAAGACTGACAACTGATGCCACTGATTTGAAGTGCCAGATGGTATGAATCTTCACAGAAGAAATAAAAAGTGTGATTCTAACTAGATTGATGATTAACCATCTGTCTGAATATAGTTGGCCAGAAACCCTGAGGCTTTGCTCTTATAATATTAAGTGGCAAAGTCATCAGGATATTGGATTCAGGGTCAAATGACATGAAGCTTTGTGCATATAGAGTCTCATTTTGTCCCTATCTCCACTTCACCTAAGTCAAAACTGTGTTTTCCTTCCTCAACATTTCATGCATATAGAGTGGGTACGGAAATTATTCAGACCCCCTTCAATTTTTGACTCTTTGTTATATTGCAGCCATTTGCTAAAATCACTTGTTAACTTTTTTCCTCATTAATGTACCCCACATTGACGTAAAAACACGGAATTGTAGACATTTTTACAGATTTATTTTATTTTAAATTTTTTTATTTATATATTATTTCAGTTAATATACGCTCACCGACCGCTTTGCATGGTTGTTGTTGTGAGACATGCTGGTCTGAGTATTTCAGAAACTGCTGATCTACTGGGATTTTCATGCACAACCATCTGTAGGGTTTACAGAGAATGGTCTGAAAAAGAGAAAATATCCAGTGAGCTGCAGTTGGTTGGACCAAACTGCCTTGTTGATGGGAGAGGTCAGAGTAGAATGGACAGACTGTTTGGAGATGATAGAAAGGCAGCAGGAACTCAAATAACCACTCATTACAAGCAAGGAATTGCAGAATACCATCTCTGAACCACAACACATCCAACTTTAAAGGAGATGTTCTACAGCAGCAGAAGACCACACTGGGTGCCACTCCTGTCAGATAAGAACAGGAAACTGAGGCTACAATTCACACAGGCTCACCAAAATCGGACAATAGAAGATCGGGAAAACGCTGCCTGGTCTGATGAGTCTCAATTTCAGCTGTAACATCAAGTTAATCATCGACTTCAGGAGGAAGCAGCCCTGTCATTCACCTCTCATCATTGACAATAAAGCTGTGGAGGTGGTCAGCAGCAGCACCAAATTTCTGGGGGTGCACATTACAGACAGTCTGGACTGGTCATTACACACATCATCACTGGTCAAACGGGCTCAGCAATGTCTGCACTTCCTGCAACGGATGAAGAGAGCATAGCTGTCCCCTCCCATCCTGACTACCTTCTACATCAGCAGCATAGAGAGCGTGCTGACCAGCTGCATCTCCATCTGGTTTGGCAGCTCCAGGGCTTCAGATAGGAAGTTGCTGCAGAGGGTGGTGAGGACGACAGAGAAGATCATCGGGACCTCTCTTCCATCCAGGATGCTGCACACAAGTGCTGTCTCAGCAGAGACCGCAACATTATCAAAGACTCCACACACCCCCACCATGGACTGTTCTCCCTGCTCCCCTCTGGGAGGAGGTTCTGTAGCATCAGAACAAGAACAGCCAGGTTCTGTAACAGTTTCATACCCCTAGCCATCAGACTCTTGAACTCACAATAATCCTTCTGGGCAGGGGTACCAGTAGTCACTGCTACTTTTTTCAGTGTACATGCAATACTGATGCTACATCTTCACTGTAAAATAAATATGTGCAGATGTGAATGTTTACAGGTGTGTGTGTGTGTTTGTTAAAACAGAGCCACTTCCTATATTTATATATATTTATATACTTGTTTACACGTATATATTGGAATTGTTTTTTATTTAGAAAAATTGTTTTTGTTTGTTTTTGTATTTATCAGTCCAATGGCGAGCTTGTTGCATTGGAATTTCAGTCATAATGTGCACCAGCTAGTGTATGTTCTGTTTGACAATAAAGTCGCTATTCTATTCTATTCTATTCTATTCTATTCTATTCTATTCTATTCTATTCTATTCTATTCTATTCTATTCTATTCTATTCTGTTCTTCTCTATTCTATTCTATTCTATTCTATTCTATTCTATTCTATTCTATTCTAACATTCAGATGGTCAGAATTTGGCGTAAACAACATGAAACGCATGGATCCATCCTGCCTTATATCAGTGGTTCAGGCTGCTGCTGGTGGTGTAATGGTGTGGGGGATATTTTCTTGGCACACTTTGGGCCCCTTAGTACCAACTGTGCATCATTTAAATGCCACAGCCTAAATGAGTATTGTTTCGCACCATGTCCATCCCTTTAAGACCACAATGTACCATCTACTGATGGCTACTTCCAGCAGGATAATGCACCATGTCACAAAGCTCACATCATCTCAAACTGATTTCTTGAACATGACAATAAGTTCACTGTACTCCAACGGCCTCTACAGTGACCAGATCTCAGTCCAACAGAGCACCTTTGGGATGTGGTGGAACGGGCGATTTGCATCATGGATGTGCAGCTGATAAATCTGCAGCACGTGTGTGATTCTATCATGTCAATATGGACCAAAATCTCTGAGGAATGTTTCTAACACCTTGTTGAAAGTATGCCACGAAGAATTAAGACAGTTCTGAAGGCAAGGGACAGACGATGCAGATGTGCCACACGTCACAGAGGATATTGTTAAGATCGCTCTACCAAAGAGAGTAGTCAGGGAGCAGAGCACCACTTCATGTGATGTCATGGGGAAGCTGATGGAAAAACAGTTGAAGCTGTGGTGCACCACAAAAGCAGAGGGTTGCATGAGAAAATCCTTTGTGAGCTGCAGTTAACTTGGTTCACTAGCTTGAAAATCAAAGCCATCCTGAAAAATATCAAACATGTTTGATATTACTGGGGAGGGAGAGGAGTTTTGAAGTTTTAGACGGGGATCTGTAAACCGCTTACATTATCAAATGATCTGAACGTCTAAACATCAGACCAAGATTCCAGACCAGATTTCTCGTCTGGTTGTCTGGGGGTGAAATGGGGATAAATCAGCCCATAGTTGCTGTGTGAGCACAGTCTGAATGCGTGAGGGCTTATAGCTGGCCCACTGTCTAATCGTGCATAAGGGCTCTGTCACAGACATTTTAAGCCCTTTATGCATGCTTTCCATAAGTCTACATTGCTGCAAACTTTCCCTGAGGACGCTACTTGCACTTCATGACATTTTGACAGTAAACGTGGAGATACCAGAGGAAGCTCAGGGGTGGTAAAAACACAGTACACCCAAAAGCATGGAATGAGCAACCAACCACAAAGTTACAAGAAAAAGATGTTTACATGCAAGTATAAACACATAGCTCACTGGTGATTCATAGCCAGAAGAGTGTGTTGTTGTTTGTCCTGTGATGGCATGATGATGAATTATAAATATGCTCTTTCCTAAGTGCCTTGGTCATGAAAAAAAAAAAAAAACATAAAATAAAATAAAATGTCCCAAACCCACAATAGTGTGAAACATATTTTGGTGTTGTCGAGGTAAGATAATGAAAATGTGGAAAAATGCTGCTTCATTCCCGTTCATACCATTACCTTGCAGGCTCTCGCACACAGTCACTTACTCTGTGAGGTCAGTTAAGCCTGTGAGGGTTTAGTGCTTAGGTTGTAGACTGGGAATGAGATGATGTCTTATTTTGTTAAATGCAAGGGAGTCATCAAGGCAGTCAAAGGAAAGAATTGAAGATGTACAAACTGAGAAATTGAACTATGTGCCAGTTGTGAAAAGTTGTGGGACGACAGGTGTTAACTATGAAACTACCGATAGATTTTCATGGATGCTGGATCCAACATCCTGATGGTGTTGCTGGATGGTCATTTTGTCTCCTGACACCCTAATATCATTAGCTCAGGCTATTTTAATGCTGATATTGTGCAGTTTGAACCAACCATTAATGGTCTGCAGCTTCATTCCGAGGCCACAAGGGTCAAAAATGCATGCGTCTGTTGGTGCAATAATTATAAGTATTAGTATAAGTATCAGTACTGCACAGTTTATCCTGCAAAAGGTAATCAAATAAGCATGTGATATTTTTACAATGTGCTTGACTTTCAGGGGGATCAATGTGAAACTTGCTGCTTGAAAAAAGCTGTTTGATATCATAGTAGCTACATTATGACATTATGAGGCCGGTATGATTAGACAGAGGCTGGAATGCGCTTCTACATTTATCAGCCAAATAAATATGGAATCAGGGGAGTAGGGTTTATATATTTTTCTATTGATATATCAAGTGGCAGCATGTTTCAATAGTTTCTGAATCTCTGAGATGCATAAATTGTTGTGTTCCACAGAGAGCAGTTCTGGGTCCAAACTGATTCATTTTGTACAGCAAGAATCTCTGTAAGCTGCCCAAATGGTTTAAATTTTCTTACTTGCTGATGGAACTTTGTTGTTTGCTCAGGGAAAAAAATGAAATTACATTTTGAGAATAGCAGGAAGAGAAATTAATTAAGAAATCATCTGACGTGTGATGGAAATTGTCACGTGTCAAGGAAAGTCAGGAGAAGTGTTACTGATTAAAACCTCAACAAAGGAGAATCAGTTGTCCTGCTACAAGTAGACAGTAACCTTCTCATTTAGATTCCGAGTGTCCTTCCATCAACAGGATGTATATAGTACGACTCACTGTGCTCATCACATGCCCAACCAGATTTACTCTTCAGACTTAAGACAGGAGCTCAGAGGTTCCACATATCTCCATGGCCCCAGCTGTACCACAGGATGAAATTTTATTTACTTCTACTTGTTCTGTGTGCAGCCTTTGGAAACACTGCTGTGACAGCTTATCTTGTATTTTAGGCACTGATTCAGCCAGAATGATCTTTTGGCCCAATGTCCAGAGCAATGGTAGCAGACATTCCTTCACTGTATAAATAAACTGTTCATGTAGGCAAAACACAGTATATAATTCTTGGAAATCATGTCATTAACAGACATTAAGATAAGGATTAGAGCTTTAACATAATAGCTGTATTATTTTTTTTTCATCATAAATTATGCTGGAACATGCATATCAATCTGTCAAGTAAGTTAATCAAAGATATCAACTATTAGTATAGAATACAAAGCCATGAATCTGAAATCTAGGGAAATGTTTACAGAACCTACACAGTTTTAATTTTAATTGAATATAAACAGGCCTCTTTAAAAATTGTCTTAGATACACAGACTTGTCAGTCAGACTGTTTATTTAGAGATGATAATTCACTAATGAGGCTATAATAACAAATTTCAGACAACTCTTACTTTTATCTCTGGAATTTTAAAGGCCCTTCCCATGTTTGAGTCCCAGCAAATTAGTGTCACTATTCCCATGACTGGGATGTAACTGGTTGGCTGAAGTCAACTGTTTCTTATGAATGTTTATGATTCTGGCTGGCTGATTCTGATAACAACTGCGGCTCAAATAAAGTTCACAACAAAACCAGACATAGATTCTTGAATTTATCACTCACACAGATTGCAGTAAAATTTACTGAGTGGAAGAGCAAACATGTTCACGTCCTTACAGATAGGAGAGTATTTACAAGACAGACACAAAAAGTGATGAGATATGTGTGATAAAAACTGTCTGAAAGTCTGACAGTTAATTACTTCATCTTTTTACTGACATTTTGTGTTAAATGAAACAAGCTCTTTATTGAACACTGTGTGAGTTAATGTAGGTCCACCTCTGCACCACTGAAGTTAAAGCTGTGACACATCTTCACTGGTGGCACCTGTTCTGTTTCATCTGTTATGTGATTGTGGTACTAATTTGTAATGACTGGAAGATAAATCAGCAACAGGAAGAAAGAAAGCAAGACTTATTGATGCTGTAGCTTTTAAATATGTGTCATGCTGCCTCAAAGGAACATCAGTGAGAAGACATGGAGGTAGATCAAGCTCAAATGCATGCACCCACACACATTTACACGCTCAAAAACATACAGAAAATACATAAAGGTACACAGCATGCTGTAGGCAGTCACAGAGAAAAGCTCACACAAGTGCATCTGTTTGCAAGAAATGCTGAAAATCAAAGCAATGCCATTTTGAGTACAAATAAGAAAACCATTCTTCTCTGGTGAGTTTACAGAAAGTCTCTTTGAATTATCATTGCACTCATTGTGGACAGACAGATTGTCTTTTTCTATTGCATGGATTCTCCTTGCTCGTAAAAAACAGATACCTTCATTACACACAATGTACTTTGAATATCAGGGCTCTATCAGAGTGTAGGTATGTTATGCTACTGTAGTCTGGAGCTGCTCGTCTCATGTGGAGGTGAGGAGCAGCTCCAGAGGTTCGGACACATCTTTCTAATACCACATTCACAGATTTTCAAACTTGTAATCTTCAGAAACAGTCTAATTGTACAGATTTTGATGTGATTTTAATCAATGGAGTTTCTTTTGAAAGAAAAAAATCCACTCATACCTTCAGCTTTTATTATACTCTGTTGGGGATGTGTAGACAGGCAGCTACAGAAAACATGGACACGTTATTATTATGCGGTCAGCGTGGAGGATGCTGGTCCACATATGTACAGTAGATTAGCACCTACATATTCCACACCACACACACCACTACCCTTGTAGTTGTTGCATAGACTAAAGTTTTGGGCTGCAATCAGACATTAATGGTTGGATTCATGCAGACACTTGCAGATTTGGGGGAGACAACAAGATTTATGTCACACTGATCTTAGCAGACCTTCATACTCATGAACTGGTTGTACTTTCTTTTGTTCATTGGGATTTTTTTCATATAAATTCTTATATATTCTAAGTGCCTGACTAGAACACAACTGCACTTCTCCTTTTAGTGCTTGGAGACATTTCTCCTCTCATCCAAGAGGCTTCTTCAGTACTAAAAGACAGGTGGGAAGACCCAGGTATTTATTCTCCCACCCAAATCACATGGCTCATGGCCCATGAATGACCCAAGACTCACATAACTCGAGGTGTAATGAGAGGATAGATGAATATCTAAACTCTCATTACAACAGCAACCAAAAAGAGCAGTCCAGCTTGCTTCTGTTAGGATTTCCATGACCCGAATGACTGAGAATCTACACAGACATAAAGTCTTGCAGTATATTAACCTGAGTTTTGGCTATCATTTCGAAATAAAGCTATATGCTACCTGTCTGGGATATGAAATCCACCTTTCAAAAAAATGTGTCCCATGTTCTACGACCTGGGATATGACGCCTACCTCTGCAATCTGTGACCTGGGCAGAAAGGGGTCTGCTGCTCCTACTGCAAAATCGCAGAAAAAGTAGAGGACTGAGAAACAGGCTGAGAGCAACAGGAGAACAGAGGAAAGGAGCATAACATGCTGTATTTGAGTACAATTTTGGAGTGCTTGTACTTAGCTGCTATTTTACACTTCTGCTCCATTTTAGCTCATAAACAAATTAGTTAAAATAGCCCTTTATTTGATCTACAGAGATATATCTGCAAGCAATGCAGATGTATATAAAAGACTAAAATTAGCCTTTTAAGCAGTTGCAATATCAAAGAGGTATACACATAAATGCATCAATAATTAGAATTTACTCATTTACTTTTGGTGCCTAAGTGTGTTTTTATAATATATTTTCTCATGCTAAAACATTTGTTAAATCACTTATATTAAACTTTCTTGTAACTTCTTTTGCAGCTCTACAGTTTAGTATTGCTTTCAGAGGGAGAAAGGAGAGGAGAGGAAATGACAGCAGTAGAAGGATTAGACAAAAATGAGAGAGGGGAGAGAACAATGGGAGGTAGGCACGAAACATACTGCAGAGAATGAAAAAGAAAAGAAGAAATGGCAACTTATATAGTCTTACTTATATAGCATATTTCATCAAGCTTATTTCAAGTGCTGTGTATATAAATACATGAGCTAACCACGAAAGAGGTTGTCCCACTCCAAATCAATTACATTGTTCTTTTATTTCATTGAAATGCCTCTAGCTCTGCTTTCCATAGTGTACAATACACAACTAGTTTCACAGTTTAGTTCTTCTGTGAACAAATAAGGAGTATTAAATCAAGTTATTATCATTCATTCATTCAACCTTTATTTAAATCTAGAGGAACCATTGAGGGCATGCCCTCATTTGCAGCGCTGTTGGGCGTACAGTCAGCAGTGTGAAAAGGAGAAAATCAACAAGACAACAAAGAAAGGAACTCAGTTAAAAACAGTCACATTGAAAAGCTGTACAGTCAGTGATCATGGATTTAAACTGGTCGATAGATATGGCTGCGCCAAGCTTTAATGTTTTTTTTTTCTCAAAAGCATTTTTACCACCTGCAGTGTAGACACGTGAGACTTTGAGTGTTAGTCAACCGCTTGAGCCAGCTGAATAGCTATTTTGGGATGAATTTAACAAGGAAAGTATGCATTGTGACATTTTGCCAATCGGTGTTTTATAGTTAAGCAGAAACTGATGTCTGTCTCACCCTAAGATGGCCAGTCAATTTTTTTTTATACAATATGCAGTGATGAGTGCATTAGCTGTGACAACCTAGGGGCTGAGTGATGAACTGAATCAAAAGCTTTCACAGTGAAGGTAGAGGCATTTCTGTAGATGTCATCCCCATAGTTTAGGAGAGACAAGAAGACTATGTTGATTATTTGCTTACTGGAAAATATGGGAAAAGTGGCTTTGCTTCTGTAGAAATATCCCATTTTCTGCCATAACTTGCAGACTAATGTTTTGATATGAAATTTAAATGTGAGTGTTTGGTCCAGATAGGTGTCCAGTTATTTATATTCAGAAACGCTATCACTGCTCTACCCAGTCAGAGTGGTGATGTTTAAGAGCATAAACTTCCTCTTAACATATATTTAGTCTTTATAGCATTGATGACAAGTTTTAATTGGAACAGTGCATTTTGCAATCACTCAAAAGCTTGTTGCAGAGGTTGAATGGCTGACTGCAGTATCAGACAAGTAGCACAGAATTGTGTCATCAGCATACAGATGTCAAGAGCAATTTGTTATGGTGGATGAGACATGATTGATGTAAACTGTGAACTGTAAACTTTGCTCTAAAACCTGACTCGTGTGGAATTTATTGAGAGGAAAGATTTGAGCTGATTGTTAACTAATGACTTCAGGACTTTAGCAAACCAGGATTGTTTGGAGATTGGCTGGTAGTGATTGTGACCATTTTTATCACCTCTTTCATGCAGTGGGACAACATTGATGGGACCAGCTGAGACATGTAATAGAAGGCCCCTTTCCAGCATTAAATCTAGTAACAAACTAAAGTAACTAAAGCAAAACTATACATACATCCCAGTATAACTACAGACAGGTGAAGTATTAAAGGAAAAGTGTGAATAAGTGAATGTGGAAACACCGTAAATGCAAATGCATCCACACAGGTGCACTGCACAATACAATTAAAGTTAAGTTAGCTCTTAGTCATGTGGCACTGTGGCTTATATAAAAATTCTGGTCAGGCCCAGCTAATTCTGATTTTATATCAACATGGCAAGAGTACAGATATGCTGTTCACATCAGGTAATAACATGCATCATGGGTGATCTGATCACAAGTGGACAATGAGTCCAGGTGTGAATCCACTCAAGACACTTTAAGATCTGATTGCTCAGACTACATTCAGAGGTGGTCTGGACTGCATATGGTCTTACAGCAGTGTGTACTACAGTGATATTTGCATTTAGATCTATAGAAAAGGATCCAAAACTGGAGTCAAGAGCTCACATTTGATGAGTGTGATGCTGGTGCTTTCGAGAGATATGTAAGGAAAAAGAGAAGAGCAACTTTTCCTCAGGTAACTGAGATGGTCAATGCAGCACTTGATCAGGCTGAGTCAGCAAGAAGAGTCCATCTACAATTACACAGAGATGTTAGAGTACAGGAAGAGAGGTGTGTTGAGTGTGGCAAGGTTACAAAAGGGTGGAGGAGAGAAGAAGGGAGTTGAGTGCAGCTGTACCAGTATCTAATAAACCAGACAACATCACGTGGGGACTCTCACCACCGGATCTGCCATGTTAAATCTGGATGACCACCTTAGTCATATATAGGTCAGACAAGTTCACCAACTCAGAGAGGACAGATGTGGTCCAAAAGCAGAGGAAACAACATTTATTGAACAGTCTTTTAAGCCTGTGAAAGAAAAAAAGCACTAGACTGTCAAACCTCCACCACTAGCTGGCAACTAGTGCCACTAAAGAGGGATATTTGCCATAAAACCAGTTGAATCAATCTAAAATACAGAACAAAGGCTAACACAAGGTTTGACAACAATATAAACCCAGGCCCCATTCAAAAGTGTAAGTTTTTGATTGGGAATTGTGGTCAGTTGAGAGTTTTGATAGTTTGGATGCTAGAGTTTGGATAGAGTTTATATAGTTTAGAGACAGTTTGGAGAGAGAGAGAGATAGTTTGGAGATTTAGGAGAGTGAGGAGGGAAGGATATGTGATAGGATGGAGCCAGCAAGAGGAGGATTTCCGCTGTGTGGGAACAATTCGACTTGATAACTTCTAATAAGGTAAGCTAAATCTAACATTATTACAGATGTATTAGGTTTGCTTATCAAGAACCGTATTTTTCACTGTTTTTTATTTTATTCAAAGGAGAGGTGTTCATTGTGTGTGTCAAAAAAAGGCATCATTTAAAACCGAAAAATGTTGAGAAACTGTTATTTCTGAATAAAATCTCCCCTGTCCTGTACATCATTGTCGTTACACAAGCATATTCAGTGTGATCTTCCTAGTTCCACAAACACTTTCACTGTCCTCTGCCTGCTTAGGGCAATGCCATTTTCCTAAAGTGACAGAAAATCATAACACAACCTGCCAATATCATATGATACTACCATTTTGGGAAAATTTACACACATAGATTAGATGAAAAAAATATTTTCTTATACACATGTGATCATATATGTACAGAAATTATTTGTTCATACATTTTTTGTAATTCATAGTCATTCAACAGCCATGAGACAAATTCAATGCATCACACATTATGTGGTTCAGACACAGCTGCCATTGATTATACACTTGGCCAGTAGGTGGTTTCGTGTACACATGAAGCTTCAAGAAATGAACCCTTTCTTGAACCAGTTGGCTCAAGTGGTTCGCTGCCTCATAAGGCTTCATCTCACCATCACTACTTTAAGCAGTCCTGACTACATCATCTACCTCAGAGTCACAGAGGAGCCCATGTGGCAACCATCAAGCAGAGACAAAAGGCAGCCATGACACCACAGGTGTTTTAAATACATACACTGTATAATAAAGATATGGAAAAGAGTACAACTAGTTACAAAGATGTTTTTAACGCTTACCTGTAGAGTTTAGCTCCACTTTTGGATGCTAACATGTTAGCAGCAGCGTCAGTAAACAGCAGAAGCCGGTAAATGTGAGCGGGGCAGAGAGGCCTCGGCTCTCAGTCAGTCTGACCAATCACTGCTCTCCGGCTCCACCCTCTGACATTCTTATTTTCATCACTGGCTCCAAAAATCCAAGATGTCAACCAGGAAGTGGGCTTCATTTTCTCAGTGCAGAAACCAACGGTTAACATCATGGTAGCTGCGTCCATCTTTATTTTACAGTCTATGTTTAAATACCCTCAATCAGGGGCAGGGCCATGGGAGGAATCCACCTCATTGTCTGGTGGTGTGTTCAACACCTATCAGGAAATACTAAATTTGCCACAATCACAATGTTTCCCCAATTTGAGGGAACTACAAACTTAGTGTCCTTGCTAGTCCCAGACAACAAACAGAAAGGCACCAAAAAACAAAAGGAGCATTAAATCCAAGAACAAAAAGGTACCTTAACTGAACTAAACATAAACAAGAGACAGAAAGGAAACAGGGAAACTGACAAAGTGTGAAAGAAAGCACAAACTAAATACACAAGGGAGAGCAGGGTAACAAGGAACCAGTGGAAAAAAACTAAACAAAACACAAAGGCAGAAGGTAAAACAAACCATGACATACAAAGAAAAAGATGTCAAAATAAAAGAGAAAACAGAGAGCAACAAAACCAAAGACTGTTACAAGAGAAGGATGGTATAGTTGGTAGTAGTACATAAACCTTTAGCAAAAAAGGTGTCACCCAGCAAATTCCATATTTTCCATGAAATTTTACATTTTCCATGAAATTTCACACTGTTATTCATGTGCTAACATAATTGCACAAGGGTTTTCTAATCATCAATTGGCCTTTCAACACCATTAGCTAACACAATGTAGCACTAGAACACAGGAGTGATGGTTGCTAGAAATATTGCTCTGTACCCCTATGTAGACATTCCATTAAAAATCAGCCGTTTCCAGCTAGAATAGTCATTTACCACCAAAAAAAATGAAAAAAAATTGTTTTCTTTCAAAACTGAGTACATGTCTAACTGTCCCCAAACTTTCAAATGGTAGTGTAGATTTAAGAGTTCATTGTTGCAGAAATCCCAGGCCCTGGTCTACAAAGGTGTGGAGGAAGTGCTATGGTCAGATGAATGATCCTTCACCATGTTCTCGACAAGCAGGTGGGTACGGTATGTGTGGTATAAACGAAGAGAAAAGTGTGGGCCTGAATGTTTGGCCCCTGCAGTGAAAAGAGAAGGGCAATTGAAAAATCAATAAAAAGTTGTTCTGAGAGATCACCTTTATCTGATGATGAATCATTTCTATTCTGATGGGAGCACTCTCTTTCAGGATGACAATGCCCCCATCCATAGGACACAGGAGGTCACTGGATGGTTTAATGAAAATGATGTGAAGCACATGCTATGGCCTTCACAATCACCTATAAGAGATTTTGCAGTGACATGTTAGTCCACCACGATCAAGACAGCAAATGAGGGACTGTGTTTTGGAGGAATGATGTTCATCCCTCAAGTGGAATCCAGAGACTTGGAGAATCAGTGCTGAGGGTGCACTGAGGTGGCACATGGTCATTAAATGTGAGCCATATAAACAGTACCAAAAATGATTTCCAACTATTATGGACAGCAAAAAGCCACATAATAAACATCTCTGGTACACTGCAATGTAAACATCAGGATGACCATCATAGTTATTAAAATATAAAACTAAATTGGTTTCAGGATTTATTCCATAAATTGTTTTACGAATGGAGATAATTCAGATTTCTCATGCAAATGATCAGGAAAAATGCACTTTTATGTGAAAATCCCTTAGCTTCACAGTCTTGGTGACATATTTTTTTCACACCTTTGCGTTGCAGAACTTCTTTGTTTACAGATACACATACAGGTGGGGATCGAAAGTTTGGGCACCCCAGGTATAAATTTGTATTAATGTGCATAAAGATGCCAAGGAAAGATGGAAACATCTCCAAAAGGCATCAAATTACAGATGAGACATTCTTGTAACAAGTCAAAAAAGTTAGATTTTATTTCCATCATTTACACTTTCAAAATAACAGAAAACACAATCATGGCGTCTGCAAAAGTTTGGGCACCCTGCAGAGTTTATAGCATGCACCGCCCCCTTTGGAAAGCTGAGACCTGACAGTGTCATGGATTGTTCACAATCATCGTCTGGAAAGACCAGGTGATGTCAATCTCAAAGGTTTTAAATGCCCAGATTCATCTGACCTTACCCCAACAATCAGCACCATGGGTTCTTCTAAGCAGTTGTCTAGAACACTGAAACTGAAAATAGTTGACGCTCACAAAGCAGGAGAAGGCTATAAGAAGATAGCAAAGCATTTTCAGATGCCAATATCCTCTGTTCAGAATGTAATTAAGAAATGGCAGTCATCAGGAACAGTGGAAGTTAAAGCAAGATCTGGAAGACCAAGAAAAATATCAGACAGAACAGCTCGGAGGATTGTGAGAAAAGCAAGTCAAAACCCACGTCCAGAAAGATCTGGCAGACACTGGAGTTGTGGTACACTATTCCACTATAAAGAGATACTTGTACAAATATGGTCTTCATGGAAGAGTCATCAGAAGAAAACCTCTTCTGCGTCCTCACCACAAAAATCAGCGTTTGAAGTTTGCAAATGAACATATAGACAAGCCTGATGCATTTTGGAAACAAGTTCTGTGGACCGATGAGGTTAAAATAGAAGTTTTTGGCCGCAATGAGCAAAGGTACGTTTGGAGAAGAAAGGGCACAGAATTTAATGAAAAGAACCTCTGTCCAACTGTTAGGCATGGGGATGGATCAATCATGCTTTGGGGTTGTATTGCAGCCAGTGGCACAGGGAACATTTCACGAGTAGAAGGAAAAATGGATTCAATAAAATTTCAGCAAGTTTTGGACGCTAACTTGATGCCATCTGTGAAAAAGCTGAAGTTAAAGAGAGGATGGCTTCTACAAATGGATAATGATCCTAAACACACCTCAAAATCCACGGTGGATTACATCAAGAGGCGTAAACTGAAGGTTTTGCCATGGCCTTCACAATCTCCTGACCTCAACATCATCGAAAATCTATGGATAGACCTTAAAAGAGCAGTGTGTGACAGACAGCCCAGAAATCTCAAAGAACTAGAAGACTTTTGTAAGGAAGAATGGGCGAAGATACCTCAAACAAGAATTGAAAGACTCTTAGCTGGATACAAAAAGCGTTTACAAGCTGTGATACTTGCCAAAGGGGGCAGTACAAGGTATTAACTCTGCAGGGTGCCCAAACTTTTGCAGATGCCATTATTGTGTTTTCTGTTATTTTGAAAGTGTAAATGATGGAAATAAAATCTAACTTTTTTTGACATGTTATAAGAATGTCTCATCTGTAATTTGATGCCTTTTGGAGATTTTTCCATCTTTCCTTGGCTTCTTTATGCACATTAATACAAGTTTTTACCTGGGGTGCCCAAACTTACGATCCCCACTGTAGGCCTGGAAAAAGAATGGTTGCTTTCTCTAAAATGATAAGCAATTCACTGTAATATCAAACCATGTGATCTAGGCTCTGAAATTGTTCTTATTTAATGAGACCTTTTTCCTACATTGATTGTGGGACCATGGGCACTGTGACAAATATATAGCATTGTTTTTTATGGCAGATTTTGAATGAAGACATCTTTACCTGGAAGTGGATTTGTGAAATGTCATGTTTTTTTCAGGCAGTACAATTTCTACAAACAAAACAATAGCCTTTGATAAATGATTTCTTTCCTCTGTGATTGGGTGTAAATGTTTTCACTTTCATTGATTAAAATGCAGCCCATCCCCATATGCAAAATGTCTATTTGTGCACACAAAAGGTGACAAAAATGATACAAAGAATGAAAACAAGGAACTTGAGATAAATGTTCTAATTCTGCTTTCTCTCTCAGTCATAGGGTGAATTAGCTGTTTTTGATGTGGGTTCCAGATATGGTCCCCCTTCATCCCTGGAGGTTCCAGATGTTGCTCGACCATTCCTCAAGCCCCTTGATAATACTAATAAGACCTTCAGCCAACAGCGGACCTTGACAGGCAGCTTTAGATCCCTGATGCTGTTACACTGACACAGCTGGGATCCTAACATTGGTCATACCAAAGCAGTTGCTCACACTTTCGATCATAGCCAGACAGAGGGCCAGTTGTCAGATAAGTGTCAGAGGTGCAGAGGCCACTGTGTGAATACAGTTATCCCCAAAATTATTTCCCTTTATAGTAAATTTTCATTTGACAAACAGGTTTCTTCTGTCTGAAAATTAAGAGGGTAAAACGTTGTTACTGTTGTTGTTATAAGATGTAATGTCCAGAATTATCGAGTGATTAGTGGCAAAGCCTTTATTTGCCACCAAATCAGTTAAAAGTTCTTATATTTGTTAACCAGCTTTCTGTATGTTCCACTCCTCTGGCCACCACTCTGGTCTTCAGTTCCTCCACAGATTCTTGATGGTTCTCAGGTCTAGACTCTGGCTATGTCACTCTATCATGCCAGTATCGTTTTCTGTTAACCATTTCTTCGCCACTACGCCTGTATGTTTTAGATTATTTCTTAGTAGAATATCCAATGCTTTCCAAGGTTAAGTTTCTTCTGCAGACTGCATGTTGTTTTATTCAGTCTTGATATAATCCTCTTTATTAAGGTTAAGCAGTACATTCCCAATACTATATTTGACCATAGGAATGATGTTTGGATTGGGTGCTTCTCCTTTCTTTTGCCACTTGAAAGTCATGTCCCAAACAATTAAATTTTTGTCTCAAAATTGATGGTCAGAAGCTTTCTTCTTTGTTCAGTTGAGGTTTGTGTGCCTGTCTCAGAGAATTGGAGACAAGATTTCTTCAGTGTCAGCTGCAGTGTCTGATTGAGATGTTGACACCAGAACATCTCAGATTCATTAGGATGGTCTTGGCAGAGATGGATTCATCTCACACTACCATTTTCGCCAGCACAGATTGCTTTGACTTTTGGCCTTCTACCACACCCTATGAGACTTCACAGTGTGAAACTCCTTGTACTTTATGATTGTGCTTTGGACTGCAGCAACTGATACTTGAAAGTATTTGGATAGGACTTGAGCAGCAATTCTCTCTCAGTAAGGGACCCTAATATCACTTCACTAAACGCTCAAAGGAGTAGCGACTGAGTCGAGAACTGTTGCATTAGCTGTTCTCAGTTTGTAGTGTATTGGAAGTCTCCAGAATATAGCAGATATTTTGAGGGCCATTTAGAATCGTTTATGGCTGCATTTTCTGGGAAAAAAAAAAAAAAAAAGACACTTTCAAGGGGTATGAATAATTTGGGATATGACATTTTTTGGTTAAAAAAAAATTAAAACATGAAAATAATTTAAAAATTCATCAGTAAAATCTCTACCCCAATGTCCTATCATCTTTTCTCCCTTGTTGAATCTAATTTTGCATGGGTGTCAATATCTGGGGGCTTGTACATATCAAGGTGAGATGTGGAGGTTTCAGTGGCTGTTTGCCCCACAGAGCAATGGCATTACTATGCATCATGAGGGCTGCAAAGAGTCAAGCCATCAGGTTCAGACAGCTAAAGAGCCTCCAAATAGCTATGGATCAGAGGGAGTGCACAGAGTGGCAGCGTTACTTGGACACTGGCCACGGCCCGATCCTTCCTAATGATGATGGTTGTACTGCATGTGTACTATAATAGTTGTTGATGGTGACACTAATTATGATTGAGTGAGGTCAGTGTGGTCTGACTGATTGACTATTTGTGCCATTGATGTCTGAAGGTTTTTCCTTTTAGCAGATTTAATCTTCAGTCAGTTATTTTCGTCTCACCTTATTTAAGGTGAGGAAAATGAATTTCATAAAACTTATCACAGAAAGGACTCATCAGAAGTTGGCACAATCCAGAAGTGAGGTTATACAACGGATCACACTTTCGTGACTGTCGACAAAAGGAATAAACTAGTTTCATCAGACTTGAGTACTGATTTGAGTCATGAATGCATACATACACTACCGTTCAAAATTTTGGGGTCACTTAGAAGGCTCCATCCAGTCCTTTTAGAGAACCGCTTGTTCCCAGATGTACAGACACGGAGATGGTGTAGTTTGGCGTCCACGGATAAGGAAGAAGGGCAGTCGTCCAAAGTGGCTTGACACCTCCTAGGTGGCGAAGCAGATGTTTTTCAATAACAAGGCTGGCAACAAGTCAGTCTTTTCCAGAGTGAGTGGAATACTTGGAGTAATGGAGAACCAGCAGCCAACGAAGAAACCAGGAGCTCCAGACAGCAAAAGCAGGCAGGTGTCAACTCTAGACACAGAAAACAGGGTTACTGAGAGTACCAGGCATATGGCGCTGACTGTTTTGCTCACAGCACTAACTGGAGGTAAGATAACAGTCCAGCTTCGAATGATAAGTGGCGTCTGGTTTTATGTAGGAGCCGGAGTGAGTAATTAGATGGCTCCCACCTGTACCTGATCTGCTGATCACCAATGGGTTGCACCTGCCGCCAGCCTCTATGCCACGCACACCTAAGAGAGAGAGAGAGAAAGCAGGGCCGGAGGACGGGAGAGCACTGCCACAGCCCACAGCCTCAGGCTGTGGCTGTGACACAGAAATACACTCTAGACATTGTTAATTTGGTAAATGACTATTCTGGCTGGAAATAGCTAATTGATGATTAGAAAACCCTTGTGCAATTATGTTAGCACATGAATAAAAGTTAAAATTTTCATGAAAAACATGAATTTGGTTGGGTGACCCCAAACCTTTGAATGGTAGTGTAGATAATTTTAAATCAGATTTCAGTGAGACTCATGAATGCCCCTCATAGAGTATTGCCATCACAAAAGGCAGTGGCTCTGTGTGTATGTGTGTACATGGTTTGAAATGTGGAAAACAGGCTAGCAGAGGGAGCACTGGATTCAGATGGCTTAACACAAGAAATGAGCCAAGTTTCTGAAGTGAAACTAAATTCAGCTCCTGCAGAGTCACAGTCACAGTCTGCTCGATAATCCTGAGGGACCTGGGGACATGAAAACTTCTCTGAATTTAAAATGTCATTTCTGACCTTTAGATTGATTGGCTTTTCTGTAACTTGGCCTAGATGTCCCTCTACCTGCCACTGAAAATGTATACTCAATTATTTGTGGAAGATGTGAGACCTAGTGTCTCTACTTTGATGAACTGCTGCCATTCAAATACCCTCTCGATGTGTGCAGGGGTGAAAGATTTAATTCCTTCGACAACGACCAATGAATATGCTGATGAGTTTGGGGATCCTTTGGAAGGATGAGATTTTGCCTTGTGGATGTGAGCAGAGCACTATCATTCAATATCTTCTTTGTTGAGTTATTCCTGCTCATGGTCATATGGGATGCAATCCAGCCATGCACTGGTGATATAATGTTCTTCCACTGCAGTCGAGTGCAAGATGACATAATTATTCATTGATCCTTGCAGAGAAATTCTGTTTTTGGTTCCTTCTCTTCACTAAAAGGTCAGAGGTCACAGACAGTAGCAACAGAACAGTTGGGACCTGGTCAGGGACATATGTTGTTCAAAAAGAGGAGAATATTGGTTGAAGGACTCAGGTAATTGATTAAATGTAAACTGAAGACTAATGTGACTCATAGGTAGCACATGCTCACTCTGCAACACACATGAAGGCACGTATACAGTAAATGAGGTTTCACAGTACCTGAAATTTGAAACAATTCAACACAACTCTGTCTGTCTGTCTGTCTGTCGGGACTGAGTAAATGAGGAGGAACTGAAAGTATACTGTAGTGTTGAATAATAATTAGATGACAAACCATCCTATAAAGGTGGCAATCTCAGTGGAAGAGACACTTGGGATAATCACAGGGGAGATCTAACACATGACCAGCTTTGCAAGTGTGGAACCTATTTGTGAATGCAACAGTCATGCCATAAGCATGCCAAATATATCCAACAGGTAACAAGTGAGGGCAGCAACTGACGCAACGTGAAGCAAAGAGCTGGGATTAACTGTGCACTGAGTCGAGCAGTAATGCCTTACATACTCTAAGCTGGTTATATGTATATGTTTTCCTTTCATTTCAGTATATATTTACTGAAGTCCAAGTTCTGGTCATGGTTATTTGAATACATTTTATTTTTATTTTTTACATTTCAAACTAAGCATTGCATCCTTTGAACTAACCTATTTGGCTGTTTTCTTATTCAATATATTTTAATTTCTATAACCTATGTTTTTGATATAACCATGACCCTGTTTCTTTAGGTAAGGTAGACTTTCATCAGGTTTTTTTTCTGTTTTTCATTTTCCTAGGTAGATTCTTACCCTCTTTGTGAAGTCAGTTAAGTAACACACATGTGTTGGTGCCACACAAGGATTAATCTCAGAGGATGCTTTTCATCTATTTCATACATGAGTTAAAAAAAATACATTAGTACTCACAAAAAAGATTGAAAATATATCCACATGAATTTTTTTCAGTATCTATTATTTTGAGAGAGATACACAACTGTAAACTATAGAAGACACTGAAGAACAACAATTTTAAAAAGCACTTAAAGGAAAAATAAGAGAACAGGATAAAAATTTTAAACGTCATGTGATGAAATTTTACATTTCAGTATATGAATATAATCTCATTAGAAACATGTGATTTTGCTTTAACTTCCAGAACAGAAAACTACTGACTGGATAAAGTCACATTCAAAGTTCTTCTGTTGACATATTAGAGTCAAAAGTTTTATTCTGTTTTTTATTTTTTTATTTTTTGTGGCGGGGGGGGGGGGGGGTTGTCTTTTGTTTTTTGTTTTTTTTGGGATATCTCTTTTAATCATTCCATTAATCTGAAAATGCTGTCAGTAGCCTGAAAAAAAAATCTATTTCTCCACGTTTTGAGAAATGTTCTATAAACCAGGCTATAAATAATATATGAACCTGCGGTGTACAACCTGCAGAATACAGATAGGAACAAAACTGATGACAATTTGTGTATGTTACTTACTGTAGAGTAGGACAATTTTTTTCTTTTTATTTGTAAAATTCCAGTGTTTTGTATGGAATGCTATATTTACAGGTGGAACTGGAACCAATAGATATCTCCCCAGTTTACTGCTTTTGTTTGATTATTGTGCAGTGTATAAACACTTTTAATTATGTGGTCAGATAATAGTTATATCACAACATTAATTCCTTTTTTTATTTATTTTTAACTAAATAGATTAGGACCACATGAGAGCAGAATATATATAACCAGTGATACATGACATGTACACAGTGAACAGTTACATTTCCACTGTGTAAAAAAAAAATAAAAATGCAATAAGCATTGGAAATGATCCCCACCCTCCAGTTAGTTGGATAATGTTTTGTACCTATATATTTCTTGTATAATTAACCTTTTAACAGATATTCCAGAGATGGCAACGACATTTTCACCACTTTTAAACATTCTGGATTTATGATGAAATTTTTCTGGGTAACAGATGTTAATAAAGTCAGTCGTCATGTAGAATTACAGAGAAGGCTAGGGGGATTGTTGCCTGCTGGTTTGAAGTAATTGTTGTGAAAAATGTCTTTTAGTTGAAGCCTGAATGACGCCCGGTATGTGACCCTAAAACAAGCACAGCATTACAGTATAGTACAGATGTGTTTAACAGGTCAATCCAGTTGTAATAATGAGGTTGTTGTTGTGCACTGCCCCTTTAAGAATGTAGTCAAAACAAAGCGTGGAATGGCCGGCCGCACGGAAGTGGTTTTGTTTCGGTGGCTACCCACAATCGTATGCGAGAAATGAGAGCTGATACATATTTAAGGTTCAGTTAGCTCCCTTGAAGGTGTTTTATATTTATTTGATAATATTTTATTTTGTGTTGATATTATTTTGTTATCGCCCGAACTAAACGAAGAATAGCTAGCTAACTAGCTAGTTCTATTATCGCAAGCAGCCATGCCGCCCTACTCTGAACTGAGGAAAACCAACCACTTCTACTACTTCATCAAATTCACCTTAAATGTCTACTCTATGCTCTTCTCGGTGAGTTTCTGCTCTGCTTTTTCACGTCAGCATTCAAAGTGAGCTCATTTAAACTGCAACCGGACTAATTGTTCAAGACTCGAGCCATTCGGTAGCATCAGCTAGACATCCTTGAAAACTTGATTGAAAACACTTTCATTTAAATGTATCATATGCTCCAGCCGCATATACAATTTGTAGAATAGAACTTAACCTGTATCACGAATCTATATAATGTACTATACATTTCGGCATATGCCTCCAACTAAGACCATGGTACTTTCTAATACAATTTTACATTCAAATCACTGCTTCGTCTCAAACTCCAGTCAACTTCAAGTTGAACAGCGTCACAGTTAAAACAGCATATTTCCGAGATTTTCTTGAAACAAACTGATCTATAGTAAGCAACAAAGATTCCGAATTTACCAAAGGACTATAATAAGTATGAGATAGTTCAAGATTAGAGTCACAACTTCGTGCATTTGTCGTTGTGCAGTGTAGCATTGAGTTAGCATGTTTTTAAAAGGCATTTGGTGTGCAATTTAGTGGATACTAGCTAGCTCAAAAATGGTTAGCGTTAGCTTACAAGATAGATTTAACCAATGCATCTTCATGCATTTTAATCATTTGTTATTACAGGAATTGTGAGTAGCATAGCAATACAAGAATATCCGCACATATTTATAATTGCATTTGGCACTGAAACAATACACCCCGCGATCACCGGCTAACAAACAGCACGGTGGTGCAGGGCGTTGGATCCAGTTAAAGGGATGATATTGTGAGTAAACAGTTTGCCGACAGAAAATACGAGCAGTCTGAAAGGCGCTAATTCAGGCTCCAGTTATCATTATGTTGTTGTTGTTATTCTTACTATTGAAGTGAAAGATTTATTTGTAGTAAATTACATATTGATAGTTGATGCATGCCAACCAGTGCATTCTTACACGTGCACAGGAGATGTTTTATCTGATCGGCACACAGGCGGCAAAGCTGTCTTGTACAGAATTAATATTATTCATCACTTTATTTAGCACTGTGGTTTTAACATAGATCATTTTGGTTAATTTGGCTTGAAGTGAACAAACAGACATTTTCTTGAGTAAAGTTTTACTGCTCACTGCTGACCATCTTAAGCCATGAAAGGGGCTTAGCCTTAAAGTGCTAAGTGCTAAGTTATGTAATTCACAAGATTCGATAGTTTACCAAGTGGTGTATATTACATAATAATGCGCTATTTAACGTAAGACTAAAATAGCAAGCTTAGCAACATATTTAAATAACTAATACCATTTGGTTTATTTATGATTTCCCTAATCATTTAAAATACTGTCCATGTGTGACGATGATCTAACTATGACTTTACCAACAGTCAAAAAAAATACAACAAAATGCAAAAACAATATCCTAGCAGCTATGATGGAGTCCTAGTTTAACTGTAGTTTACAAACTGTGACTCTGTGTGACAGTTCACCCATCTGAGGTGAAGGACTTTACACAGAGTGACCTGCTGTTAGTTCCTAATCAATCCTGTCTCTGTGTCGGGAATAATTTTGAATTATATATAAATAATGAATCTACTGATGTCGTTGTGCATACGAAAATATGTGCTTTTTCACTGTTGAGAAGCTCATATGGATCGTGCTATTTGATGCTACAGATATTCAATTAACTTAGAGGAAAGAACTCTACAAACTGCAGCAGGTGAAGCAGCTCTAATTTAAATTATATCCACATAAGTATTAATGTTGTTTTGATAGAAATGGCTAAGGCGAGGGACAGACGGGTTACATTTAAATGAGGTATTTCAGCATTTTTCTTTTTTCACAACACAGCTGTCTTTTATTAAGCAATGCTGACGTACAAACATTCAAGTTAATTCATTTGGTACGCTTTGGTTGTGGATGGAGGAATTGTCGATCCAAACAGGTGCATTGGCAGCTGAACAGATCCACTCATACAGGACTTTGGTCCTGTTTTTGTTTGTTGAAATGGCTGGGATTAATTTGGGACCCGATAACCACTTCAAGGGTTGGATAAGTTAATGCATTTCTTAGCAGGGATTGACAAGTAAGCATGAGTAATCCTTTGCATTAATTTTCCCACTTACAAACAAATCCCTGTTTTCTATTTGGCACCATGCTTCCACCATCTATAACACTTTGGTCTTCAGGAACATTGTGAGTTTACACCACCACCAATCTGCCCGACTGCCTGTGTTTGTCGAATATATACACCCTAAAGCATGCTATCAAATATGATTCCAAAACATCAGTAGTTTGATTCCATTAGCAGTCCATGGTCTCTTTCATATGATCCGTCTGTGTCCCTCTTACTACTGTGATTTAGGACAGTGGCCACGTTTACATGAGACCTTTAATTCCTCTTTAATTCGTAATTAAAGTTAATTCCGCTTTAAAATCTCCTTGTAAACACTTAATTTCGAATTAAAAAGTTAATTCCGAATAAGCTTAATTCTGAATAAACTACTTGGTTTATTCCGATGTTAATTCCGAATAAACTAATTACTGTGTACGTTATATTCATGTATACAGTTAATTCCGCTTTAGTTAATTCCGGTCATTCTGCGCATGCTTGGCTCCTCACGTAGCGATGACTTAGCGATGTACACAACTTGGTCTTCTGCCTCCCTTCTCCGGTGTTCTGTCTCTCTTCTCCTTCTCAAGTGATGCAACAGAAGTAGTACGCCACTGTCGAGTTGCTGTTTCAAAATGACAATAAAAAGCAAAGTGAAAAGCATGCTTATTAGTTGTTCCTCCATGTTGTTGGGGAAAAGAAATGCCGCGGCAAATGGAGTTTGTTTTCTTTCGGTAAACAGGGATACATCATGTCCACTCCCTGTCCAATCAGAATTCTTTCCAACGCCCAAGCGTTAAAGCGGAATTAAGACGGGAATAAACGTGTGGTTCATGTAAACCTTAATTCGGAATTAATATTTCCTTGTAAACGTGAAGCACAAAACTTTAATTCCGAATGAGTTAATTCCGAATTAATAATTCTGAATTAAAAAACTTCATGTAAATGTGGCCAGTGTGGCCCAGCTCAGCTCAATACACAAAAACACCTATGCCCCAGGCTAATCACATAGACTTAATTGAGGCTATCTTTGCTGTCAGAATGTTAAGATTGGTTAATGTCATTTAAGTTGGATTCTGATGACATAAATCTAATGGGAATTGCTGAAGCTCACTCAGTGGAATATAAATAAGTCAACTTCTTTTCTTTTACTCAAAACTTACTTCAAAACTTAGTGTTTTTTTAAACACTGCAAATTACAAGCGCTTACATTTACCATAGGTTTAGAGTATTACTTAGGAAAGACTGTTGGCTGAAAGCCCCACGTTTACAGCATCCAGGTTAGAACTTTGCACAGTGTCATTGTTTATTCATTATAGACACCTTCACAACCTATCAGAGGTTTAAGAGGGTCGATGTCAGATCTCTTACTAAAAGTCTCTTCCTCATTCTACTTTCCTCTTTATTACTGCTGCAGTGAAGGCTCAAGTCAACATTGCAGGGTTTTCTCAAGGATTTAGAGGCTATAGTTGCTGTCTGGGTTCCAGATTTACTCCCTAACACAAATGTTTATACTTAATTTATTTATTGTCGAGGCTTACCTTATCAGTAGTGTGCAACTTGCATATCCATGTTGATGGTTGTAACCGCATCAGAGCTGAAGTGACAGTCGTCGTGTTTGATTGGCTTGACGATGAGCATCTGTCACAATTCATAAACACTAATTGTAATTCAGAGTTTTAACATCTGTATTTCCTGTTGCCCGGTTACCTTACTGTTCGCGGTCTAGACGTCTCTCGGTGTGTTTTTTTTTCCTTGTCAGTGCATATTTTCAAATCCATTCTGATATGTTTCCTATATACCTTTTAATGTACATTCGGCTTAAAGTGCTCCACAGAAACACTTAAGTGCTGCACCTAAGCTTTTCTATGGTAGAGAAAACCCTGTAATGGATCTGGGAACCAAGTCAAATGTTTCTGCTTTATAGACGGTCGTGGGCAGTAAATGGACTTGAAGTAGATGGACCCCACTCTTAAAGCAAATTGCCTCTGTTTCCAATTGAAAATCAATAGCAGGGTAGCAAACACTGCTTACCTTTTCTCATTTTGCAGCACTTTGATAAGTTAAGAAGAAACACAGGTGGAACACTCTATTTGGCTAATTTGTCAACATGTGCTGTGAAGATATTTTATAGTTGTGCATAGGGTTGTCACGATTTCAATTTTTTGAGCCACGATTATTGTGGAAGGAAATATTGCGATTTTACGATTATTCACGATTATCGACATTATGAAAGAAAAAAACCCAGTGTTTGTATTTAAATAAACTCTTTAATAATACTTAAACTTTTAAACATTTACTGTTCTTATAAAATAAAATAAATTGTTCCAACACGTCTTTGTAGTAAATAAAAGTGCAAATTGCATTACAAAACAGTCATTAACTTGAGGAACTTAAAGGCTTCTTTAGCTGCCATCATTAAAACAAAATAAAATTATAAGATTGGCATTAAAAACTGTGCTGTTTTCTCTATAATATTAATAATAATTAGGGATGTGCCGATCAGGTTTTTTGCTGCTGATCACCGATACCGATCATTCTTGGATGCCGATTACCGATACTGATCACATGGATTGGATTTAAATGCTCTATTTATATATGAGTGCTGCTGCTTACATGATGTAGGAAAAAAAATGAGCAAATACTGCCTTAATTTAGACAAAAATATGCTTACAAAAACTGGCAGGCACATTACAGCAACTATTCAGTCTGGGAATCTTGTAAATGATGTATAATTACTACTTATTTATGTTCAATATGTATTTATTGGTTCTAGTGAAGTGCGTCTTTGAGACTTTTATGTATTATGGAATGTTGCAATTTAATGTATGGTTGATAACGTAGTGTTTACTTTGTAAATCAAACAAAACAAAAAGACATAAAAAGAATACATTTAAAGATTCTAAAAACACTTCATTTTAAGCTTTAAATATCCTCCACAATTTTAGACAATATAACTACAGAAAAAAGGATAAATGGGAATCTTATTTATTTTTACTAAAACGTTTATATAAACAATTCACCACTAATTTTACAACAATTAATCAAAACACCCGGATCATTTCCCAGGGAAAACTCTAGAGTCTGACAGGAGTTCCAGGCAGACAGACAGCCTCCCTGTCCTGGAGGTTACTGTCTCCTCCACTACCACTGTCAGCGGGGCTTCCCGGACCACACTCCCTGCTGAGGGGACCGGGCCGACAGCATCTTCAGAGGAGGGCACGGGCTTCCGGAGCTAAAACAACCGGCGGGTCGGGAGCTCCGGTTCCCTCCTGCGCTCCCATTCCCCACCCGCCACGGCCCGCCGCCTTCCCCTCGCCTGCGGACGCAGGAAAGCAGCCCGGCTGCGACGGGCGGGGAACGGGAGCGCAGGAGGGAACCGGAGCTCCCGACCCGCCGGTTGTTTTGGCTCCGGGAGGAAACTCGGGGCACGGGGGGTCCTCGGGGCGGCCCGGCCGCCGGACCGCTGACTTCGGAACCGACAGTTACCGCGCGTGCGGCGGACAGTCCCATCTTGGCAACCTCATTGCGCACAGCGGCCACAATATTAGGGACACTTCGAGTAAAGAATCTGTCATAACTGATCATATAATTCTCTCTCTCTCTGTGTGTGTGTGTGTGTGTGTGTGTGTGTGTGTGTGTGTGTGTGTGTGTGTGTGTGTGTGTGTGTGTGTGTGTGTGTGTGTGTGCGCGCGCGCGCAGTGATGCCGATTAGACAGGAGCGCGCGCACAGGCCAAGGAGCCACTCTCTCTCCACTCTCCACTCAGCGCAGCTCACGCTTCTTGCATTGCACCTCTCGCGAGGCTTTTCTACGGATAATCGTGGTTGTGAAAAATGTGACGAATATCTATTTATAATCGTGGTTATTGTAAAACCGGTTAACCTTGACAACCCTAGTTGTGCACAAACATTTTGTTAGTCTTCCGCCACACTAACCAGCTATATGCGGTGGTGGAATGTAACTAAATGCATATACTCAAGTTTTTTACTTGAGTGCAGTATTGAAATGCTTGTACTTGAGATATTTATTCTACTTTTACTTCTTCATTCTAGATAGAGAGACATTATACTGCTTACTTCATTACATTTACTTAACAGCTAAAATTACTAGACATTGACTGATGTCTTGGGGTTTTTTTTGTTTGTTTGTTTTGTGTCAGAGCCGATAGTAACTATTAGTAATCAAGGAGAGCAATAACTGATATTTAGAGCATTTACTACCTGGAACCCATTAACCTCCAATTTGAAGTACAAATGAAAATGTTGGGGTCAAAATTTAGATTGACACAAACTCAAACACAGAACTTCATTAAAATATTTTTGGTTTCCTCCCATTTTAAATATATTTAGTTGACTTTTCAACATTCATCCTTCAGTGTTGATTGCCTTACTTGTTACATGTGACCAATCCGATAGTGCTGTGGGTGGAACATTGCTATGACAACAGATAGAGAGGTGGTTGTATCAGAGCGAAAGTAGTGCATTTTTAAGGACCCTCTCTGGTGAAAATCACTCTTTTTTAGTTTTGTCTTTTACTTTAAAAGGTCCATATGATGTTTTTATAAGGCAGAAGAAACTTCTTTACTGAAATAGGAAGGAAATCAATTGATGTAATTGGGTATTGATTAAAAAAAAAATACATACCGATACAGATGAATATTTGATGTAGCCAAGTCCAATAATTGACCGATCCCAAAAAATAACTAGTAAGCTTACCAATAAAGATTTTAGAATTAGAACACAACTAGCCTCTTAAGTCAAAGTCAGCTTTATTGTCAATTCTTCAATATGTACATGACATACCAAAAATCAAAATTATGTTACTCTCTCTTCGTGCAGCAGTAGACATTAAATAAACACTTAGAAAATAAGATATGAAAGTGCAAAAAAGAACAAAGGAAGCAAAACTAGAGCCGAGCAACAACTAAGAACTAAGAAAAGCAGAACTGAGTGAAATGTAAACATGACCATGAGATAAAGTGACGGATTTAGTGCAGAATACTCAGAACAGTGCAAATGAGTAACAACAGTCCAAGAAGTGCGAATATGCTTGACAGTTGAATGTGCTATTACAGTGCAGATCAGAGGTTATTGACCAGAGTTTGTGTATGCAGGGGAAGGGGGTGGTAGAAAGGGGAGAGAGAGTTCAGCTTCCTGACAGCTTGGTGGATGAAGCTGTTGCTCAGTCGGCTGGTCCTGGCCCTCAGACTCTTCACTCTCCTCCCTGATGGCAGCATGCTGAAGAGGTTGTGGGACGGGTGTGTGGGGTCACCTGCAATGCTTAGTGCTTTGCGAATGAGGCGGGTGCTGTAGATGTCCTGGAGGGAGGGGAGAGAGACACTGACAATCCTTTCTGCTGCTTTCACGATGTGCTGGAGGGTCCTGCAGCAGGAGGAGGTGCAGGAGCCGTACCACGCTGTGATGCTGCTGGACAGGATGCTCTCCATGGTGCCTCTATAGAAGGTGGACATGATGGGGGCCGGGGCACTGGCTCCTCTCAGCTTACGCAGGAAGTAGAGACGTTGTTGTGCCTTCCTGACCAGTGATGTTGTGTTTCTGGTTCAGGAGAGATTTTCTGAGACGTACACACCCAGGAACTTGGTGCTGCTCACCCTCTCCACAGCCGCACCGTTGATGTTGAGAGGAGCATGCTGGGCGTGTCCTCTCCTGAAGTCAACAATGATCTCCTTTGTCTTCTCCACGTTCAAAGAGAGGTTGTTGGTGCTGCACCACCTGGCCAGGTTGCTCACATCACTCCTGTATTGTGTCTCGTCCCTGTCACTGATGAGACCCACCACAGTTGTATCATCCGCAAACTTTATAAAAAAATTGGAGCTGTGCGCCGGAGTGCAGTCATGGGTCAGCAGGGTGAAGAGTAGGGGGCTCAGCACACATCCTTGGGGGGCCCCCCCATGTTCAGGATGATGGTGCTCGATGTCTTGCTGCCGATCTGTATTGCCTGTGGTCTCCCCATCAGGAAGTCTAGTAGCCAGTTGCACAGTGAGGTGTTGAGCCCAAGCTGGTCTAGTTTGTGGATGAGCTGCTGCGGGATGATGGTGTTAAATGCTGAACTAAAATCTATGAACAGTAGGGCTGGGACTTTAATGCATTAATTTAGATTAATCAATTACAGCGAAAATAACGCGTTAAAATAATAACGCAATTAATTGCACCCTCCTCAGTTCCCTCATTTCTGGCACACTGGTAACTCTGATGAACCCTCCAGCCCAGTAGGTGGCGGTAATGAACCTAAAGTCTGTTTGTAGCCATGAAGAAGAAGCACAGGAAGCACTGAGTGAAGTCAGACACTGGTGAACAGTGAAGGAAGATGAGATTGAGCTTGTTGGGCAGAAATTTTCCTTTTAAAAATCTTCCCGATGGCAGCTTGGATAAAAGCCTGGTTGTGTGCAAATTTACAACTAAGAGTTTTCTGGTCACTGCGTCACTTCAAGCTGACGGTATCACCTCAATGTAAAACACGTTGCTGTTAGCACCAGAGCTAACGTTAGCTACGAGTCATGTTAACGGCTAACGGTGTAGCCATCCCATAATAGACCACTTTTCTAGACAGTGCTTCAGTTTACATAAAGTCTTAACCCTTTAAGCGCCAAAGCCGCAATATTGTGACAAGCAACATTGCTGAACATAACAAGCCATAGCTGCAAATATAGTGCCTCATGTAGTTAGTACTTTACACCAGGAGATGGCGGACATCTGGGACTTCAATCTGAGCATCATTTGTGGGCGTGTTTTCATTCAAAGTTTTGGAGTTCATAGAGTTTGAAAACCGCCTCCCGGTCGAGGAGACGAGGGTCGCAGTTGGCGCGTATCAGAGCGCAAGACAGCGAGAGAAAACTCACCATGCCAAGAGGTCTGTTCACCGTTGACAAAGTATTTCGTCAAGTAATGGCTGACTCAGATTCTGAAGAGGGATATTTACCCTCTGATGAAGATGTTCAAAAATTGCACCATTTATCAGACCCAGAAAAGATGAAATGAATGAATCTCTGGATTTTCAACTTTTTGAAGCTCCTTGAACTACTTATGCTGATTTTATGTGCCATACAGTAGAAAAAAACAACTAAATCCAGGCTTTAAGTTATCAAAATCACTTTTTTCTATATGTCCCATTTTCCTTTTTTTTATATAAATTTTAAATTATAAACACATGTATGTCTATTCATTGATTCAACTGTCAACCACAATTTTATTTGAATTGAAAAACTTCACTTATTGTGTCAGATATTGCTATTTGACAAAACTGCAATTAATTGCAATTAATTAATTACAAAGCCTGTAATTAATTAGATTAAGTTTTCTAATCGCGTCCCACCACTAATGAACAGCATTCTAACATAAGAGTCCTTGTTTTCCAGGTGTGTGAGGGCTGATTGGAGTGCTTAAATGCAATATTATATATATATATATATTGAAAAATAAATCTGCTAATCCCCAACCTTTTTGACTTGTGACACCTTACAAAACAGCAGTGTCTTGGTAGTATCCTGCATCACATTTTTAGTTGTCTGTGAGTTATTAGTGACTCTACCTAAGAGTAATTTCATCTCAAATTTTCAGACGGTGTTAACAGTCGGATCTTTAATGGATTAAATTATCCAGCATTTCACAAAAAGAAACGTTTGAAAGAAAAAAAATGAATACCACATTGAGTACATAACCCATGAAGCTTCTTAAGATCCCTCAGTGCTGTTTGACCTGTTCAAAGCAGCAGATGCCAAGGTTGGGAACCCTGGTTGAAATACCTAACAGTGTATTTAATGTAGCCAAAAGCAGTTTGCCCTAAACAGCTACAACAGAAAAATGCAACTTTAGCATACATCTACACACGTGGACAAAATTGTTGGTACCCCTCGGTTAATGAAAGCAAAACTCACAATGGTCACAGAAATAATTTGAATCTGTAAAAAGTAATAATAAATAAAAATTCTATGAAAATTAACCAATGAAAATCAGACATTGCTTTTGAACCGTGGTTCAACAGAATTATTTAAAAAATAAACTCAGGAAACAGGCCTGGACAAAAATGATGGTACCCCTAGAAAAGACTGAAAATAATGTGACATGTTCAATCAAGGTGTGTCCTCTAATTAGCATCACAGGTGTCTACAAACTTGTAATCAGTCAGTCAGCCTATGTATAGGGTTACAAGTAGTCACTGTGCTGTTTGGTGACATGATGTGTACCACACTAAACATGGACCAGAGGAAGCCAAGGAGAGAGTTGTCTCAGGAGATTAGAAAGAAAATTATAGACAAGCATGTTAAAGGTAAATGCTATAAGACCATCTCCAAGCAGCTTGATGTTCCTGTGACTACAGCTGCACATATTATTCAGAAATTTAAGATCCATGGGACTGTAGCCAACCTCTCTAGACGTGGCTGCAGGAGGAAAATTGATGACAAATGGAAGAGACGGATAATACGAATGGTAACAAAAGAGCCCAGAACAACCTGTAAAGACATTAAAGGTGAACTCCAAGGCACATCAGTGTCAGATTGCACCATCCGTCGTTGTTTGGGCCAAAGTGGACTTCATGGGAGACGACCAAGGAGGGCACCATTGTTGAAAACAAATCTAAAAAAGCCAGACTGGAATTTGACAAACTGCATGTTGACAAGTCACAAAGCTTCTGGGAGAATGTCCTATGGACAGACAAGACAAAAGTGGAACTTTTTGGCGAGGCACATCAGCTCTATGTTCACAGATGCAAAAAATGAAGCAAAAGAACACTGTCCCTACTGTGAAACATGGAGGAGGCTCTGTTATGTTCTGGGGCTGCTTTGCTGCATCTGGCACAGGGTGTCTTGAATCTATGCAGGGTACAATGAAATCTCATGACTATCAAGGTATTCTAGAGAGAAATGTGCTGCCCAGTGTCAGAAAGCTTGGTCTCAGTCAACAGGATAATGACCCAAAACACACAGCTAAAAATGGCCAAGAATGGCTAAGAGGAAAACATTGGACTATTCTGAAGTGGTTTTCTATGAGCCCTGATCGAAATCCTATTGAACATCTGTGTAAGGAGCTGAAACATGCCATCTGGAGAAGGCACCCTTCAAACCTGAGACAACTGGAGCAGTCTGCTCATGAGGAGTGGACCAGAATACCTGCTGAGAGGTGCAGAAGTCTCATTGACAGTTACAGAAATCGTTTGATTGCAGTGATGGCCTGAAAAGGTTGTGCAACAAAATATTAAGTTAAGGGTACCATCATTTTTGTCCAGGCCTGTTTCATGAGTTTATTTTTTTAAATAAATCTATTAAACCACGGTTCAAAAGCAATGTCTGATTTTCATTGGTTAATTTTCATAGAATTTTTATTTGTTATTACTTTTGTCAGATTCAAATTCATTCTGTGACCATTGTGGGTATTTCTTTCGTTAACCGAGGGGTACCAATAATTTTGTCCACGCGTGTATATGACTCTTATGTGTAACATATGATAATGCATAACTCCCAAGTGCCATTCTTTTGCTGAACAGTTTCTTTTACTTTGATACGGGAAGTCTGCTATGCTGATGGTCCTGTTTTTATCCTGTGTAGGATCAGAGTGTTTCTTCCATTACTGGCTAAAAGCCAAAGTGTGAGCAAAGTTTGGAGCCGATCATTGTTGTGATGATGGTTGCAGTTTGTATGGACTGGAGCCTTAGCCTGCCTTAAGAAGCAACAAGTCCACTTAAAAAGGTTTTCTTACTCTGAATTTCAAAGGGGCATTTTGATCTCCAATAATAGTATATATAAATGTTGTTTCATTTCTCAGGGACTACAGTTTTAGACATGCTCTGATTACATTCAACAACTTTTTCTGTTCTGTCTGTTCATTTGTATTCTCAAAAACAGTTTTTATCTACCCTTTTAATAACTCAAACTTGTCTCTTGACATTGACATTTCATTTTTCAGGGCAATTTGACCTAAAATGGCATTGCAACTCTCAGAATTTTTAATGCCAGGAACAGGAGGAAGGATAAAGAAAACAAAAGGATAACAGTGTGTTAAATGCAGTTGTCTGTCCATGCATTAGATACACTGGCATTGTCCTGTAGAGGGTCATATGAGGTTGGACTCTGTTACAACTGATATTGGGGAGGCAGAAAACAGCCTGGACATTTGCTAGTTGAATGCATGGTATTTTTTTTAACAGGATCTCAGAATGTCAGTCTCCACACAATTACCACTCCCGCAAAGACATTAGAAATAGTATATAGATCATAAAACAACACAACCTGTTCTACTGAAGAATTTGTCTCATAAACCCTCTGTTGCTTTGCATTGCTCTCTCTCCCCAGTTGATGGGTCTGTGTGTGCTGTGTGTGGGAGTGTATGCCGAAGTGGAAAGGCAGAAGAATCGAACCCTGGAGGGTCTTTTCCTGGCTCCTGCTGTGGTGCTCATCCTGCTGGGGCTGGTGATGTTCACTGTATCAGTGGTGGGCATGGTTGGATCCCTCAGGGACAACAAGACCCTGCTACACATGGTAGGAATGATGGAGGAGGAAAGGTTGTTTTCAAAGTTTGTGTTTTGTGACATACATTTCCTCTTTATATAATGTAGTTAAAAAAAGTGTGTACATATGTATGTATGTATGTATGTATGTATGTATGTATATATATATATATATATATATATATACACACACACACACATATATATATATATATATACACACACATATATATATATATATATATATATATATATATATATATATATATATATATATATATATATATATATATTCCCGTCTTGGCCCTTTTATTTTTTATGCAGTTCAAGTTATCAGTTTAGTTACAAAATCAGGCCAGTAATATGGAATAAAATACACAGTATTAAAAAAAATTTAAAATTTACATTTAGAAACGTGTTTAAATGTGTATGTGGGTATATTTTACGTAAATATACTAATTGCCACATACATCAAACCTGAGAATTGCATTTATTTAGACATTGCATAATAGCAGCAGTTTATAAAATATTTAAAGTGCGGATCACTTTAGATTCAATTTTCTCCTCGAATCCAAAGGCACAGCTGTTGCATTTGAAAATAACAAAGAGCTCAAATGAACATTAATGTGGTCGCTATGCAACCATCTCATTAGCTGTAGCTAAATAAAATGGGATTATAATTTGCTATAGAAAAGTCTGTACTGTATCTGCTTGTGCTTTGATGGAGAGGATGAGGAACTCATTTAATACAGAGGAAGTCATAAGTTAAGGGGAAAAATATAAATTCTGTTCTCTCATATGCTGATAAACTCTGTAAACGAAGCTGGTAAACTGAGCTTTCACCTCAGTTTCCTATAATTTGGAAAACTTGTCAGCAAATGCTCTACAAATAATTGCAGTTTTAGCTCGAGGTGTCTGGATGGTGTTTTTTTTTTGGCACCAATCGAGAGTTCTTCACTGTTGTCTATTTGTCAATACAAAATCTGATCCAGTGCTTGCTTTTGCTGGAATGACACCCTAAGTACTGCCAAGTACTCACTCAAGCTGTAACCTGAAAACATGATAAGACAGAACTATATACTATATGAGTGAAAGTTGAACTGTATTTAACACAATCATCTTTGGAGTAGACATATCTGTTGTAGTTCATGGGACTACAAAAACACAAGTTTTTCCTTGTAACTGATCTTGGGTCTGTGCTTACACTGACCTTCAGAGAGCACACCAACAAGAAGTTTATTTTTGTCCACCATCAGGTTAATTTATTAATTCGCTGGCCCTGTTTGTGGCCGATTCAGCTGCAGGGAGACAATTCTGGATGGTTCTCATAGAAAGGCTTAGTGATGTGGCTCTTGATTGAAGTGGTATATTTACCAGATAAACCCAGCAAGCTTTAATCTTCGTGGGTTTTTTGTGAAGCCAAAAGCTAAAATTTGGACGCTGCCCATCTGTTTTGTGCTTTGTTTTTGGCTAATAAACTTTAGTGTCTGCTTGTAAATGATGGAATCTGTATTTTGTCACACCAGGTATGACAAGTTGAGTAAAGCAGAGAAAGGAATGATATTTTCACAGGTTTATTTTAGCTATAACTGATCCATTAAACTGTCTCTTTGGTATTTTGAAAAGAAGTAACTTAACTGAGCACTTGGGTCATTTTTAAACCCATTTTGGCAAATTTCAGTGTTTCGACTTGTTCTTTGTAACAATATAAATAGTTTTGTGAGTGTGTTGGTGCACTATTGCTAATTTTCTACTGTAGGAATGCTTTATGAACCTGTAGTATTTGTCCCTCCACAGTTCCTCTGTGTTCTCTGTGTGCTGCTGCTCCTCCAGGCCATTGCAATCACCGCAGCTCTCATCTTTGAAAAGAAGGTAAGCGTTGTGAGCCATCCTGTACATATTTGTAATACCCCAATGATTTGATCTCCTCATTGTACTTTCTGATTGGCATCATGTTTGTCAGTTACCCTAACAATAACTACGTCTTCTCTCTGTTTTATCTAGACGTCTGCCTTGTTTCAGAGTAGTATACGAGAAGGGATCAAACACTATTACGATGACCTCGACTTCAAAAACATCTTGGACTATGTGCAGCAAAAGGTAGTTTACCATCCTACTTAGAAAACATTGACAGACAGGACATTCATTTGCATATATTAGAATTATATAGAATATATTAGAAATATATTAGAAATAATTTGGTTGCAGGTATTGGTGTAAAATATTGAGGTATGATGTGATAAATAAATGAGGGATAAAAAGATGTGGGCTGTACCAGCCAGAGGTTATCTAGAGGAGTCTGGAAGTACTTCATTTGCTTTAGCGTTTCCCAGATGCTTTCTCTCTATTGGTGCACGGTACCCATTAACAGAAAAGCCTGTAACCATACATACCGACGATGTTCAACAAAACAAGCACTGTAGGCTTTATGACTTTTTTTTCAAGCGTGTTAGGCTTGATAGTAGCAGTATGTAGAGTAATTGGACCTACAATGTCAGGTTATCTACTAATCAGAAGGTGGGTGGTTCGATCCTTGCCGTTCTGCCTACCTGAACCAGAAGTTTTTCTCAATGGCAGGTGCATCCCTTGCATGGCAGCTTTGTTGTGTTGTGTAAGTGAGTGACTGGAAAACATTGTAAAGCGCTTGGAGTACCACTAACTTGAGAAGTGTTTTGTAAGTGTAGGTACAATTAACCATAATTAAGGTTCATGTTGCAGATGTTTAAAAAAGTACGGACCCCTTTCCATCATTTTGCTCTTTTGAAAACAAGCTTCAAATCTACAGATGTGTTTTAGAAAAGGAAAAAGATGAAGCGGTATGTGTTTGTCTATGTGGCTGGAGTTGCAGAAACGCAATACAAGAAAAAAAGCTGGTGAAATTTTAGTGGCAACCTGCAGCTACTAAATCTATCAAAAGAATGATTGGATATAAAGGAAATGTTTCTTTTTGTGATATTTATTTCATGTGTTCAAGAACTGTAAAACTGGCGTTAGCATCGGTTCCACCAAGGTTTAATCTCCACAGGTTCAGTGGCATTATTTATTGAACTTCGAAGACATAGGCTGTAATATCAATCAATCAAAGTTTATTTGTAGAGCACTTTACAACAACATAACAGAAGACCAAAGTGCTTTCCAAACAGCATAATAAAACAAAACAATACAATTTTGGATTATTATTAAACCATAAAACCCATAAAAACACAAAACTACAAAAACCAGAAAAAAACATAAAAACCATAAAACAGTCCTAGGACTCGAAAGCACGTCTAAATAGATGGGTTTTCAGTCTGGACTTAAAAAGCGGCAGGTCAGTGATAACGCAGAGCTCGAGTGGGAGTGCGTTCCAGAGTCTCGAGGCAGCAACAGCAAAGCACCGATCACCGCACTGCTTATACCGGGATCTGGGCACGTCTAGCACCACCTGTGTCGACGACTGGAGGGCTCTGCTGGGGCGGTGGATGGTTAAAAGCTTGGATATATATAAGGGAGCTAGGCCATAAAGGGCTTTAAAAACAAATGTTAAAATTTTGAACTCGATATGATGATGGACCAGGAGCCAATGGAGGGCAGAGAGGATGGGAGTGATCTGAGTGTGTCTGGATGTGCGGGTTAACAGACA
Source organism: Amphiprion ocellaris (assembly GCF_022539595.1). Lineage (NCBI taxonomy): Eukaryota > Metazoa > Chordata > Actinopteri > Pomacentridae > Amphiprion > Amphiprion ocellaris. Next base: position 11,795,182 of record NC_072771.1, on the reverse strand, counting down.
GGCAGCTGCATTTTGAACAAATTGTAGTCGAAAGAGTGATGATTGTGTGATACCAGAACTGATAAAAGTGTGAATGGCCTTCTCCAGGTCGTGTTTGGAAAGGAAGGGCTTGACTTTGGTGAGAAGACGTAGCTGAAAAAAGCTAGCCTTGACAACGGAAGCAACTTGCCTGTCAAATCTCAACTCGCTATCAAAAATGACTCCAAGGTTTAATATCTGATAAGCAGCTGTGTAAAGAGTCCAGAGCAGATGCAGCATTGGGGAGCACAGGCAGATAGAGCTGGAGGTCATCAGCATACAGGTAGAAAGACAGGTTATGCTTTGCAATGGTGGCTCCAAGTGGCAGCATATATAACGAAAACAGAATAGGTCCAAGGATGGACCCTTGAGGTACCCCGGATGACAGCGAGGCAGATAGAGATGAGTGATCATCAAATATCATAGCGAAAGTCCTGTTCGTCAGGTAGGAGCTGAACCACTGGAGAACAGTGTCCTGTAGACCAACATGATGAGCCAAACGAGAAGTTAGTATGGAGTGGTCCACAGTGTCAAAAGCTGCTGTAAGGTCCAACATCACCAGGAGTACTGGCTTTTTAGTGTCCAGAGATTGTAAGATGTCATTGTGCACCTTAAGGAGAGCTGATTCTGTGCTGTGACGCGTTCTAAAACCAGACTGAAATTTTTCTAAAATACTGTTTCAAGAAAAGAAAAGGTTGCAACTGAATAAAAACAATCTTTTCTAAAACCTTAGATAAAAACAGCAAATGAGAGACCGGTCTAAGATTAGATAAAACAGCAGGGGCAAGGTTGGGTTTTTTAAGAAGTGGTCTGACCACGGCATGTTTAAAGACAGCTGGGACAGATCCAGCACTAAGGCAGCTGTTTCTCAAGGCAAGCAGACAGGGGGCCACTGTATTAAAGACCTGTTTGAGCAGTTTAGCTGGCATAATGTCAAGGGGACAATTAGTGGGTCTCATCCCCTGAACCACTTCAGAAAGTGAAGACAGGGACACAGGTTCAAACATATCAAAAACAGCAGGGGGTGCAGGAGGAATGTATGTATCAGCACCATGAGCATTACTGTCAATGCCCATCCTGACTGCAGCCAGCCTGTCCACAAAATGATGCAAAAACCTTTCACAATAGGTGTTTAATCTTTGACTGTGGGAGAAATAATGTTGCCTCTCAACTATCATTTTAGCAGTTTATAGATTCTGTAGATAGAGCAGTATATCCTGCTGTCATGGGCCTTTAACTGATGGTCAAAAACTCTGTAGCTCTTCATGTGACCACCTGCTTTCTACTGCAAATACAGTGACTTCACATTTCTGTAGGAATTGGATGTACAGAAGGAAAATTTGTCTCTCTCTGGGTTAGGGGGGTGGACGGGTACAAAGTAGGATGGCAGCTGGGCGGTGTAAGTGAGGCAGAATGAGAGGCAGAATGATGAGTGAGCTTTGGCTTAACGCTGAGGCACAACCGATGTGGATTGGAAAGGAGAAGTCCACTCTCAGTGTGTTGTTTTTTGAAAGATTTGAAAATTTTTGGTCTTGTTTTTGTTTGTTAATTTGAGATTTTCTTTTGCTTTTATGTCACATGCTTCCTAATGTGCTTGTCTTCATTCTTTTTTGTTTTCCAGTTTTCATGTTGTGGAGGGGATGAGTATAAGGACTGGGGAGTCAATCAGTACCATTTCTGCAATGGTACTGGTCCTCTAGCCTGTGGCGTTCCATATACCTGCTGTGTTCAACGCAAGGTGAGTATTGGCAACACATATACACAGTAATAAAAAATGAGAGCTGTTTTTATGATTATTTGTCTTCCTTCTTAAGGGTGTATTTACACCTGTAATGAGTTGTTTTTAAACATAGTTTTTTTGGACATTTTTGCCTTTATTGGGGCTTGGTGGTTAACACTTTCACCTTGCAGCTAGAAGATCCCTGGTTCGTATCCCCGCCTTCCCAAAATCTGCCTGCATGTAGTTTGCATGTTCTCCCTGTGTATGCATGGGTTTCTCTGGGTACTCCAGCTTCCTCCCACAGTCTCAAAACATGCTGAGGTTAATTGGTAACTCTAAATTGTCTGTAGGTGTGAATGTGAGTGTGGTTGTTTGTCTGTATGTGTAGCCCTGTGATAGACTGTTACCTGTCCAGGGTGTCCCCTGCTTTCACCCTAAGTCTGCTAGGATAGACTTCAGCCTCCCATGACCCTGATGGATGGATGGATGGATGGATGGATGGATGGATGGATGGACAGATGGACGGATGGATGCCTTTATTGGAAAGACAGTCAGAGGTAGAGGCAGGAAAGTGAGGAGTAGAGAGTAAGGTGGGGCTGATGTGATGCAATTCACCCTGGACCAGAATCGATCTCAGGGGCTATAGCCCTTATACATGGAGTACCTGCTCATCCATGTGAAATATAGGGTCTTCTAATTCTGTTCACTTTGATCCTGATCAGTGGAGAAAAAAATCAGTGGCTGTCCTTTGTTCTAGAAACACCTTCATTTGAAAGTCTTAACCCTTAGAGCTAGACATACACTCTTTGCCTCCAAATTTACATTTCCTCTTGATTGTTGAATTATTCTCTAAGTATTTATCGCAGTGACATGTAACACAAACCAAATGATGCTGCATGACTTGACCTTTCAAACAGTGCTACTTGCTTGTGTGTGGCAAAGTGTCAGCAAGAAAATTTATTTAGAGTTTCCCTTAAATTTAGTTACATTCGGCATAGATTTCTGCACCCATCTCCACACCCGTTACTCTACTTTGAATCGCTCATGAACTCATCTTTGCATAGGTATAATAATATATAAATATGTTATTTCTGTACAATGAAATCATTGCTTAGATACTACAGTTTTTCAGTTTTCAGTTTTTCTCAATTGATGCTTCTCAATTCACTGTTCCTGAAAAATAGCACACATTTCCCAACACACTGCACACTATTTTTTTTATTTGAACACAATTCACAAAGCATTGCACACTTGTGTCAGAAGCGCACTTTATTGTCAAAATCGGAACTTTAAGACACACGAAGCAAAACTAGGACACTGCACTGCTAAATACAAAACACTCTTCTCTCACTGTGTTTTCACATGAAGTGTAAAAAAAGATACAGTCCTCAAAAATGACAACTTAAACACAAATGCATCCTATAAATAAATCAGAGGGCCATTGCAGTGCCTGACTGTACATTTCATAATAAAAATATTCCTAGACAAAAAATACAGCACTGTATTGTACACAGTACAGTATGTAAATATTTACACCACGTCTGCATCAGTTCTTTCAGCCTGTTCAGGCCACAGGACCTCATCAACATCACAAGCTGTTTTCTCTGGCCAGGCAACGTGGAAAGAAGGACCTAGTGTGTCTGATCCAGCCCTGACATGCATCAACAGAAACATCCCCACATGCCAAGACCACTGATTGATAGAGATTTTCCCAAAGTATGGCTGCCCCTCATATACCTTCCACCTCCATGTAGAGAAGAATTCTTCTATAGGATTCAGAAAGGGAGAATATGGTGGCAGAAAAACCACAATAACTTGAGGGTTCATACTGAACCATTCCTGAATCAGTAGTCCTCTATGAAAACTAACATTGTCACAGATGTATTCATGTGTATCATCAGAATCCAACTGAAAAACTCTCTGGACCAAACGCACACAAAACACAGAAAAAGTCAGTCATGTACACTTTCTGTAATTTTAATAGCACTTGTGAAGCAGAATTATACATTAGATTTTTTACAGTATTCTCAAAACATTTCTGACTGCTTCCATTGTTCCAGTATAGACATGTCGCTGAAGTGACAAACAACATTTATATACATGTAAAGTAAACCACTGTAAACTTGAAAACATTTACTTTATACACCATCCTTACCATCTACTGACCTCAACAACAGATTTCATTCTGAACAGCTAATGCTGTTTCCCAGCAGGTTTTATAGTGTGCTGTTCATTGGCGAAAGTGTTTTCAGTTTTGACCTGTTGTGTCTTAGTTGTGACAGCAGTGTCCCAATTCTGCTTCCTAGTGTTCACTTTTTGAAAAATGTGTGCTATGAGTGAAAAAGTGTGTTAAAATGAGCGAAAAATGTGTTCAGTCTTTTGCAAAAAGAGTGCAAGAGTTTTGGAGACTGTGTGCAAACCATGAATAGTGTCCAAATTTTGGACAGCAGTGTCCTGTTTTTGAGAAATGTGTGCAGTCAGTTGGTGGCTGTGTGCAGAGAATGGAATTTAGTGTCTTATCAGTTGAGAAAAACTGTAACATGTTGATGCAATGATATGTTTATATATTATCATATTACAAGAAAGAAAGAGCAGAACCAGAGCTTTTTAATTATGCTTGAAAGTCTGAAATTTTTATCAAACCATTTCATAGATGATTTGAATAGATGATTCGGATCTCAAAATGAATATCCGGATACCACCGTCGGGACCGGATATTCGGATATTCGGGTCCAACCCTACTAATTTCCATGCTAAGATGTGGACACAATTCGAAGGAACCCCTTTAACAAAATAATTACCAGATACTGATACCATGTGGTCAGTATTAGTGATTGTACCTGTGCCTGCTCCTCACAGCCGTGTTTGTTCCTGCTGATATATGGCTTAGATCCAGAAACTATCCACTGCATTAGTGATGTCTTGTGCCTTATCAAAGCAAGAAGAGACACTTGTCTATACAGCAAAGCTGTAATTGAAGGTATATGGCCTTTGGGAGCTTTCTGTCTTTAAATGAAATTTTGGTCCACTGTGCCCCCCTCTATCCTCCACATACCAAGTATCATTGCTGTTCCTTGACTCATTGATGCGGTCTCTGGAAGCAGTGGAGCTGTGCACTAGAAATTAATGACAGAATCATCCAGTACTCACTCTTTCAGACAACCACACACTCCAGAGAGAGAGGAGTTAATTAGAAAGGCTGAACATTGGCTAGATTTTTGCTGTCATCACTTTGTATCTGTCATTGCAGCAATGTTTTTCCCGAGGTTTAAGTTTATGCTTTAGCTGGCAGGGGACAGGTCCACCCCCTTGTGAGGTGCTGTGCTCTCAGATATGTCTCCATGGTGCAGTCTCTGGTCATCTTGGCTCAGTTAAACACTTGTCTCTGACACTCTAAATTGTGACTCCCTACACAGGTGGGAGAGGTCATCAACACCCTATGTGGTTACAAGACTCTGGATCAAGAGGTAAGAGCAACAATAATATTTTTGGCAACTAGATTTTGCATGTGTGACTTAACAAATTCTAATAAAATATTCTTGAAAACCCTTTATTTGGTAGCATGTCATACCCGATGAGTGGATAATGCCTGAGCTTACAACATAAGTGATGCTCCTATTGTACTTTTTTTATGTGACGATCGGCGTACGTTTGTCCGTTTGTTTGTCTGTCTGTCTGTTCGCAACATTACTCAAAAACGGACTAACGGATTTGGATGAAATTTTCAGAGAAGATCATAGGGCTGGGCGATAAATCGATTTTATCGATTAATTCAACTTTGTACTTAATGTCGATTTGTTTTAATGAAAATTGATTTTCTCATCAACATCCGCCACCAACGCCTGCCTACTGGGCTCCCGTAGTTCAGAGTGCGCGCCCCCATGGTGGCGAGCAGTGCAGATCTAAAGGCGCATGTGCAATAGATGCGATTTTCCCGCACGGCAACGCACCACATCTGAAAATTGCATGGACAGCGGGCGGTCACTACCGGACCACAACATTGTCACATGACAGCGCTGAGCAACAGCAGGCCGCTATGTGGTGACGTGACAGAGCTTTCAGCTGGACAGTCCGGCAGACAAGTCGGATAAACACAGCGGCTTGGCCGCAAATTTTCCCTTTTATTTCAAAAAACACATCAGCGAAAAGTATTTCTGAAAGCATTTATGGCGAGAAATAATCTGTGCAGCAGCTGAATCTGTCCTGGTTTTATGTCACCGACGCCTAGTTTAGAAGTTTGAGGACAGTTTCACGATGCGTGGAATCTCTGCACACCGCATCCAATTTGCATAAATTAGAAGTCAGTCTACTTTATGCAAATGAGCTGCAGCCCTCTCCGGGTAAACACACCAGATCGCAGTGGGAAACGCACTGCAACCGGACCAGCATGCCACATGCGGCGCATTTCCAGCTACAATCCAGTGTGTTTACCCAGAGAGGGCTACAGCTCATTTGCATAAAGTAGACTGGACTCCGGCATGTGGAGATTAGGTAGGGGGTAAAAAAAATAAAAATAAATGGATAAATCGTGAATCGGGATTTTTTGTGGAAAAAATCTGAGATTTTTTTTTTAGGCCATATCGCCCAGCCCTAGAAGGTCACAAATGACACAAGGACCAACTGATTAGATTTTGGCAGTGATGCGGCTTATAGTCTGGATCCACAGATTTGTTCAAGATTTCTGTATCATTGTGAGATAGCGGCACACCGTCACTGTAACTATGACGAGTGAACACTACGTCAGCTGCCTGCTGACGATCACATAATTGTGATCCTACTACAAATCCACCGCTATGGCTTACCCATCGCAAATGATACAAGGAACAATTGATTAAATTGTGGGGGTGTTTCTGAGTCCCATCAATTCCCGCCGCCCTCTCTATTTTTTAGGTAGTGCGATTTGGTATCCGTGCACAAACGTACACATGCATAACACACAGTACACGCACTAATAGATACTGAATACTGCTGTAAATACAATAAAATAAAATAAAAAAGAGATTCTTGCCATATTAAACTCCCAACTCCCAGAAGTAAGACCATGATAAGTGATTATAAGATGACAGTTGTTCTTGTAAAAATGAACAAACGCTCTAGACATATAACAATTTTGGACAATTTTTATTGGTAGAATTCGTGTTCAAGAGAAACAGAAGTAAAACATTAACAAATATTTGTGGGATGTGTTACACCAATACCAATTATGGAAAATCTTATTATATGGAGCAGGGCTCCAAACTAACATTTTACACTGGTTGCATTTGTGCAGTAGTTTTGAGTTCTTTTGTTCAGACATAAGCTAAATAGATAAATGTTGATTACCTTGACAGTTTCGGCGAGAGCTCTCACCTTCGTCAGAGACGTCTCACTGACAGTGTGTGACGTGCCAGCTGGCAGATTTTGACAGCCGGCATACATTTGTGCACCCCAAAATCCACTGCCTTTGGCACTGAATAATACATTACCTGTAGGTCTATACTCTTCACTCACTTACTGCAGCTATGCATCTGGACAGGTGTGTGGCTAAAAATCTGTTTGAAAACAGTGGAAAAAGTGTCCTACTGTCAAATCTACCTCAGCTGAAGCCTTTTTTTTAATTGAAAATGAATATACAGGAGGATACAAATTGGAAAAACAAAATGAAAACAACAAAGCAGAACAGAGATACTGTACATCAACCGTTACAATTTACATGCATCAAAGATATATACCTACTGTTGAAAAGTTTGGGGTCACTTAGAAATTTTAATTGTTTTTATTTAATAGGGACAATGCAGTTAACATAGCTTCAATACAGTTCATGAATCCGATGTGTTGCATGTAGAGTTTTAGCTACAACTAATTCTCAACTCCTGTCCCTAGTTGGGCTTTTAAAACAACCAAAACATACAAGATCACAATCCTTTAAAAGTACAATATACAAAAAACCTAAACAAATACAACCATAACTTACAGAATTAAGTTAAAAATCCTCACAAATCTATAAAACAAAAGCAAGAAGGAAAAGATAAAGTAAAATCTTACAAATCAATCCAAATTAGCTACTTACACTACAACACTTTAAAAATTAGTACAGCTCTGGTTTGCTTTTAGCCACACCTTAACTTAATGTCTATAATTTTAAAGAACAGCAGTTTTTCAATGAAGATAGCATTAAATGAATGATAAATCCAGTGTAGACATGGTTAATGTGGTAAATGACTATTTTAGCTGGAAACGACTGATTTTTAATGGAATGTCTACATAGGGGCACAGAGGAACATTTCCAGCAACCATCACTTCTGTGTTCTAATGCTACATTGTGTTAGCTAATGGTGTTGAAAGGCTAATTGATGATTAGAAAACCCTTGTGCAATTATGTTAGCACACGAATAAAAGTGTGAAATTTCATGGAAAACATGAAATTGTCTGGGTGACCCCAAACTTTTGACAGTAGTTTACATGTAGAAACATGTAGAATGTAAAAGGGACTACAGGGAGTAGTAAAATAAACCCCCCTTACTCTCTGAAAACCTCTGGACTATAGCACACAGTTTAAAGTAAATATTCCCCAAAATCTGGAAGTAATGCTTCCACCTCCAGCTCACTAAGTCTGGTATACATTATCTTGGAATCATGAAATCCTGAATCTCATAAATAGTGAGGCCTAATTAATGAAATACAAAAGTTTTTATTAAAAAGTATTAAATATATTGTCTAAAAAATGTTTTTCCATTGTGAATTATTTGTGCTGTGCTAAATACAGTGGCATGAAAAGGTATCTGAACCCTTTGGAATTTCTCACATTTCTGCATAAAATCACCATCAAATGTGATCTGATCTTTGTCAAAATCACACAAATGAAAAAACAGTGTCTGCTTTAACTAAAACCACCCAAACATTTGTAGGTTTTCATAATTTTAATGAGGATAACATGCAAACAATGACAGAAAGGGGAGGAATAAGTAACTGAACCTTCTGCCTAAGGAGACTTTGAGAGCAATTAATACCAATTTTTACCAAATAATTTAAGTCAGGGGTGTGTCCAATCACTGAGGAGTGGCTTAAAGCTGCCCTGCCCACTATAAAACACACACCTGGTAAGACTTGTGTCTTGATGAGAAGCATTGTCTGATGGGCACCATGGCTCGCTCAAAAGAGCTCTCTGAAGACCTGCGATCAAGAATTGTTGATTTGTATAAAGCTGGGAAAGGTTACAAAACCATCTCTAAAAGTCTGGATGTTCATCAATCCACAGTTAGAGAAATTCTCTACAAATGGAGAGAGTTTGACACTATTGCTTCTCCCCCAAGGAGTGGCCGTCCCCCAAAAATGACAAGAGTTCAGCGCAGATTGCTCAGAGAGGTAAAGAAGAACCCTAGAGTGTCTGCTGAAGACTTACAGAAATCACTGGCACAGTCCAATATCTCTGTGCATACATCGACAATATGTAAAACACTGGCCAAGAATGGTGTTCATGGGAGGACTCCACGGAGGAAGCCACTGCTGTCTAAAAAAAAATATTGCTGCATGTTTAATGTTCGCAGAAAGGCACTTGGACACTCCACAGAACTTCTGGCAAAATATTTTGTGGACTGATGAAACGAAAGTTGAATTGTTTGGGAGGAACAGACAACGTCATGTATGGAGGAAAAATAGAACAGCTCACCAACATCAACACCTCATCCCCACCGTGAAGCATGGTGGAGGGAGCATCATGGTTTGGGGCTGTTTTGCTGCCTCAGGGCCTGGACAACTTGCAATCATTAATAGAAAAATGAATTCAAAAGTTTATCAGGATGTTTTGCAGGAAAAGCTGAGGCCGTCCGTCAGACAGTTGAAGCTAAAAAGAGGATGGATTCTGCAACAGGACAATGACCCAAAACACAGAAGTAAATCAACTTCAGAATGGTTTCAGAAGAACAAAATACACGTTCTGGAGTGGCCAAGTCAAAGTCCTGGCTTGAACCCCATTGAGATGCTGTGGCATGACCTCAAGAGAGCGATTCATGCTAGACATCCCAGGAATCTGACCGAACTGCAGCAGTTTTGTAAAGAGGAATGGTCCAAGATTGATCCTGATCGATGTGTCAGACTGCTCTGCAACTACAGGAAACGTCTGGTTGAAGTTATTGCTGCCAAAGGGGGGGGGGCAACCAGATATTAAATGTGAAGGTTCAGCTACTTATTCCTCCCCCGTCTGTCATTGTTTGCATGTTATCCTCATTAAAAATATGAAAACTTATAAATGTTTGGGTGGTTTTAGTTAAAGCAGACACTGTTTTTTTCATTTGTGTGATTTTGACAAAGATCAGATCACATTTGATAGTGATTATATGCAGAAATGTGAAAAATTCCAAAGGGTTCAGATACTTTTTCATGCCACTGTATAAGATGTAAACAGAATTGTCAAGTGTATCCATTTGATGTTTTTAGTTTAGCCAGTATGTCATAGCTGTAAATGAACATTTAGGTTTTTCAGCAAAATAAGCTGTTCATGACAATCCAGTTTTGCCATTATGCTGAAGTTCTGATTCTCTTGTCAAGTTTAGTGGAAGTTTTCATATTCAAATATTAATAGCTGCTGTGTTGCTGCTGGCTGTCAATCATCATATACTCATCTGGAATTTTTCTGTCACTCAGCATCTAGTGACTGACTGAAAATAAGCAACCAACAGCCACAGCTGAAATGCCCTCTACTATACAGTGGGGATCGAAAGTTTGGGCACCCCAGGTAAAAACTTGTATTAATGTGCATAAAGAAGCCAAGGAAAGATGGAAAAATCTCCAAAAGGCATCAAATTACAGATGAGACATTCTTATAACATGTCAAAAAAGTTAGATTTTATTTCCATCATTTACACTTTCAAAATAACAGAAAACACAATAATGGCGTCTGCAAAAGTTTGGGCACCCTGCAGAGTTAATACCTTGTACTGCCCCCTTTGGCAAGTATCACAGCTTGTAAACGCTTTTTGTAGCCAGCTAAGAGTCTTTCAATTCTTGTTTGAGGTATCTTCGCCCATTCTTCCTTACAAAAGTCTTCTAGTTCTTTGAGATTTCTGGGCTGTCTGTCACGCACTGCTCTTTTAAGGTCTATCCATAGATTTTCGATGATGTTGAGGTCAGGAGATTGTGAAGGCCATGGCAAAACCTTCAGTTTACGCCTCTTGATGTAATCAAGGAGGTCACCAAAGTTAGTGTGGCATCGGTGTGTAACTTTGCCAAAACCATGTCGGACTCCGTAGTTTTCTCTGGACCCCTGCCTGATCTGACAAGCGATGATATGTTTAGCCGTATGGCATCGTTTCGCCGCTGGTCGTCTACGTGGTGTACTGCAAACGACGTTGGCTTTATAGACAATTGGAGCTCTTTCTGGGGAAAACCTGGTCTGATTAGGAGAGACGGCATCCATCCCACGTTGGCTGGTGCAGCTCTCATTTCTAGAAATATGGCTGATTTTATTAGAACTCCTAAAGCATGACAACCCAGAGTTCAGACCAGGATGCAGAGTTGTAGTCTTCCACACCTCACAACCACAGTTTCCTCTCAGCTGTCACCCTCCAGTAAATCACTTAGCTTTATTGAGACTGTGTCTGTCCCCCGACCACCAAAATTCAATAAATTAAGCAAATCAAAACTAAACAAAAGACATAGTAACCATAAAAATCTAATTAAAATTAATACCACTATTTCAACTGAGCGAAGAAACAGGACAATTAAATGTGGTCTGTTAAATATTAGATCTCTCTCGTCTAAATCTCTGTTAGTAAATGATTTGATAACTGATAACCAGATTGATTTGTTCTGTTTGACTGAAACCTGGTTGCAGCAGGAAGAATATGTTAGTCTAAATGAATCAACTCCTACTAGTCATACTAACTGTCATGTTCCTAGAATCACGGGCCGAGGAGGAGGAGTGGCAGCAATTTACCTCTCTAGCTTAAAAATGAACCAGAGACCTAAACCTAGTTACAGTTCATTTGAAAATCTTACTCTCAGTCTCTCTCATCCAGATTTAAAAGCTCAGAAACCAGTTTTATTTGTTGTTGTATATCGTCCTCCTGCTCCTTACTCTGAGTTTTTATCTCAATTCTCAGACTTTTTATCTGATTTAGTGCTCAGCTCAGATAAAGTCATTATTGTGGGTGACTTCAACATTCATGTTGACGTGGACAGTGACAGCCTTACGACTGCTTTTAATTCAATATTAGACTCAATTGGGTTTTCTCAACATGTAAATAAACCAACTCATAGTTTTAATCATACCCTTGACCTCGTTCTGACTTATGGCATAGAAATCAAACAGTTAACAGTATTTCCCCGGAACCCTCTTCTTTCTGACCATTTTATGATAACATTTCAATTTACAACAATAGATTGTATAGGAGTTAAGAATAAATATCATTACAGTAGATGTCTGTCTCACAATTCGGTGACTAAATTTAAGGAAATAATACCCTCTCTATTTAGTCCAGCACCACTTACTGATATAATGGAAGGGAAATATTATAATTTTACCCCCACAGAAGTGGATTATATTGTTAATAATGCTGCAGCCTCACTGCGTACAACACTTGATAGTGTTGCACCTGTAAAAAAGAAAGTTCTATCTCAGAGAGGACCTGCTCCTTGGTATAATTCCCAGCTGCGGACTTTAAAGCAGGCGTCCCGAAAGCTGGAAAGGAAGTGGTACTCCACTAATTTAGAGGAAGTTTATGTAGCTTGGAAAAAAAGTCTAGTAATTTATAAAAAAGCTCTTCGTAATGCCAGGACAACATATTATTCATCTTTAATAGAGGAAAACAAGAACAACCCCAGGTTTCTCTTCAGCACTGTAGCCAGGCTGACAAAGAGTCAGAGCTCTGTTGAAACTTGTATTCCTTTAGCTTTGAGCAGTAACAACTTCATGAGCTTCTTTACAAATAAAATTATTACGATTAGAGAAAAAATTAATCTGGCCCTTCCTGCAAATGTCACAGATGTATCATCGAGTACAGATACTTTAGAATTGGCTGTAAGACCAGATGGATATTTAGAATTTTTCACCCCCATACATCTCTCTGAACTCATTTCAATAGTTTCTACATCCAAACCATCAACATGTCTTTTAGATCCTATCCCAACTAGACTGTTCAAGGAGGCTTTACCTTTAATTAATTCCTCAATGTTAGATCTGATTAATCTCTCTCTAGTAACAGGTTATGTACCACAGGCTTTTAAGGTTGCTGTAATCAAACCTTTACTTAAAAAGCCCACTCTAGATCCAGATGTTTTAGCCAACTATAGACCAATTTCCAACCTCCCATTTCTCTCTAAAATTCTGGAAAGAACAGTTGCAAATCAATTATATGAACATTTACAAAGGAATAGCCTGTTTGAAGAGTTTCAGTCAGGCTTCAGAGTGCATCATAGCACAGAAACAGCTCTGGTGAAAGTTACTAATGACCTTCTCATAGCGTCAGATAATGGACTGGTCTCTATACTTATTTTATTGGACCTTAGTGCAGCATTCGATACAATCGACCACAAACTTTTATTACAGCGACTAGAACATTCTATTGGCATTAAAGGGTCAGCACTGGACTGGTTTAAATCCTACTTATCAGACAGGTTCCAGTTTGTGCATGTCAACAATGACTCTTCTGAGCATACTAGGGTTAATCATGGAGTTCCTCAGGGTTCTGTTTTAGGACCAATACTGTTCACATTATACATGCTTCCCCTAGGCAACATTATTAGGAAGCACTGTATTAATTTCCATTGTTATGCTGACGACACTCAATTGTATTTATCTATGAAGCCAAATGAAACTAATCAGCTAGCTAGACTGCAAGATTGTCTTAAGGACATAAAGACCTGGATGACCTATAATTTCTTACTACTAAATTCAGACAAGACTGAAGTCATTGTATTTGGCCCCAAACATCTTAGAGAATTGCTTTCAAAGCATATAGTTACTCTGGATGGCATTACATTGGCCTCCAGTACTACTGTGAGGAACCCCGGTGTTATCTTTGACCAGGACATGTCCTTTAACTCGCACATAAAACAAATCTGTAGGACTTCCTTTTTCCACCTGAGAAATATTGTGAAAATCAGGAACATCCTGTCTCAGAGTGATGCAGAAAAACTAGTCCATGCATTTGTTACTTCTAGGCTTGACTACTGTAATTCCTTATTATCAGGTTGTCCCAATAGCTCTCTGAAACATCTACAGCTGATCCAAAACGCTGCAGCCAGAGTACTGACGGGAGTTAGCAAGAGAGATCATATTTCTCCTATATTGGTTTCTCTTCATTGGCTCCCTGTTAAATCTAGAATAGAATTCAAAATCCTTCTTCTGACATATAAAGCTCTTAACAACCAATCTCCATCATATCTTAAAGATCTGATAGTACCATATTACCCTAGCAGAACTCTTCGCTCTCAGACTGCAGGCTTACTTGTTGTTCCTAGAATCTCTAAAAGTAGAATGGGAGGCAGAGCCTTCAGTTATCAGGCACCTCTCCTGTGGAACCAGCTCCCAGTTTGGGTTCGGGAGGCGGACACCCTCTCTACTTTTAAGACCAGGCTTAAAACCTTCCTTTTCGACAAAGCTTATAGTTAGGGCTGACTGGGTGACCCTGACGGGGTGAGCTGGTGTTTTCATTTGCACAACTGACTTCCCCTCTTGACGTCCCTTTAGTTTGCCCCTAGTTATGCTGCTATAGGCCTAGGCTGCTGGGGAACCTCTCTGGATGCACTGAGCCCTTCTCTAACTACCTATGTATTTACTATATATACCATTATTGCATTACATTCACTCTGTTTCTTTCTGTGTCCTTTCTCCGAGTGTCCCTGGTCCCAGAGCTGGATGCTGGATGCTTCAGATGTGTGGCTGTGTTTTATGGTCCTTGTGTCCCACCCCCCACCTCTCTATCTCTACCCCTCTATCTGTATCCCTCTATCTCTACCTCTACCCCTCTATCTCTACCTCTCTACTTCTTCTGTCCCTCTCAACCCGCCCGGCCAGCAGGCAGATGGGTCCCCCCACATTAGAGCCGGGTTCTGCTCGAGGTTTTTTTTCCCTGTTAAAAGGGTGTTTTCCTTGCCACTGTCGCCTTTTGGCTTGCTCTGGGGGTCAGGCATATGGGTTCTGTAAAGCGTCTCGAGACAATTTGACTGTAATTGGCGCTATATAAATAAAATTGAATTGAATTGAATTGAATTGAATTAATCCACCGTGGATTTTGAGGTGTGTTTAGGATCATTGGCCATTTGTAGAAGCCATCCTCTCTTTAACTTCAGCTTTTTCACAGATGGCATCACAGTTAGCGTCCAAAACTTGCTGAAATTTTATTGAATCCATTTTCCCTTCTACTCGTGAAATGTTCCCTGTGCCACTGGCTGCAATACAACCCCAAAGCATGATTGAGCCACCCCCATGCCTAACAGTTGGACAGAGGTTCTATTTATTAAATTCTGTGCCCTTTCTTCTCCAAACGTACCTTTGCTCATTGCGGCCAAAAAGTTCTATTTTAACCTCATCGGTCCACAGAACTTGTTTCCAAAGTGCATCAGGCTTGTCTATATGTTCATTTGCAAACTTCAAATGCTGATTTTTGTGGTGAGGACACAGAAGAGGTTTTCTTCTGATGACTCTTCCATGAAGACCATATTTGTACAAGTATCTCTTTATAGTGGAATAGTGTACCACAACTCCAGTGTCTGCCAGATCTTTCTGGAGGGATCGTGCAGTCAAACGTGGGTTTTGACTTGCTTTTCTCACAATCCTCCGAGCTGTTCTGTCTGATATTTTTCTTGGTCTTCCAGATCTTGCTTTAACTTCCACTGTTCCTGATGACTGCCATTTCTTAATTACATTCCGAACAGAGGATATTGGCATCTGAAAATGCTTTGCTATCTTCTTATAGCCTTCTCCTGCTTTGTGAGCGTCAACTATTTTCAGTTTCAGTGTTCTAGACAACTGCTTAGAAGAACCCATGGTGCTGATTGTTGGGGTAAGGTCAGATGAATCTGGGCATTTAAAACCTTTGAGATTGACATCACCTGGTCTTTCCAGACGATGATTGTGAACAATCCATGACACTGTCAGGTCTCAGCTTTCCAAAGGGGGCGGTGCATGCTAAAACTCTGCAGGATGCCCAAACTTTTGCAGACGCCATGATTGTGTTTTCTGTTATTTTGAAAGTGTAAATGATGGAAATAAAATCTAACTTTTTTTGACATGTTATAAGAATGTCTCATCTGTAATTTGATGCCTTTTGGAGATGTTTCCATCTTTCCTTGGCTTCTTTATGCACATTAATACAAATTTATACCTGGGGTGCCCAAACTTTCGATCCCCACTGTATGTGGCAGCTTTGGAGTTTTAGAACCTTACTGGCTCAGCTTTCTCTTTTATGGTGGCTGTTGAATTTGGGTTTAAGATTGGAACTTTCCTGTTGTTTTCTGTCTCTGGTCTGTGTATCAGCGTGAAACCCTGCATGAGTTGATCCATGTGCGAGGCTGCATCCATGCAGTCAACCTCTGGATGAGTGACAACATTGGAATAACCATTGCACTCTGCTGCGCTATTGGGCTGCCACAGGTAATTGAAAACTCAAAGCACTGACTCACTGAAACTGAACTCTGTTTGAAACCTTCTTTTAAACCAAATGCACCTCTCCTGAACTGAGGCCGTTTATCAGAACAGAAAACCCCTACTTCCAGTGAAAGTTTCTGAAGGCTAATTCACATTCATTTTTCTGCCTGTCAAATCATTTTCTTTTTCTATGCTGTCACGAAAAAAAGATTTTAACACTCTGAGAATGTTGGTAAAACCTAAATTGATTTTTTAGAACTTTAAATTTCCAGCAACTTTCTCCAGCGACTCAGCTTTAACATTTTCTCTGCTACACACTTTTTGGTAAACCTTAACTTGTGTGCTGCACATGACAATGTCCACAAATCTTTTCTTGACTAAATTAAAATTTGTTTGCTTACTTCATTTCTTTCTGTCTTTGCAAATTCTGAGTCTAA
This sequence comes from Amphiprion ocellaris, assembly GCF_022539595.1. Lineage (NCBI taxonomy): Eukaryota > Metazoa > Chordata > Actinopteri > Pomacentridae > Amphiprion > Amphiprion ocellaris. Next base: position 11,778,441 of record NC_072771.1, on the reverse strand, counting down.
TAAATTATGTAATTTTTTCAATTTTTGAGAAGATAAAATGGCTTTGAAACCCACTGGCAGGTTTTGGGGCTCAGAACTAGGACAAAGTTGTACAGAAGAGCAGTCAGAGCTCTGCACCAGTGTTACTAACTCTACTTTGCAGACTTGCCCTCCACTAGTATTTTGTCTTTACTGAGGTTACTTTAGTTTTTTGTTAGATTTAGTTTGAAGATCTGACAGTTTAGTGTGTCAGATCTTTAAAAAAGAGATTGAATACTTTTTCACTGCACTTTCTCTTTTGTCAGGAGTGCTCATTGATCAGTCCTGTGCTATAAGGATTAGTTGGTTAATGCATTAGTCAGTGAGAGAAAATAAATTAATAGTTTGTGATAAATCATTTATGATTTTGTGACTTTGCTTGAAATCAAAATTAATTAGTTAATGGAACAAATATGTTACTGATCATTATTGAAAACAGCTGTAATGATTACACATGACACAGGAGAGTATTTATATTGAGGACTTCCATGTCTCCCTGCAGCTGCTGGGCATCATCCTGAGCTGTGTTTTCTGGAACCTGCTGGTGGACATGAGCGAGTCGGCCGACATGGTGGACTTCAAGCTGAAGAAGTCTGAGTTTGAGTACAGCGAGCTGGACCTGGCCGGCGCCGGCTGGTGCATGTGCCTGCCAAGGGATGGCGGCTACCTGCCCATCCCTGCCTCTGAGCCCGAACTCGACCCCATTGACATTCACCTACAGAAGCTCAAGAAGCAGCAGCCTCGCACACACGCTCAGCTTCGAGAACTGCAGCAGTCCAGATCAGCCACCGGGCTGGACGAAGTAGACGTTGGCCGGAAGCAGAAAAGGGAACATTGAGCGGTCTTCTTTTGCCCTGTCCTGCCTTTTGGGTTTTTGCCTTTTTTTTTCTGTCATTGTAATCACTTCATTAGTTGGAATTATGTTGCACTACTTAATGGTTGAACCTGTCAGTCATTGGATGAAGAGAAATTTGTTGAGCTAAGGAATCAAAAGTATTTTGGCACTCTGTTGATAAGTTTGTTTACAGCAAAATTTGGAATCTGCAACATTGGCTGTTTTTAAAGAACATTTTTTTTGTGTGTCATTTGTTGCTCTTCAAGGATTTATGGCATTATATCATGTTTTATTTACATTTTTAGCCTTTGAAATTGAGCTATGTCTCATGTGCTAAAGCTTACCTCAGGCTATTTTGAAAATAGCCCATAGTCAGAGGACAGTTCTCTTTGGTGTATAAATTAATGGTAGCTTGAAAAGGTGTTTTTCAGTGTCGGAGAAATAGGAATTGCCAAGTATGTCTTGCGTGTCGCGTCTGTGACGGATGTATCAATGTGTATTATTTGATTTTATTATTATGATTTAAATTTGATTTTGTGCAATCGGTGTACATTGTAAGACTGATAGTTGTGAAATAATATGGGGTGCATGTTTTGTACTGTATATGAAGTAAGTTTAAAGGGAAAAAACAACTAAAAAAAACTGTCTACATGTCAGGCTCTCATCGGGGGGGCTTCAGTCTTTTCCATTTTTTTAACTAAACTTTTTATTCCTCCCATCTTTAAAAGGAACAACTAAAGGGATTATCCAGGCTACAAATCTAGTGAAAAGCAACTCTGACAGTTTTTGTATCTGAGTTATGCACTGTTTTGAGATTCCCCCTAGCTCCTGCCTTGTATCAACACTACTGTTCTTGTCAATAAAGCTGAATTTGTCTACCGGCTTTTTGCAAAGTTGTTACTTTGGAGGGTGTGTTCCGTATTTATATGTTTTACCAGTTCTCACAAAACTTGCTAACATCAGTGTATTCACAATCACTTTTTAAAAGTCCTTTATTTTGGAAATCAGTTTTTTAAAAAAACAACTACAAAAGAAACTGAATGTGAATACTTCAAATTCTGTTGAATCCTGTCTTTACCTAAACACCCAAAAACTTCAAGCCAAAATGTTCTCCAGAGGCAATTAGGCAACCAAAACCACAGCTGAATCATCGGGTGCATGGTTCCGATACCCATACTAACATACTTTATGACACGACAGAAAAAGATTGTGTCTCCCAATACATAGGGCATTTAGGGCAGTTTGCCAGTAATACCAGGATGTCTTACTGCATCTGGTTGCATTAAGCAGTTTGCACACCAGCATGCTTTTCTCCCAATTCAGGCCCACAATCCTGTGTGCAGAGACATAGGAGAGCTCATTTTGCTCTACAGGTTGATGAACATATGAGCAAAACGGTCAAAGTTTAAGATGCAATCTCCTGACGAAGAACTAGGTTGTATGTATGCACCATAGACTGTATATATGCACACTGCATGCAGCAGTTCTAAAAGGATTCAGTAAGTGGGCAGTTTGCAAATATATCCTCCAGGTCTGAAAAGTGAATCTAATATGTAAGTGAACAGTCTTCGCCAATGTAACATAGCGTTCATTTAGGAAATTATGGTCCCTTTAGAGTACAGTAGAAAATGTTTTAGTGTGTCACTAATGTATGGTCACATCCAGTTCTAATTAAAATGAAATGGTAACAGCAAAAATGCCAAACTCTGAGGAGGGTCCGTCTCCTTGGTTGTATTTAGAAATGGACCCCTTCACGATGTCACTCACAGGCGTTCTAAACTGCAGTTTTGAAGCTCATGTGGTGGCGTTAGCCCTATTCGCACAGAATTAGTATTGCCTCAGGACAAATGGTGATTTGTATTAATTGCAGAGGATGTCTGTGATCTTAATCCCAAGTGAATGCACCATGTCTGTAATTTGTAAAGTAAAAATTTCTCAGCATTCTCACCCCAGCC